>NC_066321.1:7712823-8027823 GCF_022539315.1 Serinus canaria
ATCTGTTTCCACAGCTGTGCCTCTTGTTAGTTTTTCTCTATGAAAGGTGTGTCCCATTTCTTTGTGGTGTGCCCAAAATGCAGCAGGTGCAGATCCCTGTTGGTTGTCCAGAGCTGCACACAGGTCACAGGCCAGCCCTTAGTGCTTGCAGGACTGTGAGGAGCTGAATTCTCCTCCTCAGAGCACAGGGAGATGTGCTGCACACTTTCCTGTAAACCCCTGCACTGACAGCCCCCCTCCATCCCATTTCATGTGGCAGGGATGAGTGGGAACACCCTTGGGTGGGTGTCTTGTTGGATACACCATTAGTGATGAGATTCACGGTAGCTGATTCTCCCAGAGGTTGTTTGGGTTTTTTTTTTTTTTTAGCTTTACACTTTGCAATGGGAATTCTAAATTTGCTGGAGAGGTAATAGTATTTTCTGACAGGAGGAAACAAAGTGATTAAGTGGCTAAAGTGAAAATGTCAACATTGCAGTAATTTTTTGATATAGGAGCTGATGTTTGCTGCATGTGGCCCTGCACTGTAGAGATTTTGGATCCTCTGTGCTCAGATCAGCCATCCCATTGTGTGTTGGTGTTGTAGCACCTCGTGCATAGTTGGAGAAGAAATCATGGTACATAAGATTGCAAAAATTTATTTTCACTGATCATCTTACTTTTCCTGATCTCACAAAGCAGGAGGACTTAGATGTAATATTTGTTTCCTAATGATCTGAGAACAGAGAAGGAGCTCCTTCCTAACTGAACTGGAAAATGGGTGGTCTGAATGCACATGTAGTTCTGTTAACATCTGTGACATGGGTGAACCCAGAGCAGTAGGCACCTGAACAATCAGGTGTTCCCAAAAAAGGACAATCTCTTTTTTCTTTTCTTCCTGCAGGATAAATTTAGGGAAAACTAAGAAGCATCAAGACTGTAAGAAAATTCTGTTTCTAACACACTTATTTTTACAGGAGCTGTAATAGGCAGCACCTTGCAGGGACATTTGCAAAAAGAGACCTTTCATAAAAGCCTTGCAGCCTAAATGTAGGTGAAGGGCAAAAGGAATTGGTCTCAGGAGCACCAGTGAGAAAGACACTGCTTAGGCAGATGGGGGTAGGAGGGAGAATACCAGGCTGTGCCAAGAAAAATACCAGTAAATAATTCTAAATTTGTGAATTGCAGCAGTCTGAAGTGATATCTTGTCTGTGTGAGTGAATGGGGTCACTTAAAAATCGAGTTGTGGGTGCTCCAATACAAATAATGACAATTTTAAGAAAGGAAGGAGATGGGCTCTGCCCTTGTGCCCTGTGTTAGACTTGCTGTGCTTATTCCCAGTGGAGTGGAGGATGCTGACAGTGAAGTGGGAAGGCATGAAGGATAGACTTCCAGAGATGGATTTCTGATTTTTTGGTGTTTTGGCCTTTCCATAAAATAAATATCTAAAAGACGTGCTAAGTACATGCCAGGTCTAAAAAAATAAAATTACAGAGAGCATGAAATTAGGCTTGTAGTGATCTCATCTACCAGAAATTCCAAACTAGGCAAATTCCTCTGTGTCTGGAAAATACTGTCTCATTGTGATCCTGAGGTTATTGGAACATTACAATTAAAATCAGGAGGACTTCTGACATGTTACTCAGGGTTATGCTTTCACCATAAATGTGCTGTCAGAGCTTTGCTGAGTCTAATTACTGGTTGCATCAAGATGTCCCATGACAGCAGGATCAAAAGGTTCATTATATGTTCAGAGGAAAATCTTTATTCTGTCCATATTATATCTTCATTTCAATATCATCAAGGAAGTGTTCTCTTTCAGAGAAGAAAGGCAATATGTATGTTGTTTTTCACTGTACTTGAGGCATTATCAGGTTGTTTTTCCTGAATTGAATATATTATCTTAATTATTTTGTTTTCTGTTTCTGGCTGTATTCTTTTGCTTTTCATAGATTATTTTGTGTCACAGAAGATTTAAAAAACCATGCACCTCTATGAAATGGCTGGCTTTAACATGTCTTTTTCAACACCTCCCCTTCTCACAGTCAGATCCTGTAATACATTGAAAACATAATATATCTGGTTTCCTTCTGTGGTTTTTTTTTTATCCTAATAAGAAATTGCAGTCAATTCAGAAGTCTAGCAAACAATTCTTTAAAAAGTTCTTCCTGGTGCACACCTCTGTGTTTGTCTCTGCTGGCAGCATTGTGTTCCTGGGGAGCAGAAAGGAGAGTGCTGAAATGCACTATGAGTGTTGTGATCTAATCTGTCACAGGGACAGAACTGCCATGGGGTAGGATATAAAGCTGGAGGGATTTTTTTGTGAAAATCTTTTAGATTTTCACAAAACAAACTTAGATGTTCACAGAACAAACTTAGATTTGTGGTTCTGCCTGAAGACCATCCCCAGGCTCAGCTCCATAGGCAGCTGTAGGCTGGGTCAGCTACCTGAGGCCAACATAAAGCTTTGGGAATGGTCCCCATTTCAAAGGGAAAGAAAAAAAACACTGCATGAATTGTGGGCAACAAGGTTTGTGAATTGAAATTTACTCTTCACTTATTGTCCTTTCCCTGCTTCTTTTGGCTCACATTCCCTGCAGTGATGGACTAGTTCTGAAACTCTTTCAGAGACCCCAAAACCTCATCATTGTCTTTGCTTCCCTCAGTTTGTTGTCTGTGCTGTTGAGCTGTTCCTCCATTCACTTTGGGAGAAGAGACTCAATGAAATGAGGATCTATTTGCATGCTAAAGGCTCTTCTGATTCTCATAATGTTTCTCAGGTTGTCCCCCCTTGCTTCTCTTGGGGAGATGAGAGAACTGACCCTGCTTTCCTGACTCTGCAGCCAGGGAGGCACCTGGCAAAAGCACATTTCTCATGGGTGCTCACAGACTTTACTGGTGGCATCACAGAGGCTGGCAATCACCAAAGCACAGGCTTTGGATTGTGTGAGAAGGAATTGCTCTTGCAGTGGAGTTTTGAGAGTGAGTTTGGGCAGCTTCCTCTCTTCTGTGTGCACAGAAAGGCAGAAGAAATTGCTGAGAAATGGGGTTGAGATAAGGAGAGCAAGTGGAGGAAAGTCTTGATGTGATCATCTGTAGGCAGCATATCACTTACATGCTCTGGCACTTGGTTTTATTACATGTCTTTTCCTTGTGTTTTGTAAAATCCCAGCTAAACCCAGTCTGCTCTGTGGGAGCTGCAGAGTGGAACTTCCAGGTGAACAAAGACAAGGGAATTCCAGAAGCCTAGTGGAGTTTTCTCTGTATCAAACTAATTTAGGTTGATATTGAATACTGCAGTGATGAGCAAAGACACAAAACTCATAAACAGATGAATCAAATATTTAAGAAAAGTTATTAGAAATTATATCTCAAGGTTGTGAAATGAGATTTTGGGTTCAAAATGATAGCCAGGAAGTCTTGACTCTGCTCTTGACCTCCATGTTGGTTTTATTCATTTAATTACTAAAATAATCATTATTACCAAAGACCAAGTGCTGTATATTGCTGATGATGGACTATCACCTTGGTTCATCCATCCTTAGTCCTTGGAGTTTGACTTTTAAAAATGAAATGACAGTGGTTCAGTCTGCATAAATATGGTTTGCTGAAGGTTGTGGTTCTAGAAGATCAGAATTAACAAATATAGGAAGGTCACTTTTTTATGATTGTGAAGGTCAGTCTCATCTTTTTAATTTTATTAAATTTTATGTCTTTCTGTCTGCTACTGTATCTGCTTCATTATTTTATTTTGGCAGTGTTAGATATATAACTCTTCTGATATACTTTGGATAAACAATTATTGTGTTGCATAATTCAAGAAAAGATCAGACAGTCCTGAATATTTGAGTATCCTCTGTCCAAGAGGATGCAAATAATTTCCATTCATTGTCATTAAACTTCTGAAATTCTTCCAAGGTTTCTCAGCCCTTCTTCCAGCCATTTGTCAGGAGGAACTAGCAGGAGCTGTTGATTAACATTCAGATGACTCCTTTTTTGTTTTATTGACACTCTCTGTGGTCTTTCAGCCTCATCACTTTTGCATTCTTTCCTTGGAAACTGCAAAATCAATTTGGTTCAAAGCTGCATCAAGTGTTGTGCAGTGCAGAGGTGGAACTCATTGTGTGATGTGCAATGAACATTTTATCCTCCACAGTTTTGCATGGAGTAGGTTTTGCTGGTTGTTTTGCATTTTTTCCCCTCTTCTTTTCATGCTGTGATGTGACTGTGTTGACACAGGGGCTGTGCTTCCAGCCAGCCAAAACACCTCCCCTCCTGCTGGATCTGAAACTGGCTTTGGTTTCCCTGCTGACTGACATCAGTACCACCCTCTGGAATGCTCTGGAGCAGGGAGTTTTCAGGGCTTTGTGCTGCAGGGATTTCATTTTGGACAGAATGATAAACCTTGATTGACCCTGAGTGTTGCACAGACTGTAATGGGCACTTGGGCACCAGTGGGGTATTCCACTCCCAAACTGGACATCAAAAATCTCCAGCATACTTTATGCAGTGCAATGCTGCATAGCTTCAAACTATAAAATGATGAACTTTAGACAGGGATCTTAATCCCAGTTATTTGGTCACCTGAAGTAACAATTCAGGGAGCATGGGAAAGAAAGGATCTTTGAGAGTTTTCAAATAGAGAATGATACTGAGGGTGAGCCCAGGAGCCTGTAAGCTTCCACATTTCTGACAAGTGACATAACAAAATACTGTTGAGCTGAAAGAACAAGAGGAAAACAATTCATAAAAAAGATATTGAAAGGAGAAAAGACTGTGGCTCTGAAAAATGCCCTGTTCTGTCTTTTTTCAAATTTCCCTAAATTCCGGTTAGCTAAGTGCCTCCGTGCTGGAATAGAAAGTGGCTGGTAAAAAGCTTTTATGTAATTTAATAAAAAAGGCAGCAGTATAGTGCTGGAGTAGAAAAAGCATCCAAGGTTTCTTTTTGCTGGAATGTTTGATTACAGCACTATTGTACAGTTTTATCACACTACAATTACAGGTACATGAAATACCCTGTGCCTGATAACAGCTCTTTCATACAATTTAAATTCTGTTCTTAAATGGTTTCTGTTTTGTGATGCTCTGAAATACCTGTTCTCTTCTCAGACTGAAAGTTGCAAAGGTGGCCTGTTTGACTTACAGCCTAGTTCCCACTAAATTAAGCTGTTTGCAAGATGAATGGTGACATCTAGTCATAAGGAGCTAAAATTTATTTTTAATGGTACTGATAGATGAATGCTGAGTAGCTGTGGTTGTTGGTTCCATTCCATTAGCAAGTTCTATAATTTTTTGGGATGAATGTTCTGTAAATTGGTGACAAATGTGTTATCAAAAAGTTTTTTCACCAAGGCCAAGTTGTGCCAGATACTTCCAAAATAGTCTTTTGGGGGTTTTTGTTTGTTTGTTTTGTCTTTTAGTGTTAAAATATCCCAGTATGGGATGACAGGGCTGTAAAGGGAAGGCAAAAAGGATTGTCTGGGAAGTTGATGTGGAATGTATTGAGATTAACTGATTTAGCTTTGTTCTTTCTGCTCAAGTGAAAGGTTCTTCCAAGCCATGGTCTGGAGTGCCCTGAGCTGCCTGGTGTCATTCCTTGGATTTCATTTCAGATGCTGTCTCAGGATATAAAACCTCATAGAGTGAAAACATGTTTTTAGCCTCCTAAATCCTTTGATGTTTCTGTGGTTCATAATTACAAATTTTAAGCTTTCAGCTTTTCCAATTTGATGCTAGGAGAAGTAGGCATTGCAAATCTGAGTTGGTGTGCTCTGGAGGGAGGCTTTGTGCCTGATTTGTATAGAATGTGACTGGAGCTGAGGCCCTGGCTGTGTTCTCTGCTCTATGACTGTGAGAGACAAGGGAAAGACAAAAATCTGCTTTCTGCTGTTCAGCAGAGCACTTAAAACATTAATGTACCAGAATCCCAGGACTAAAAGGAGAGAAAATTGCAATACCAAAGAATAATATCTAATAGCCTTTGGCAGATCTTCACAGCTGCAGGGTTTCTAATGGCAAAAAAAGACAAAAAAGCTGTGCACCATAATAGTCCTGGACTGTTTTTCCTGGGGCATCTGTGTATTTGCCAGTGGGGAGAGTTTGGGCACATTTTTTGTATCCAGTTTGATATTTTTATTGTAATCCCTTTTTCCAGATTTTTTAATGGGTGTTTGTAAGGCCATACAAGCAACAGCAACAGCAAAATCTTTCAGGCCATTAGGGTAGAAAATATTCTAATGATTAATAGGAACTCCATTTCTAAAACAGCTTAGGGAATATGCTTCTCTTTTCCTGCTGCACTGTTTGAGTCCTGAAGAATCTGAAATAGTCAAATGTAACTAACTGTACATTGTATGCACAGAAATTGTATGACTTCATCAGAATTTTTCTTTAAGGCTGCATGGCAGTTTTTTAATTGCTGGAAGAAGTGAATGTAACATGTGAGATCTGCTGGGAAAAAAGTGATGGTCCTGGTTCAGCATCAATTCAGGATTTAGTAGGAGTTTGGTATTAAAATATTTATTTGGCTCTAAATTAGAGATTTTATTACATTCAGCTGTAAGCCTTTGGTTCTGGCTTATAATTCACCTGACAGAAGTTTTCTTAGAGCTTTCTTAGGATTTAAAAGGATTTATTAACTTTGTATTTATCCAACAATTTAACTAATTAGATTATTTGATTCAAATACAATATCGAAGTCGACTCTCTGGATTCGCCTTGATTGGATTGCTATTGTCCTTTATTCCTGGTTTAATGTACAGTTATTTGCATTGGTACTTGGGGTTTGGTTGGTTTGTTTGTTTCCCCCCACTCCCTCTACCAATTAAAAAGAATAATTATAAGATGAAGTTATATTTCTTTCAAGAAAAGTGGAATTTCTGATAACTTGGTTAAAACCCTGAACCAGTTTTGTTTCATTGAACAAATGCTTTCTCATATTTGGTGACAAACCCTGGCACAAACTCAGCAGCAATCTGGGACATGATTCTCCTGAGTGGCAGCTATGCCCCAGCCTATAAGAAGTAAAGAATTTACATCCCCTTGTCTTTACTGCAGGCATTAAAAATTTTGCCATTGATTTAATTGTAATAGAAGCTTCACCCCCTTAAAACTTAATCCATTTATATTTAGGTATTTATTCACTCATAATTTTAGGGTATTTTTCATTATTATCTGAATTGGCAATAATCTTGGAGTTTTCAGTCATCCTTGGGACTCTGTTGCTGCACTGTGTCTGTGTTTATTCCATGAGGGTAGGATTTTATTCAAGAAATGTGGATGTGAAAGAATCCTGCTCATAAAGTGGGAAAGGAATCTAATAGCCAAGAATCCTACTTCATATACTGTTAGTTTTCCTGATTTTTTTAAAATATCCTCTATAACACTGAAAATAGATGAAGAATATTCAGGTTCAAAGGAAAAGTTTTCTGAACAACTCTGTTCATAGATTTGGAAGAATCTGGTGTAAGAAATCATTTGCTGAGCAGTTTTGTGCATTGAGCATTCTTCAACACAAAGGTTCTTCCCTGTGCCCCCCAGAGGAGGGGTCAGAGCAGTGTGAGCCTGGCTGGGGGGACACTGTGTCACTGTGACTTCCTTTGTGCTGCAAGTGCAGGGGCTCTGAGGAGAAGTGATGCTCTGCCCTGGCCAGAATGGCCCAGAATAAATAACCCCTGCTCTGAAGAAAGAGCATTTTCCACAGAGAACATCTGAGTGTGTAATGCTGGGAGCTCATCAGTGTCTCTTCTTTCAGACACAATGTTTGGTTATCACTGCTAATGACACTGAGTTATAAATACTGGCTGCTCAATGAATATTGACAACTCTCTCCTACTCTGGACTGGATTTTTTGGTGCATTCAGAGTTTTGTGCCTGTTGGTTTGAAGGTCCAAGGATCAGTGAGAAAAAACTGTCAGGGCATATGGATGGAGGGCATTTCAGAAGGCTCTGATCAAATGTTTTCTTCTCAGATTCTCCTTCAGCTTATTAGGAACTATTTTCTGAGCATTTATGGTTCAGTAGCATTTTATCCTATTGTATTTTGCTATGTGGTTTCATGGCAAGCAAGGCAGCTGAAAATCAAACTTCTGTATAATTAAAGCAGAAAGAAATAGCTGAAGGACAATGAAGTTTTCAATCCCTACTAGTTTGTCTTTATTTTAATCTCCAGCTCTAATGAAGCTACTTATATAATGAAATATACTCTTTCTTGGTATGGAAATTGTTCTTTGATACATCTTCACTATTGTGTCTACAGCTATAGGACACTGACTTCAAGACAATTAAAATTCATGAGGAAAGCATAATGGACCTTCTTTTGAATGGTTGGAATAGTTTAAGGTGCTAGTCAATGAAATGCTAATAAAAGTATAATTCAAAAACTTGAAAAGATGCATCTTTCAAGGATGGAAAGAGGTCCTTCAATGGTAGCACACTGGTTTATGTCAAAAAAAGTTCTTTCTTATATTCAGCACTCAATGTCCAAAGCATTATCTGTATCTGAGAGTTAGCTACTGTAAAGACTATTCAAAAATGGAATAATATGGCACCTGCTTTCAAATGGGTGGGACTGCATCCAATGTGATGGTTGAAGAAGAGCTTATAAAAATAATTTAATGAAGAAAAATATTTGTATTTACATGTTGTAAAGTAGTACTTCTGTGGGTGATTGAATTTTATAATTGGTTTTATTATCTTTTCTTAGCAGAGAAAATATTCTTTGCAATTGCTCACTGGTAGCTGAGTAAAATAACTGATTCAAATTTTTTTTGTAATTAAAGATGATAATCTTTTATTACCTTATTACTAATGTCATATAATATACTGACCATTAATTTGGTGCTTTGGGCAATTGGAAGAGTATTTTCCCTCATAATTATTTTCATATATTTTCTAGGGAAGAAATAGGGAAAAAAAAAGGATCACATGTCTATGATTTTCCTGGTTACTGTTCATACTTTAGACAGAAAGAAACTTTCAGTTTGGCAGCAGGCAATATGGTGTTTTAGAGCAAACTAAAGGGGTTCACCTCCATGTTTGCTACCAGAACCTTTGTGGCTGCACATCCAATCAGTTTACCAAGCAGCATTCCCTGTTATTTTACTTTATTTTTCTTACCCAGTCTTCTGTAACACAAGAGATTTAAACTAATTTAAAAAACCCTCAAAATAGAACCCCAGGAGAAGTGAAGAAAAAAATAATTAAAAACCATGCTTGGAGTCCATCAGCAAGAAGAAGAAGCCCATACAAAGCAGATTCCCAGTTTATATGTCAGAACATTTTCTCTTCCTGTACTTTAGAAGTCAGAATGCAAGGCTGTCCAGGACAGGGAACAGCTCATGAACAACTGAATGAATGAGTTCTATTTTGCAGTAGTGAATTTTACATCATTTAGTGAAACTCTGTGATAAACCCACATTATTAAATATTATGTTGCATAAATGGAATGAAAAACTATTCACGTGATTAGCATTTTCTTACTGCATGCTGAGCACTACTTTAATGAAAAATCTCTACTATTATAGAGCAATTTTCATCTCATAAGAATATATCCATCAGTAGAAAAGTGCTGTAAAGGTTAGATATAACTAAGTGGCTCAAAATTTAGAAGCTCATTGTGTGCAGAAGAAAGGACAGTGGGTGATAAAGAACAGGAAAGAACAAAGTGATTTGTATATACAAAGGCCTAAACAAAGAGCACTGATCAGAATGTGAAATGTGCCCCAAAAGTCATCACACTTGCAGTTCTCCTCCTAGCCATTTTCAATTTGATGAGTTAAGTAGATTTGTTGAAAAGATTTCATGCATAAAATTCTTCTTTTATTTTTTTCTCAGTTAATTTTGTGGAGTTGTGGGTATTAAAATACTTTATGTGAGAATTTTTAAATGCTTTTAAGTGCATCACCAGACTGTCAGTGCTGTGTTAGATCAGCAGTTAATGCCACGTGGAAAGCAAGGGCTAAAAGGGTTTTGTGGCCCAAAAAACCCATAACCAAGGGCCAGTGTGGAAATTGCAGACTGAATGTCCCAGTCAGCTGCTGATCATCTGATATCAGGGGAGTTCTCCCTGGACCTTAGCAAAAATATGCACATGAGCTTCTTGGGATGTGAGGATCAGAATGAGGCTTTTAGAAATTCTAGAGTTAAACAGAAGGTAAGAAAAATACTGGAATCAAATGCCAGTGTAATTAATGTTGAGGTGGGTTTTGGGTTTTTTTTTTTTGTCTGTTAGAGTTGTACACCAAGGGGGGGTTGAGTGGGATGGACATTTATTCTTAGGTTTTTGGAATAATCTCGTGTAGGAAGGAATTTGGAATGGCTGAAATCTGTCTGTTTTAATTTTTAAATATCATTATTCTGTGTAAGCTGCAAGAAATCATTGCGTGCATGGTAAGCTGCTTACTAGAAAACCCTTATAAAAAATAGATGCTGTGAATTTCTAGTAGTCACGCAACAAATGGCCACACTTTTCACTGAGTTGAACTCATTTGATAAAAATAATTTGATAAAAATAATTTGCTTACTAAATTAAAGACTGCAGAGGGCAAGTTGCAGCAGCAGTGATGATTTTTGGGCTCTTAAAACCAAGTTAAATTATAAAAATATTGTTCCTTGTAATTTGGGGTGGTCATGACTGTTGTGATCAGTCCCATCACCCAGATGTTCTGCTGTCACATCTGTGCAGTTAAAGGACAGCATGAAGAGACCAGCTTTTGGATGTAATTCTTTTTGTGTTTTCCTGCAAACTCCTTTGTCACATTATTGAATTGCTTTACAGGAATGATCATGTTCACCTATGCAGGAATGAAAAAGCTTTTAGAGTCGGAGTAGGAATGTTAAGTCTGCCATCAAGTGAGATCTACATTAGTGTAAGAAATGGAATCACATTTATTTTACATCCCAGACTCATAGCTCTGCCCAGGGGTAATGAACCCCTTGAATTGACTCTCTCTCCTAAACCATGAAAAACAAAAACCTGGTACATGACTTAATATACCCTGCTCTCCCTCCTGCCTCTCTAAGGGACAAATACACCAGAAATGCCACACAGACCACATTGCTTGTCAGTCCCATGTCCCTGTAGGAAAAACCCAACCAGCCAGGATAATTTTCCTGGTGTGCATGCACAGAGAGCATGGCTGTCAGTTTTTCTCTCTGATTTGTCTCATGGCACGTTGCAGTGATGATAAGGCAGCAGAGAAGTGAGAATTGAGAAATCAAACTTCACTCTTTATGGGGATTTGTTGCAAGGCTGCTTCTGAAAGAACATCATGTACATAGAGAACTTGTGGTACTGGAGTTAGCACAGAGAACTTTGTCACTGATTTCAAAGGCTCAAAAAAAGCAAAGAGAGGGAAGAAGTTAATCAAAGATCAGTTCCCAGAGCTATTAGCTCTGGCTCTGACCACAGAGGTCATTGCACTGTCAGTTCTCTTTCTTCATCATCTCTCAGTCAGGTCTGTGCTCACCTTTACAAGAGGAGTGAGTTGTGTAAAACACAGAGTAAGATAACTCTGAAATATCAAAGCCTTTCCATTTAATGTCAGCCTCTGTTTAGGTGACAAGGTTAAAGGGGAGTCTCAAAACTCCAATGCCTTGCTTTCCTTTTTTCCTGTTAATTAAAAGGCCACTATTTAAGAACAAAGTGTCTGACCCACAAAACAAAGATTATTAATAATCATTTTGTGAACAGGACTCTGCAATATTTTTCTAAGTATCAGAAATTAATTTTATCTTAATTATGTTATTCCAAGGTCACAGTGAAATCTTTTGCTTGTGCATAATTAGTATTTCTTTGTACCACTAGGGACAGTAAATGAGACAGAGCAAAGGAAGATTTCTTCACATTGATTTGTATTCCCTCCTACCAGCTCCAGCCCTGTCTGTCTGATTTTAGTGGAGTTCCTCTTGATGAATAATAGTGAATATTATACTTTGCAAAACGCTTGTGAACAAATTTGTGGCCTTTCTAATCCAGCCCTTTGAAAGCATCTGGACCAAAGTCTCAGGCTTGCAAACTCTTCAGCACAGCAGCATAACTTCTCATGTGAATCACCATATTGATATTTGTGAGCCAATTTAGATGAAACATTGCAGCCTTTACACAGCACTCAAGATCATAGCCCAAGTGCAGCTGGAAAGGGCCATTTTGTTATACCAGGGATTTCCACAATGGAGATCCCTTGTCAAATATTCCTGGGGGAGCTGGGGCACTGGGACCTGAATCAGCCTCACTCTGAAGGTACAGGGACAGCCTTGGGCTGCTCAGCTCTGGGGATCTGTGGGGGTTTTCTCACATGCCCAGCACTCTTCCTGCCTACAGAGAACTTCTGCTGGGCTGCAGCTCTCCTCAATATACATTTAGCTTTCATTTGGTCTCTGCAGAGCAGTAATTAGCTAGTAAGAGTCATCTGCTCCTTTTTATTTTATTATTTTTTTATTTAGAACAACATGTTAGAAAACTTCATGACATGTTCAGGCTTAGCTTGAAAGCTCTTACACAGGGAAACTGTAATATTTTAGACTGGGTTTTCTGAACTGATTTTGTGTTTCAGTGTGCAGAGGATTACACCTTAATTTTGAGTAACCATTACATGAGAGGTCATTGCAAAGAATTTAACTCAGTGAATTGAATTCAGTGGTGTTACTGCACAAAGAGGGATTCTTACAACCAAATCCAGTCTGAGATTTTTGGGGAGCAAACTTCCAGAGGTTTACATTGAATTCCTTTAATACAGTACTGTTTGCTTTGGATCAGGGCTCTCATCAGGATGAACTGCAGGTCATGTGTATAAAGCAAGTAAACAAAATGAGAAATAGAGATTTCTAAAAGGGTGAGGAGTTTTTTTAATATCTTTTTGGCAACTCCTGCATTCTGGGGATTTAACTCAATGACCTCTCATTCTTCCTTGCTGTCTTTTCTGTTTGTTTGGTGATCCAGAGGAGATTTTTATTCATTCTGTGCCTTTGTAGAAATGGTGAAGGCCTTAGGCCACGTGGAGATGGTCCATTTGATGTTTTCTTGGCACAAAAATGTGGTTTCTACAGCTCACCAGCTCTTTCAGTAATAGTGCTCTTGACTCAGCTCATGTCACTTCAAGAGTTCTGCACTGACCCAACATTGAAAATCTACATTTCAAGTAAAACTTTCCTATAAGTCACTGTGACACATCTGTCCATGGATATTCTGTAAAGGGACGTGCTTAGTAAAGGTTGTTCAGGGAATTATTAGAAACAGCTGATTGCTCTGTGTTTATCATTGTCATCTAATATTTACAAATAGTGTGGGATTAAAAACAACACAGCAAATAAACTCTGCTTTGCTGCCTCAAAAAGCTGCACAAACCCAAATTCCATTTGTTATTTGATGAAAGACTGTTACCAGCCAAAATGGATCCATTTATCTTGAAAAAAACAGTATTTTGGTGAAAATTGTATTAAAGACTGAAACACAGTCTCTTTTTCTTTCATGGGTAGATGTTGGTCAGTGCCATGTAAGTTTGGAACAGTGAATATTAGGCTGATGGAATTATAAAAATGTTTGTTATGTGATATTGGCTTTTTAAAATTTTATTGTAGGATTTTTTTTTTGCCAATAAATCTATTCTAGCATAGAGCATATCAAGCAGCTTCCAGTACAGAATTCAATGGCAGGGGCTAAAATCCCAAACTCCTAAAGTACTTAATAGTTTGGTGGTTTTGGTTTTGTTTTGTTGTTTGGGTTTTTTTGTTTTGAAAGATTCACTGGCTTGGTACTGAAGATTTGATAGATTTGGAGGAACAAAATGGGCAGACGGGTGTGCACTTGCTTCATTGAAATTTAAATTAGTTATGAATTCTCAGGAATGAAATCAGCTCTTTCTGTCAGGAGTGTCTTGTGGAATTTCCCACAGCAATGCAGCTGCAATTGCCTGTGGTGAAGTGAGTATTTGTTTTTGAAAGAATTGAATCCTTAACTCATTCAGAAGGTTGCCTGTAATGTATATTTAATTGTGATGGTGGAGACCAATTTTCTTTTATGTATTTGGAAGCATATTTATGGTTAATTTGTTTTTCAGTGCACAGGACCTCCAAGCATTGCCTTCCCAGTCCCCACATGAAATCCTTGGCGAGGTGGAGCACAGGGAGCCCCTGAGAGCTCAGGAGGAAATCAGGCTGCCTCCTCTGGAGGTGGAGGTTTGGAGTGGTCAGGATTCCACTTTCTGTTGAAGCCTCCAGCAGCACAGTTTCTTCTCTTTCTCTCTGTCAAGGCTTTCTAATTCTGGGCAGCCATTCAGCCACACATTGCTATTTTTCATTTCAAAGAACTTTTCCAACCATCCTCTCTTGTTTTGTTTCACCTGTTCCTGTAACCTCTACTTGAGATGGAGGACTTTGGCCGGAGTTCTTAGACTTCAGTGCTGAGAGACTAAAACACAGGCTTTGATTGGATTTAAAGCTTTGTTGTCTCTAGGACATGTTTTTAAACACCTAAATTCCACCAAGTCTGTGGATGTTTATCTGTTCTGTAGTAGGAAAGGTGGATGGGAACGGGACACTTCAGCCCATGACTCCTTTTCAGTAAAATATTGTCATTTAGAATTAAGCAAATTGTTTCAATCTCACATTAACCAGAATAGCAGTACCCATTTTAAATGGATTAAGAATTGGCTGGTTGACAGACCTTAAAATGTACCTGTCAGTGGGAAGTCAAAATGTCATCAGAATGGTTTGAGTGGGGCTCCCCACGGGGGAGCTGTGGGTCCCACACTGCCCAGTTTGTTCAACAGGGAGCCCAGAGGATCTCTGCTGCTAAAATCCCCTGTCCATGATGCTAAGATCCTCATGGGAGTAAAAAATATCTATGTCATATAGAGAAACAATATATGCACACCAAAGAGCATTTTGTATTTCTTTTAAAACTAATACCTGTAGTCCTGGGGAAGAAATGATTGTGCTGCAGTCATGCTGCTGTGTTGTATTTTAGGAGCCAGTGGCACTGAGAAATGTTCACCTGTAGGAATGAGCAGGGACAGGTGAGTTTGTAGTGTGATGTCCTGGCAAAGAAACAGCTCAGGGAAGTGGAACCAGCCCTCAGCTCCTGCAGCTGTTGAGCAGGAGTAGAAGCAGAGAGGTGTCTTCCAGCTCAGGATGTGGAACTGGCAGGCTAAATACAGGAATAGGTTTTCCAGTTGAGAGATCCTCAGCTTTGGAAGCATTTTTGAGGGGACATAGGGGATGGAATATAAAATCTTTAAGGAGAAGATGGATTTTTTTAAAAAAAGGTTTTTTCTGTATTCTGCCTGAATATTATTCAGTTACTAGATAGAAAGATTTTCTGTCCAACTGACTGTGAACAAAAGCATCTTCTACTCAGTTTGGGAGGATCCTTGTCCATTTTCTCTCAGTTTTCAAATGCCTGGATTGAGAAACACAGAGGGCTTCAGCTGTGGGACAGATGTTGTATTGGTCTGGACTGGGACTTGAGTGCAGGTAGATGTACTGTTCATCTCTGTTCCTGTAATGAATGTGCAGAAGCTGTAGCACCTGGGAAAAGGTGCCATTAAAAAGTAAATTCATTTGCCATTTAGGATTCCCTGTGTTTAGGAAGTCATGGGGGCTTTCAGGATCACAGTTTTTGCTTCAGGTCCTAAGGAATTGAACACATTTGTTTGGAAGACTGAAGGTTCAGTTCTTGATTTTGATGACCCAAAAGAAGTTGATTGTACCCTTCTGAAAATTCATCCATATCCATTACCAAGTGAAGCCTTTTTTATTGCATTATTGTGTCACATTTTGACAACTAAATAATTCTGAGCACCATTCTCCCAGAGAAGAAGAGAAAATGTCTCAGAATGATTGGCATCTCTCTATCTACTGAGTGCAGAGCACATTAAAGTGATAGATGACTTTTGTACAAGTTGCTGAAAGTGGAAGCTTCATTCAAGGACTGTTGCCTATAGCTCAGTGTGGTGAAAGGCCAAGGTGCAGGAGCACAGCCCAGCCAAGTGACTTGCCATAGCCTTTGTGTTCTTTAAAGAAAAACCACAAAAATACCCCCAAAACCAAAAGCAAGCACTTGCATTATGCTGTTGTTATTGCTATAACTCACATGCTGATGATGTGTTCAAATTCACTAAAGAAATCATAGGTTAATCAGGATTTGAAAGTGTCAGGATGCACTTTGTGGTTGTCAGAATCCATCCCCTTCAGTTCTCATGTTTACTGTGCCCACACTTGGGCAAGGCTCATGCAGTGGATGTCTCTTCTCTGAAGGCTCTGCCTGAACGAATCAAAGAGAATGAGGAGAAGAAACTTGTGCCTTGCCTTTATTCAGGTCCTTTGCATCTGTGAACCTTTTTTCCCTAAGACAAGGAACAATTGAATTGTTTTTTGTTCCTCTAAGGCTTGGCTACTCTTTGCAGTGCTCGCAGAAAACTGCTACTTGTTTTTTTGTTCTTGAAAGATCTGGATTGTTGAATAGCTGTCAGACCTGCTTTTATCCTATTACATCTTCTCAGGGAGTTAAAAGTGCAGTTTGACATCTAGGGGGAAAAATCTAAAACCTCACTTTAAAATGTTTCTTTCTATCTTTCATGTTCCCAGAATGGCTTTATTTTTTCTCCTTTCTTCTAAAATGATAACAGCCATGCAGAATGTTTCTGTCTGTTGGTGTGCTAGAGTATTGCAGTGATAATCAGTACCAGTCCAAAGGTGCCTGTGGGCAGGGTGAAACCACAGGAAAAGTGTGATCACCTGCCAAGGGACACTTGGTACTCTTGTGGCTGCTTGGCTGGAATACCATGGCATTGCTCCTAGTCCTGCCTGGGGAAAGCACCTTATCCCCTTGCACGCTTGCAGATGTGGTGTTGATGCTCCTCCTGGGAGTCTGGGTTTGGTTAGTGAACCACAGACCTGGAGCACTCTCTGAGAGCTGGAAACTCAGCATGGCTCAGCCACACTCTGTGAAATCTGCAGGTTTCTAAAGAAACTAGAAAAAAACCCAGATACTTCCATATGCAGTACACCCTACTGTGGTGCTGCCATGTGAAAATCTCCCTTCAGACTAACCTTGGGGCTGGAATTTAAAGATAATCACAAACAACAGAGATCAAGAATTCCTACATTTGGTATAATCAGTTACTTAAATGTGGAATTCTTTTCTAACATCAGTCTGCAGTGTATAGAGACTGGGCTGAAATCTGAGTTTTGGAAACCTCCCTAATGCAAACTCCTCCCTCGTCTGTGGTGCTGCACACTGAAATGACAGGGTTACAAAAGTTTGCCTCTTGGAAGGACAGAACAAGTGACAAAGACAAGAAGTAACTAAAGATATGTCTTAGCTGAGACACAGACATGAGAAATTAGCACCAGTGCTTGGAAAATATTTTGCTCTAGAGAGTGAAATTCACTTTTACAGGAATAAGGCAGACAACAGAAGTGCTGCTTAAAATATATTTAAAATATGCATAAAAATTCAGCATGGCATTTCTGCCAGCACCCAGAACACAGGTAAACATCACCTGTATTTCCAAAGAAGTACTGGCAATTTTTCAGCAGGTTCTTTTTTTAAAGTACATCTTGGAGGATTACTGGGTAGATCAAACCCACTCAAACTGCAAGATTTGATCTGGCATGGTTACTGTTTGTATCTTTAAAAATAAAACCTCTATAAATAAAAGGCACATCCAGAGCTAATGTAATTTGCAGAGTGTCAATTAAGTTAATGATAGCATTATAGTGAATTATATTACTGATGTAATTGTATTATTTATTTTTATCTTTGTACCTTTAAGTTGGCAGAGAGAGAGAGATTTTTTTTTTAAACTATGATAGGAGAAGTTCTTAAATGTCAGCAGAACTAATAACATCAGATCATCATCTTAGATTATCATAAACTTTTTAATATTGCAAAATCTAGGGCTTTGAACACGACAGCTGCAGAAATGCTTGGAAGCAAAGATATTGGCTCTTTCTTTTTCAAAAATCCAAACTCAAGTCAATAACTATCTAGAGCTCCAACTTGAATCAGTCTCTGTTGATTAGGTGAAATTACTCTGGCATTGAAACCAATTGGAATTGCTGAAAACTCTGTTTTGTTCTTCTGTTGGTTGCTGTTGTAAGTCTGTCTCAATGGCTTCTGTCAGCATCAAAGTGTGTCCCCACTAGTGATGATAAAATAGATTTCCCTGCTAGTGAGGGACTAAGTGATTGATATTTAGGAGTGAAGTGTGCCCTGATAACTCATGCCTTCCCCCTTTTCAAGCTTGGAATACATCATTTGAGGGGGAGCTGAAATTGAAAGAGGCATAAATTTGTGGGAGAGATACATATGGGGATGAAAGGAATTTGCTGTACTTTTTCTTGAGCCTCTGGAGATGGTACAGGAAATTATTTATTATTCATGACAATTTTGCAATCAAAGCTGAAGGCAGAAAAATATGTGATTAATAGACTGTTCTTTAAGCAGATCACCATTAGGAACAAACAGATAATGTGTAGGAGGTATTCCCATCTGCACATAAGCATTAAATATTATTGAAAATTACATTTTTCTTTGTCTCTGCTTCAACTTTATATTGAATAATAAAACTTAGCTCTCCTTGAGCTCCCACCTCAAGCTTCCCTATGTTTGTGAGTGATCACTGCAATAGTAATATTATTGCTTGGTGGAATTGATCTTAGCCTACTTCCTGCAATTGATCAGAGTGGATGGGATTTCAGCTGGGCTCAGGAAAGCTGCATTCCCTCCCAGTTTGTGATTTCGAGCATGTTTGAGTGACATAATAGCTGCTTTATCCGAGCACTCTGTAGTTCAGCAGGCATTATCACAGGTGGATCACAATGGCTTTGCATCTTAGTTTTGTGACATAAAGCTGGTGGGGAGAAACATGACAGAGCAGTGATTGTGAGCAGCTGCTGTGCTCTCCTGGAGACAAAGAGAAAGGAGCACCAGGGCTCCTCGCGCTTCCAAGCTGCGGCACCGCCGTCAATCGCCGCCGTGATGGGGATAATGGCTGCTGGCCATCAGGGCCCACATTATCACACCCTGAGATTTCCAGTCCCCCACTGTGCTGGGGAAGGTAAAGATAATTCTGCAGCTAGCCCAGGAGAGGTGTTCTCCTTGGCTTGTTCTGGTAGCTGAAGCTGTGCGGGATAATTGTTCGTAAGGATGCGCACGTGAAGAGATGTTACCTTTGTGAGGTGCCAAAACTGGCTGTGTGATAGGGGTAAGCTTGTAATGCTCACAGCTCTGTGACAGCTGGAGTGTGCTGTAGGATGCAACAGGTCTATATTGTCATATATAGGAGGGTCTTTTTTAGTATGATAGCAAAAACCTGCTAAATACCAATCTTTGTAACATAATTGCCTTCCCTGTGGCAGAAAGTGGCATATATAAGGACAATTTTTGAGTCAAAGAGCACTTCTGTTTGCAGACTTTATCCTTGCAAAGTAAAAGAGCCAAGTCTGTATTAGGAGACCATTCTTAACTCAAATGCCCTTCCAAATCTTTCTGTGCCTTTCCACATTATCATGGGACTGTCCTTGGAAATACTGAGCATTCAGTTCTCACTGTCTGCCTGCTCTCAGAAGTGCTCCATCATTTGTGGTGATTCTGTATCTAATGTACAGATACCAACTTTACTTTTCCATGTTCATGGCCATTTTAATATATCACAGCTGAAGCTATGCCTGAAACCTTGGTCATTATTCATTCTTCTTTATTCATACTCCAAACCAGGTGATGATCACTCCTGGAAGTGGAATTAGGTGATGTACTTTCAGACAGCACAGCCTGAAAATCCAGGGAAGAGCAGAGCACACTGTGCAGCCAGCATTTTTGAGAATGCCTTATTGCTAGAAACAAAAGTAACATGAATTATTTACCTAGAAATATTAAACTGGCTTGAGATCACTGCTGGAAATAGAGGGAGTTCTGGGCCTTGTGAATCATTCATGAAGCTTTATTTAAGAGACTTCTTTTTGTCTTTGCAGATCTCTGAATTGTATTTTATAACTTTCAGGATGCTTCTGTGGCTTTCATTCTACTTATAATAGGTACAGCTTTTTCCAATGCTTTGTAAGGAAGCACAGATCAGTAAAGTTACATTTTCAGGTTTGCTTTTTTCACACATCAGAAGGTATGGAAAGGGGCAAAGGGGTGTGGGGAAGGAAGAAGAGGTAGTTATAGTTTCTGCTTGATCATATAATGTGTGCCATGTTTGCAGACCCTGGGAGCTGAGGCACCCCAATAACTGAGCCCATGGATAGGATGGCCTTTGGCTTCTCCTGGGGTTTGCTCAGCAAAGAGTGCTCTAATGCCTACTTATTTTTCAGGAGATTGTATTAAAAATACTGCTTAATATATCCAGAAATTTGTTTTCCTACATGTGAATATTTACACTCTTAACATTTGGAGATGCACCAGCTAATGCTGATTTGTTAATATTCAAATGTGGGTGTGGGCTACTTATACTATTCCTGGGACTTTTCTTTAATAGTTTCAAAGTTTGAAAGGAACATTGCTGTAAGAACACAAGGAAAAAAAAAACTCCATTAGTTACTTTGGAAGCCCAATGCAAACACTTGGTGCTTGATGTCACAGTAATCAGTGGGGCTTTTCCTCATAAATCCTCTTCTAAAGGAAATGAGGTAAAATGACGGGGGGGAAAAGGAATCCTGGGTGGATTTAAGGAAAAGAAGATAAACACTAGAAACATCAAAACCTCTCAATTCAGAGAAGAGGTCCTCCTCTTCCCCTGATGAAAGAAGAGCTGTGACTGCTACTTGCCATGAGAGGCAGAGGAACTGTAGATCACAAGGACATCCCGAGCTCTGCTGGGGACACGGGGTGTGTGTGACAAAGAAGCACACTGAAAAAACACTTGAATGGCTCTTACAGGCAGTTTAATTCCACTGCAGCTCATCTTGTGCAAAATGCACAGCCCAGCAGGGATAATTATACAATGCTTCTTTACATTTCTTCTAAAATCTCCGGTGATACAAGAAGTTTCTCAGGAATACAGCTCTTTTCAAATATATATATTTAATAAAAAGCATAAAACAACCAAGATCTGTTGGTGTTAGTCAGATGATTGACCTGTTCAGAGCACAGGTCAGATAATTTTTGTATTCAATCTGACTTCTTGCAGCTGGAAATGATATATTTGTAAAGGAAAAAAACTTAACTAATGAAAAAAATGGATTCTTCTACTGTGGAAGCTTTGTGTACTTTGTGGCTAATATTTTTCTACCCCATATCAAGACAAATCAAGCAATTTGATTTATCTGTAAAGAGGAGAGTACAAGTGACCTGCAGACCTTTGCATCCTCAGGGAGAGAATGGAAAAAAAATCTAAACAATAAATAATTCCTACTGATAGTTTTAATTGTCTCTACTCCCCTGTGAACCTGCAGCAGTAGTGAGAAAAGCTCTTAGTTCTCTGCTATTTGGTTCTCTGCTACTTGCCCAGCTGGGGGCTTGTGAGAGTGCATATCTCTGAAGCAAGAGGCTTTTAATAATCCCAATTAGAAAGGGAATATATCCACCTATAGAAATCCCTCTAAGAGAAGTTTGTTAGTATCAAATGTAAATACAATACTTTAGATACTTATGGTGCCTGTGGAAATACACTGATTTTATCCTAAAGTTAATATTAGATTTCATCATGGGGTTTTTTAGGGCATCTCAGAGAAGAATAGAAATTGTATTTCTGCATTCACTGTGTGCACAGAGTTGCCATCTCTGTGAGTTATGTTTTCCTCTTCAATAAAAATGAGACAATTAGAGGGAGAAGTAGGATTGCTCCAGCACCTGTGTGACTGGAGCCTCTCAGGAACCTTTCCCTTCCCAGCACTGATTGATCCCAGACCTAATAGCAGTTCTCAGTTCTTTTTCAAGAGTTTCATGTAATTAAAGCATGGTTTGGCTGCTATGGCTGCTGAAGTGATTGGCTTTTGTCCTTTCTGATGTCAGCTTGAAGCTCGCTCATTTTCTGCTTAAAAACTGACAGAATGTTTTGCTATAGCAGCTGAACTGAAGAAGAGAGAGGCAAGTATGTGCATTTATGTAAAAATGCTGATTGTGGGTCAGATGCTTAAGGATTTTTGTTGAATGGGGAAACCTTGAGGTAAATGAAGCTTTGAGTTATTTTGAACAAATGTAAAGGTCTGAATCACAAAGTTTCTTAGGAGCAATTCATGGAACAGGAAAGACAACAAAGTCCTTTTCTATCTTGTAGTATTTCTGACAATTTTTTAGAGATGTGGCAAACCTTTTTTCAGTCTTTTCAGTTCAGTCAGAAAAGTTAGGAGCAGCCCACACAAAGGTTAAGACAGGGACCGGTTATCTGTAAGGTCAGTCAGATCCTACATCCTACAACTTGGCCTAAAGCCATTGTGATTGCCAGTCAGGTTATTTGAACCTGATTTTGTGCTTGCTTGGGTGACACAGCCATCTGTTATGTCAAAAGGCAGAGTGGTAAAACATTTCCAGCTGAAGCACACAGCTTGAGCTCTATTTTCAAAAGCTGATCTAAGAGATTTTATTTTTCTCTTCCCTTTCTCCAAAATGCTTAACTCTCCTAATGATCAAACTCTTGGTGTGGTTCACTGAGTTCCAAGGAGCCTCTAGCTTCTGCCACTGAGGTAATTTCAATTCTAGAACAAAAAAGTAATCCTTTGGAAACATTAATGAAAACTTCTAACTGTAGATCTGTGAAATTTATTATATACCTCTTATTTTGCCCAGCTTTTTCAGACTTCTCTCTGCAACCTTTCTGCAATATCAGTTAATATTGATAGAAATTGAAGGTGCAGGAATCTTCAGTCCTCACAACATGTCTAGGGAAAAGTCAGGGGCTTCCTCTCTCTGTTTAAAAAAATCATTAAAAATAGTTCATCATTAAAATAAAAACCAGGATTTTAATGTACTTTATGGTGGCTCTTCTTCAGTTATGCTGAGTGCTAAGATCACTGTATTTCAAATTTGTGGAAAAAGTGCTAATGTTATATCTGCTATATATGCTATAAAATGTTCTTTTTCCCATTAAATGAAATATCGCAGGCTGGCATGTGATAGGCAATATCAGAATAAAATCTGCAGGGAGTAAAACTCAATTCTCTGTGTCACTGGAAGGATTCAGATGTTTCAGAATTCTGAAGCTGAATTTGAAGCTATGAGAACTCATTTTCTCCCTTGGACTGTTCCCTGCAGATGTTGTTGATGTGGGTGCTTAGTTAAACTGGATGTAGCATTTTAATCTCAAGGTTTAATCTCAAAGCCTTGTATCTTTTACTTTAATAATTATAGCCTGTGCTACTACCTCACATCAATCCTGGGGTAATCTGTGCTAAGAAATACTAGGCACAGTTATAAACTAGACACCCAGAGATAATGGCTTATTAAAACCCTCCAAATGGCCTTATTTCATGGGAAGTCTGTGTGGTGGTACCACACACCATATTAAATTGATTGGTATGATGCTTTAAAAGGCAAAATTACAGTGGAGGTATTACATGTAGCACCATATAAAGTGCTGCACCTCGAATATAATGAGGTTAAAGTCCTTGCAAGATGACAGAAAGCCAGTGGTGAAAGTCACACCAGTGGTGAAAGTCACAGCACTGATGTGCTGTTGTTCTGCAGGAAATTCACACTTTGGTTTTGCAGCCAGAGTGGCCCAGAAGTGGCACCTCTCTGTCATTTGGTGTGGCATTCACATCCTCTGGGCAGAAAGAGAGAGAATTCTCTCTCTGTTTTTTTTCCTGGAGCAGCACAGAAAGAAGAAGAGAAAACAATTCTTATCTCAACTTGCTGCCTCTTTTTGCTTTTGCACATGTGGAATGTGTTAGGGAGATTGCTTACCTGAAGGGATTTGGTAATTGGATTCTGGTGATGGTTGTTAATTAATATTTATTAATTAATAATAATATTAATTAACCAGTTACTTGAAGCTGTGTCCTGACTGTCAGGAGACAGTCAAGAGTTTTCTTTAGTATGTAATTTAGTATAGTATCAATATAATGTAATGTAATATAATGCCATATCATATCATATCATCATATCATATCATATCATATCATATCATATCATATCATATCATATCATATCATATCTGATGTATTTTAATAAAACAATTGTTCAGCATTCTGAATCAATGGGGTCAGATGCCAATCATTCCCTGCATCAGGGGCACCCTGCTTTCGATAATTTGGTGTTTTATTTCTGTCAGAGGGGCTGCTCCATGGTTGGAGGGCCAGCTGTGTCCCCTGTTTTTCCATGCTCCAGGCAGAGCTGCTGTCCCTGTGCAGCCAGCCCGTGCAGTGGGCTCATGGTGAACTCCCTGGCTTTGCATTCAGGCTCCAGCACCTCCATCCCCCCTGGAGGCTTGCTGAGCTCAGTTCCAGAATCACTCCTGAGGAGTGTCCAGGGCAGGACTCAGAGATCTTCTCCACCTATTGAAAAATAGCAGGATGAGCAAGAGAGGTTTGTCAGCTCATTTTGCCTGCTGTAGATTTGAAGTGACTGGGAAATGTTTCTCTGGAAGTATGAATTTGCTTTTGAAATCCAGGGAACTGATTTTTTACTTCAGTGCCTTTTATTTGCTGTGAATTTCCTGTAACACTCAAACATTACCTGCACAGGTCCTTCATGAATAGCAATAAGTCTTAATGTTGGCTGAATGCAAAATCTAACTTACATTTTATGGGAATATTTTGGGTTTGTTGTGTCTCACTGTATTACAGGAATCACCACTTGGTGAGCTGACATAACCTCTTATATCTTCCATAATGAGAATAGTCTTTCTTAGTGTTAGACATTTCCTCTGAGGGGGAAAGATTAATTTAAGGATTTCACTGGTGAACAACTTGAAAAGAATTTTTGCATGTATATATAAGTAAGAAAATACAATTTTAAAGATTTTTTTGATCTATATGATAAATATTCATTCTGGTTCTGCCACAAGCAATGTCAATTATCTACTGCAGCATTGTCCCCACATCTTTTCTATCTTCATATCTGTTAAGAGAATTTATCTATTGCTTCTTGTAGAAGATGCTTCCCACCAAGATGAACATCTGGAAATGCCTTTTGTGCACTGAGTGTCCTTCTCTGTAAGGCCATCTGCTTCTCCTCTTCTTCTATCTCATGGTTCTATAATATGACTGATAAGAGCTGCTGATTCTTTGCTTGAATATGGAATATCAAAAACCAGGATTTTGGTTTTAGTTGTTGATTTTGGTTGGGGTTTTTGTGTGGTTTTTTTGTGTGTATCTTTGGTGTGTTTTGTTTGGTTGTTTTTTTTTCCATTTGATTTTAAGCTTTAGAGAGAAATCAAAAACTTAGATTCTTCCTTTACTATTATATCTCACAAACCCTCTTTAAAATTTTTATTTATCAGTTCTTGTGTTGTGTTTAATGAGTTCAGACAATCTTCTCTGAAGAAAAACTGAATCTACAAATACCTTTGTAGTATTAATGAGGTACTGGGGTGTAGCCTCATGTACACCTTTATTGCTGTTAAATGTGTTCTTTTAAGTTATACTCTCTTTGGCATATTTATGTCTTCTTGTTGCTGCCTTTAGAAGAATTTCTGACTTTTTGATAGTTTAGCTTTCCAGTCTGATGTGCAAGAGGTCAGGTTTGGTGACTTTAACAGTCCCTTTACTCTTCAGTGTCAGTGTTTCTGGTCTCTGCCTGTATGATTTGCTCTAGAACTGTCATTAGGTAACCAACCCCATAAGTGTTACCCATTCATCTTCCAGCATTCAGTTCAGCTGGAGAAAATTGGGTGTAAATAGAATTAAGCCTGGCGAAAAAAACCCTAAAAGAATGAAAAAAAAGAGTAATCCAAGGGTTCAATTAAAAATAATGAATGCTTTATCTTTCTGGTGGATGCAGGGGCTGTTGGAAAGAGCATCTCGTACTGCAAAAATGCAGAAGGAAAAGTAGAAACTTACTTTTCTGTGCACTCTTCTAGACTTGACGACAATTTCTCCCATGAAATATAATGCAGAATCCCTTTTCTAGTGGGAAAGGGATGACTCCCTAGCAGGAATGACTCCCACAGCTGCCTCTCTGAGCTCAAGTGTTTTCCATGCATCAGTTCAATATTTGTTACAGTACACCAATGGAAGGATGCAGGGGCATAAATAAACCTATCAGAATAACTGAACTAGAAACACTGTCCATTTTATTTGCTGTCCAAATGGAAAATATGAGTGGTTGGAATTCTCCTGGCCACCACAATTTTTGCTGCCATCTAATGAAGGCATCAGTGTGTGCCTCCATCACTGCCAGTGGCACCGTGAGCAATCCCAGAATAAAGTATTACAAACTGGTTCTGTGCTCAGGCTGCTCAAAATCTTTTTGAACTCAAAGGATACAAAGCCAGGCAGGATGCTTTTATAGCTGAAGTTGCTCTGGGTGACAGGCAAAACACTCTGGATGTGATCAGTGTAAGTGATGTAGAAAGCAGTGCCCTTGTCACTGCCGGGGTTTGCTCTCGGGGTTTTGCTTCTGTGACTTACCAGTCAGAATTTGCCTCAATGTATTAGGCTTTAAAACATTTTAACATTTTCTCTAAAGTGACTTGCTATTCAAATGTTTCATTTGACATTTATGAAAAGCATTCATTAAGGTCTAATTATAGAAGAAAGAGCTGTTTAAAGGGGAAAAAACCCGCCAGTTCTGCACTTGTCGGTACATGTTGTCAATGCTTTTGATTATTTCTCTATTAGTTTGGCCAGCATCCCTGGTGCACAAGTGAATCTAAATGAATTCATGATCTAGATGAAGTGATTGGTGCAGTGCCAGGGGAGCAGGTTCAGATCTGGTCTGAGACATGAGCCCTTCCCAGGGCTCTCATCCCTCTCCTTTCTCTGTGCATCTGCTCAGCCACACATCTCAGCTGCTGCTTGGTCTCACAGTGCTGGACATCACCCTGTCCTCCTCAGATTTCGCATGAAACTCAGGATTTTAATTAGCACTGCATTTCTTGATTGCTACTTAGAAGAGTTTACTTCACATTTTTGCTATGTGAACTGTGTTCTTTTTTAAAAGAAGCTGTGTTCTTTTTTAAAAGTAGCTGTGTTTGAAATTCTGGAATTGATACTGTTCTCTTGGTGTGTGATGGTTAATCACATTATATGACAAGATTGATTTTAATTGGACATGTTGAATGATTCAGTGTATGAACACTTATCAGACAGGTAGCAGAACTTCACAAGAGGATGAGTATGCTCTTAAAAAGGGTGAGTGTTATATTACACTGGGTTATAAGAAATCTTGATGTGGTCTACACAATGTAGCTAATATTTACAGTTTGTTAAATATTCCTAGGACTTTTTTATTTCATTTATAATTAGTGTATGAAAAATTTCTGATGAAATATGTAACAATAAATGTTGTATAGAGTTAGATGCCACATCACTTTAGCATTTGACTGTGGCAGGGTGTGCTGGCATTGGACTGTTTATCCCCCCTCGAGAGTCTGTTTATAAGTGAAAAATAAATGCAATAGAATCTCAGATGCTGATTAGAACTAGTACCTAGAAACCCAGAACTTGGAAATAACTCTGTGCTGAAAGATTTCCAAGCTTTTTTTTTCTTAAAAAATACAAAAATCGGGTTAGAAAAGAATGGGATGCAGCTTGTTTATCACATTATGCTTTATTTCCATTGCCTTTTGGTGTCTCAGAAGAAGAGTGTTTAACTGGCTATAAGACTGCAGAAGCATGAGTGACAGCTTTTTGTCTTTTCATAGCTGAAAATAAAATTATATTTCACAGGTACTCCTGTTCGTATTGCTTATTTACTGAAAATGAATATATTTTTCTTTGCTTTATATGTTGTATACTCCCCATATTTCTCCTAGAAGGAAGTGTAGTGATTAAGTCCTGAAGCAAGTGCCAGGTCTAAGCTGTGCCAAACTTTGTCAGCAATGAGTTTCAAATATTTTGAAAGTTACATTTTTTTCCCAGCTGCTTTCCTTGCTATATGGAATAAGTAATCTGCTCCTGCCAAGAGTTAATGTAATTTTTCTTTTTTCTTTTTCTTTTTTTTTTCTTTTTATTTTTCTTTTTTTTAAGTGAGACTTAAAACACTTTTCTCTCCTCTCTTCTCATCTCCCAAAGCCAAACATGCCAAGCCTGTCCTCATCACTGAGCACAGACTCATAGTGCTGATATTTCACTCCAGGGAGCTTGGAAGCTTTTCTTCCCCTGCCCTGCTGCTGAGTAAGGAATGTGAAAAGTCTTTCTTGGAGTCATTGGGATCAGGCCAAGAGTTCTTGGCATCTGCTTGGAACAAGACATCTATCCTCAAATCTAGCAGCTATTTTCTTCTTGGAAGTAGTTTCCTTCCTGGGCAGCTCCAGTTCTGGGTTCTTTTCTTGGAGAAAAAAGGTGGAATACCTCTGTTTCCTCTTCAGGGCTGTGTGTTGAAAGCTGATAAAATGCTGCTCATTTTTTTTGTCTAAGATGAAAGTAAGTGTTACAGAAACAGCAATGCTGTCTCTTCCTGTTGAGTTTCATGTTCAGGGAAAAATGCCACGGCAGAAAAAGGAATGTTTCTGCTCTGTGCAGATTGAATATCTGTGATTTTATATGGAGTACAGAAATTTATACACACAAATTAATTAAATTATGTAATAGAATTGAGTAGTTGGTCTTTGGATACATCACTGTATCCCACAACCTGTGTTTTTACCCCAACAGTGAATTGTTTCAGTGCCACAAACTGGATTCAGACAGCTGAAGTGGGCACTCTACAGAACAGAGGAGAACAGGCTCCAATTTCTGCATCTCCTGAGTGTGCTTCACATTACACTGTGAAATTAAATGGATTTCTTTTATTGCTAATTCCCTCCAGGCATTATTATAGTGCAAGGTCTTTAAGTAAGGTGTTAATGGCATCCTAGTAGGAGTTGTTTTTTTTAGTTTGTCAGCTCATAGTATCAGGAGCTCTGGTGGATTCTGCACTAAAGTGTTTAAAACAAGTCTGCATGCTCCTTATAAAGGAAAACCCAACAGGAAATTACAGGCCTGGTGCCAGAATTGCAGGTCAGAATCCTGTAATCTTGGCTCGGAAAGAATTCAGGATAGAAGTACATAATGAGCTCTTTTGGCCCTGAAATCTCTGAATGCACTGCATAAAATGAGTGCAATCTATTCTGCTTCCATCAGTTCTGATGGCCCAGCCTTTATGTACTTGGAATATATAATTTGGAAAACAATATCTGATTCATATACTTCATATGAGTGTACTGAGCTACTAAGTGGCTTCCTTGTAATGACTTAAATGTCAACCTGTAAACTGGAATTAGTTTGTCTTTAGAACTACTAAAAGTGATCAGCATTTGGGAAATATGGGAATATTTCTGTCGGTGTTTCAGTTTGGTGTATGAAGGGTTTGTGTTTCTTAATTGCATGAAAAATGAAAATAACAAAATCTGTTTGACAATTTCATCATCAGGAAAATATTTGCTAAAGATGATAAAAATGAGTAAGTGTAAACAAATTTAAAATCCCTCATTTAAAAAGATATTTCATATTCTTCCAGAGCAAAATGTTTAGGTGTGAAAATATGGATGTTCTGCCAAAAGCAAAGTTACACCAAAAAAAATTTTGCTCCTGCTAATGTATTTGGATCAGCCCTTCTTGCATGCCTTTATATCCTTGGCAAAGGGGTAGTGGAGAAAATTCAGGAATCTTCCTATTGGGGCTTTCCTCATAATGTAATGGTGCTTATTCTACATCCAGTTAATTGCTAATTATGAGCACCAGGTACATATTTTTCAGCTATGGCACTCTATTCAATCCTTCCACTTACTTTCCTCCTTCTTTATGGTACAAAAATAAAAGAAATCCAGTTGGGTGTGTTAAACTTTGAACAGAATATTTTCTGTGTGTCTAAAGCAGTTATAATGAAGATATTGTTTCAATTAAAAAATGACAATTTTACTTAGGGAAAACCAAAAACTAGTAAAATGAATAACAATGTTAGTCTGAAAGGTGAGCCTAATTCAAATAGAAAATAAAAGCTGAATTGCTTGAATACTCTAATCAGAAACAGGTAAGAGGGGAAATTCTATGGATAAATTTGGAAACATAATTTAAATATTAATTCTTTGAAACTCACGTATGACTAAAGCATGGGGAATAGGTCTACTGTTTCACTTGCACGTCACACCTGGAGGAGGCCTGTGCTCCTCCATTTGTTGGGAATGCTGTCAAATTGCCACTAAATGTTAATGCTGGTACAGAGCAGTTGCTGGCTTGCCAAGAATTCCATTGCTCAACCTCTCCTTGATTTTCTTCTTCTTGTAATATTCCCATTCAGCTATGTTTTATTTTAAATTAATTGTAGAGATAAGCTGCACAAAATGTCCCTTACCAATGTGTCACCTTTGTAATTTTGAAAGAAGCAAAGTGAAGCACATGATAATGTTAAGATAGAGACTTAATTGCTTGTGTCTCTTTCCTTTTGGAACTGAGACTTCATGTTTGAGCCAAATAAATCTGTTGGCAAGTGCTCCAAAATGCCATCAGAATCCTTTCCAGGCCACTATGACAGGCTTAATGCTGATGTGTTGTGATCAGAAGGCTTGTTTGTGTGAGCTTGAGCTTACACCTGAGTTTTCTGTTTGGGTCCTGAGGAAGGGACACTTTCCTGGGTCATTTGCTCTCCAGACCTGCTGCCTGCTGTCACAGAGCCTGCCCAGAGTGTGCCAGGCAGGGCAGGACCTGTTGGGTGCAGCCAGGGACTGTCCTGGTCATCCTGCAGGCCCTGGCACTGCCTGTCCAAGTCCCCACTCTCCAGCAGAACAGTGGAATTACATGTACAGATGAAACAATGGCATCCAAAAGGAATGAAAGCCAAAGGAAACTCTGCCAGTGTTTTCAAATGCTGGTGCCAAATCTGTGTTTCCATATCTCTGCTGATTAGATACCTACACACTCACCATTCAATTTTCCAATTACCTGGCATGGTTATTTCCCAAGAATTTCAGTATTATGGTAGGTGATGAGCACATGTGAAAACAACACCTAAATTGCTTTCATTTTGTGAGTTGAATTTAGATACACAGAATTTAATGTTTCTGAGCAAAAATTCTCAGTGGCACATGTGACTGTTGAATTTGTAATTCAAGGTTCATAAAAAGATACAAATAAAATGGCAAAACAGTGCCTTGGTGTGATTTATATATTACTGGGTGCATGATAATTCTTCCAAGCTAATGATCTTCATTTAATCAACATCTTGTTCTCATAAATCAGACTTAGATTTGGAAGAAGCAAGTTAAAGAATTGTGGACAGAAACTTGCATACCTTTGTTTACTTTTAGAATAAAATTCTTAGTAGTATAAAATAAAACAAAAAAAAAAAATCAGCATTGTCAGTGTAGACCTGGAAATCCCACTCCATGTCCCTGTTTGCCCTGGCTGTGCTTTGCTGGGTGTGCCAGCCTCCTTGGAGCTGGATTAGGGCTTGTTAAGGACAGTCCCATGGCCACGTGGGTGTCAGAGCTGGGATGTTTTCACTGTCTGAGCCTGGTGCTGGGCACTGAGCCACCAGCTCTGCCTGAGTCAGCTTGCTGAGATACCCTCAAGGGGACTACAGGGAGTGAGCAAACTGCAGCCCTGTGGCTGCTCCAGAGACTGGCCTTGTACTGGGATGTGTACACAGCCACTGGATTTTAATTTTCTCACTTGCTGGGCTTTTCTGGGAAATGCCAGTGTATCTGCAGAAGTAGGGATGGTGCTGAGCCCTCAGGAGTGATTGTTTGGGAGGCTTAGGGAGCTCACATTCCTACTGCAAGCTGAAACACTCTGTTTTATTTGAGATTTGCAATTATGTAGAATAGAGAAGCCTATAAATCTCCCTTCATTAAACCACTGTTCTCTCCAGAGTGCAGCCTGGCCAGTTCAGCAGTCTGTGTGAAACCCAGCCTGGGCCACGCTGCTGCCCCCAGAGCAGAGCTGTCCCTGTTCCATCTGCCCTGCAGCAGAAAGGTCAACCCCCAAGGCTGCCAGAGAAGTGCTGCTCTTCTGTGGTTCTTTGTTCTCCCTCTGGGGAAGAGGCTGGAATGGGATGTGTGACCAAAACGGAGAATTTGTTCCCTAATTTTCTCAGTGGTCCAGGGACATGTAGGCTATTTGGACAGCAGCTGTCTGACACCATTGCCAAACTGGCTCAGTAATGGCCCTTGGTGCACTGCAGGAGAGCAAAAATGTTCCCAAGTAGTTGGGAAAACTGAGGAGATTTGTCGGAATTTTGGAGCTGGCAAAATACCAATGCTTGATGTTTCACCATCACTGTGTAAAGTGGACTCTGGGAATGGGAAAACCAAAGTGTTGTTAAAGGTTTCACCACTCATCATCTTTAAAATTTCTTATAATTTTATCTAATTTGAGGCCTCTGTCTCTTTTTTTTTTTAAAAATAAAGAATGGCTAAAGAAAAGTGTAGGTACCCAAAGTTGTGTGGTACTCAAGCAGTGATGTGGCCTAGAAGGAAGGCTCTGCCAATGCAGCCACTTCCTCTCCCCTTCTTTTGGTGCTGATTTACTGTTTATTGCATTTCAAACAAATTGGAATGGACTAATAGACTGAAGTCTATTATCCTAGCTTTTAACACAATTAAATCATGTTTAGTGCTTTGCTCTAAGGGGGGGAATGAATATCCCTGACATTTTCCTCCAAGATTTCTGCATTATGATTAGTGGGATGGGGAAAGCATGGGGAGGAATGATAGAAACACTCACATTTTGTGCTTCAGTCCATCATCTCATTGCTCTTTGGGTTGGATAACCACCTCCCATTTCTGCTGGCATGCACTTAGATCTTTGCATTTTCATTTATTTTTGTTAATTTACTTTGTGCTGCTTTGACCAGTTGTGTTCTAAAATGAGGGAGACTTTTAATTCTTATAGGAGAATAATTATGGCACAACTCTTGTTTTCTTTCAACTCCTTTAATGATAGACAAGTCCTTTAACAATGTCAGCATCTTGCTTGCAGACTGTGATTTTGGAAGGCTGAAGCTCAGATGTAGCTGTGCTATTCTGAGTGGCCTCTTGAAACAGAAACTGAGACAGACCCTGCTGGGGCAGCCTTGATTGGAGAAGTGGTGAGTGAGCAGATCCAGGCAAAGGTGCTGTGCTCACTGCCAAGCAGAGTGCCAGGGGAGCAGAGAGAAATGCCTGACAATTTGTTCATCCAGGAAGACTGGAGAAGAAATAGCTTCCAGAAGCTGTTGCTGCTCTGTGCCAGGGATAGCAGGACCAAAGCCCTCAAACAGTTACAACTTAAGCTACGAGTGATTTGATAAACTTCCTGGAAAAACTTGGAAATTTCTCAATTAGAACAGCTTTCCATTACCATGGCAGCACAGAGTAGAGGAATATATGGTTTAGTTTTGCTGTGAAAACTGAGCTGACAGCACACCTGGATTGCAGGATGTGTCTGGCTGGAGCCCCAGGACAGTGCTTTATTCAGCTTTATTCAGCTTTATTCAGCTGCATTCTCTGTGGTCACCTGCATTTCAGTTTATCTGCCTCCAGCTTTGTTGCCTTTGTGAAGTAATTCCCTTGTGTTTCCATCTTTCCAACATGGCTAGAGTGGCTTAGGCAGCAGACAGTGATGTTCTTCCAGCTGAGCTTGTCACAGACATTACGACCTGTGGCTGCTGGTCACTGTCCTCCTCCTTGCCTCCCACAGCTCTGCAGTGAAGGTTTCCTCATCTTTCAAACTCCAGAGGCTTGGCTTGACTGCACTATATATTTCACTGTTGGGTTTTTTATTTGTTTTTTTTTTTTCCTGTAAATCAGTCTCCCAGTGGATTTTTTAGTATTCAGGAGCTGTCTGGTCCCTCTGTTCTGTCTGAAGTGGGCATGGGGATAGTGTGCTGCTGAGGCATGAATCCTGTGCAGCTGCATGGCAAGGAAGAAATGGATTTCATAAATGAATATTGGCTGTTGAGCAGAGTTTAAGATTTTCATACATCGATATGCTAAAGTAACTGGGACCACTGAAAATTGCCATGAATTGAGCTTGACTTGCTTTGCAAACCAATGACCAGATTAGGAAAAGAGGAAGATTCATTGAGTATGGATGGAAATTTGAATTTTCTAGGTCAGTCCATGCCTGGTCACTTCATTCTGAAGTTCAAGAAGGTAAGAAGAGCAGAGCTAATTCATTTGTCCCTGGCAGGGTGCTACTCTCACTGTGCCACCTCCATTCCTGTAGCTGCTGCACTGTCAGATCTCTGTCTGGCTTTTGATTTGTTTGCACTGGGCATAGATGGGAAAAGGAAGTAGGGATCAGAAAGAACAGGAATTACCTGTGTGTACAACTTGGAAAGTCATTTTGAATAGGAAAAGATTGTCTGGAGGAATACATTCCAAGAGTACATTGCATTATAAAACAGTCCAGAATAATTTTTTGTCTTGAGAGCATTACTAACAGCCTGACCTTTTAGAAGAGCAGTGGAAATCTTGCTCGGCTGACATGTGACTTCAGTAACATATTGCAATTTGGTCTGTATCTCTAATATCTCTGTAAATGACTATTTAATTAGTAAACACTTCATTAGACAAAGAATTGTCTAGCACCCCCTGTTTATTAAATCAGAAAGCATTCTCTATTTTAATTAGCATGACATTTTCTATAATCAATTTGATGAAATGCCATCTGCAGTTCTAATGATACTGTGTGCAGCCAAGGCTGATTGACATATGTGTTGACTGCAAGGTGTCAACCTTCTTGCATGTTTGCATTTGAAAAAACATAAAATGGAAGGAAGAGGAGGACTCTGACTTGCTAATGCTGCTGTTTGTGCTGGAAAGCAGAATTTTAGCTAAACAAACCAAAACTTAGTAAATATTTTCAGTGGGAAAACAAGCATTAGCAATCTTCAGGTTAACACTGTCAGCAATTTCAGAAGACTACCCTGAGGCCTCCTTATTCTAGATACTATGGAACAGATTTTCAGCAGTGCCTGAATTATTTCCTTCTCCTTCCTTCACTTTTTTAGAAGCTACTTGCTCTCCCAAGACTGTTTTATTAATTGCCTTAATACCAATGGTTTCTATGCACAGAACTGCCTGAGTGCTGATCTCCTTTGGACAATTAGCTTAGGCTAAGATTTACAGTGCTCTGTGCACATAACCAGCAATTAGCAGTCTGGGCACCTTCTTTATAAATCAGTTTTTTTTGGTCAAACCATTCAATATCAGTATTAGTAAATTCTAAACCACTTTTAAGCCAGGTTCTAGCAAGTTGGTCTTGGCTTGTATCCATTCAAATTGATCAATCCACACAAGTTTCTCTCAGGAGTTGCCATGAAATAAACCCTATTTCAACAAGTAATAAAAATCTAGCAAATATTTTACCAAACTTTTGTTTGCAAACAAAATGTGGATTGACTGTGAATTTTGTAAGAATCAGGTTTTTTTTACATGCAGAGAAGTGCTTTTAATTCTGTTGCTCCTTGTCAGTGCTAACAGCTGCAGAGATTAATGTGAATAATCTCAGTGAACATGATGGCAATGAAGATTTACAGGTTTTAGTTCTATAATAAGCTTGGATCTCCATGATGTCCATTTGAGGCTAAAGAATAACTCAACGTGTATTCATAGGTCAAAAATCATCACTTAAAACCTCTGAGAATGGAAAGGACTAGGTAGAAATGCAAGTCTTGCCTGGCTCAGATGAAATATGCACAGGATAGTGGAGGCTCAGATTCAGTATTCTTCTAAGTCCTCTGGCTTTAGTGAGCCTGGGATGGGTGTCTGTATTTTCATAAACTCTTATTCATCCAGGACAGGATTCCTGCTTTCATACTTCATCAAGGAAGCCCCACTTGTTCTTGAGGCCGTTGGATCTTTCCAAATACAGAGGACTTTCCAAATACAAATACACAACACAGAGGACTTTTAGCCCTCAGTTGACTGGTCATGTCTCATTTCTCTATTGGTCTGCAATCTCCTGTAAAACATCCCAGATTTAGAGACCTGCAGAAATGACAAAACATTTCCCACCCCTTTTGCTCATTCACATGAAGGACACAACTCCCTCCTCTTGACTTGCTGCTGAATTATGGAGATAGAACCTGTGTCAACATCTCAGGGCACCAGGGAGACTCTTGGAGTTACTCCGTGGAAGAAAAAGAGTAAATGTGATCAGCAGCCTGGAGCTTTTTGTGCCACACACAGGTCTAAAAATTAAATACCACCAATAAAAGAGGAAGAGTTCCAACTAAAAAAAGCTGGATCATTATTGATGTGAAAGTGAATAGAACCCTGGACTGAAATTCAAGAGATTTGAAGGTGTGGTAGTGTGTCCTTTCAACTCAGTCTGTGTCATTTAAAAACAAGATGAATTACTTAATTTCAGTGACACATGAAACTAGAGTTTATACTCTTCAAATAAACCACCACCATTCAGTGTCTTGCTGTCAGAAAGATAAATCATGAAAGGCCCCTCTGGCCCAAATTCTTGCACTAGAACAATTCAGGGATTGATTTGCACTATGGGGATGTATTTTAGGCTGGAAGTTGCTCCATTTTCCCCCTAAACAATACAGGATATTTCATTAGAAATTGCAAGGGCCTGGATTTCTCTTTTTGTTCATGTGAACAAACCTTGTGTAACTGTGAGTGCTACAAAGGAATTCTGTAGCATTTAGGATGTGGTAGCATGTTGTCAATTCAATAAATGGGGGTAAATTCAATAAATGGAGGTAAAGAAATCATTGTAAAATTGATGGGGGTCAAGTTGCTTGTCAAGTAAGAAAAGTTTTGCATTGATTTCTTTTCATTTTATGATAGTTTGCCTGTCCTTTGACATTCCCAGGAACAATTTATATTACACCAGACACAGCACAGAGCTGCACTTCCTGCCAGCTCATACCCTGATCTTAAATAAAACCCTTAGCAGTGTTGAACCTAAACCAAACACAATAATCTTAGTAAAGCTATTTATAAGAAATACAAGAAATACTGCTTTTATTTTTAAAAATACTTGAGATTATCCTGGTGCTGTATTTATGTAATAGTGCTGTCACTGAGGACTGTATTTATATACATCCAAACTGTGATTTAAAATGTATGGATTAATAATTTCAGCAGAATGTATATTCCATGATTTTTGCATGGAGATAGGGCAGATGATGAAAACACTAACTTTAAAAACATACAATAGCATAAGAATTTGGATATTTAGCCTCACAATGATAAAATAAATTCCTGTTGGTTCTGCAGCTGGTACAGTTCTGTAAGAGGATGTTGCTGATTAAGGTGAATTTACTCTGTTGTGACAATCCCAGAATTTTGTTTGAGTTTGTTTTCATGCAATATTTTATTTAATATTGCATTATTTGTGGAAGCCAAATAAGTTGTAGAGAACCTGTTGAGCATCAAGTTGTCCTGCAGAGGTGTGTGTCCACTAGGCAGCCTCCTTCTCAGTCAGCCTTAGATATAAGGTCCAAATCAAGATGGAATCAATTCTTCCCAAAGGTAGTTGTGTATAATAACCCTGTCCACCTCTTTATTTTTTTAGTGATACTGTTCTTAATCCTCCTAATGTGTTTCCCATGAATTCTGTTTGGTGTAAGCTTTGGATGTCATAAAATAAATCAAATATCTTGGATGAAAACCCAATACACGGTTTCAGCAGAGTTGCCTCTATCAAATATAGCACTCTCAATTTCTTTTTAACAAGATCTATGTTCTGTAAAGTGCTGTTAGGTGTTAATTATACTGCCAGCCATTATTTTTGTGGGGAGAATCCTGGATTTATTGTGCCATTATTTTCTTTGGTACTGATATCAGGATAGCTTACACACAGAGCCTTGGTGGTCTGTCTTTGTGTTTTAGTAAAACAGAATAAATCAATCAGTTATTCAATGCTCTGGAGTTTCCAAACTTTTCAGAAATTTGAGAACTATTATAATTAGGAAATTTTCCATCAGTTGTTTTCAAGACTGTTTTTGTGTGCATCATCCAGGGCTAGTGACTCGATAGCACATCTTTACAGAGGCTTCCTCACATTATCCTTTGCTTAGGACAGGATGTTTTTTATTCTGGTGATGTCCTCAGATCAATAATTTGGCTCCTCAGGGCTGCAATTTGTGCTCAGCTGAGAGCTTTTCACATGATTCTACTGTTTGTTTCAAATTAAATGAGAATTTCTTTGAATTAAGAACTCCACTTCTCTGAAGGTCTTTGTGAAGTGTCAGAGGTCCCTGAACCTTCTTGTGGAGAAGGCACCAAGATAACAAATAACACAAATCCATCAGCTGGGTGAGTGGATGGGACTAAGGACTAGGTATGGTTTTCTTTTGTAGAATTTCTGACTCTAGGTAAGAAAATTTAAAAAACCCTCAGTGTTTATGGCTCTCAACATTTGGGCAATCCATGAAAAAAATCCTCATGATGTGGTGTGACCATCAACTATCACATTATCCAGCCTGAAAAAATATTGTTTGGAATGGGATTTCCATATTAATTACTAGGATTACTGCTGAAGACTGTTCTGCTCTGTGTTTTCCTGGGATTTTGGTATAACCTTTCACCTGCAAACCACCAGGCATTCTGCAAGCATTCATTTAAGTTATGCCCTTGAGGAGGTAACTGCTGGATCCAAGTTCAAAGAGAAGTACAATTCCTGCCCAGTAAAGCCTGGCTTTTCAAGAGGTCTGGCTCAGTTTCCTCTTCTGATTTACACTGAGTAAATTTTCTTCTAACTTTAGAACAAAGCCTTACATTTATGTCTCTCACAGTATTTTCCATTCCAAGTGTTGTTTCACACCTTTCTTTCAAGAAGAGCCTTAGGACTGTGTATTTTATTTGTGGTCCTCTTAGGAATTTTAAGGGAAAGTTCTTTTTTTTGAGAGAATTTGTTTTGGTAGGATTAATTAATGAGGCACAGTGCTATAAATCCTGTTGGCAAAGGACATGGAGGAGAGTAGATAAATGACAAGGAGTAAGATTGTGTACTTTTTTGGATTTTAGCACATTAGTGTCACCTATGGGGTCAAAATGCATGGTTTGGAGCACTGCTGTTCAGTGTCTCTGGGTTGTTTTTGCCTTTTCTCACAATGTGGCTCAATCATAACTGGGGACAGCTCCTTAGTCAGACAACTTCATGTTTTTTCTATAATACTCAGCACAGTGATCCAGTGCCATTGGAGATTTCCAGTGCTGGGGTTCCTAAAAGAATAAATGCAAAATAGCCTAAAGGAAGCTGCAGGAGCAGCCATGATCTGTAATTGGTAACCTGAAACCAAATAACTGTCTGTGAAGGGCTGTTCCTTTTTATTCAAAATGAATATTTGAAATCTTTTCTCTTTTAAAGGAGCTGCTGTTAATTCCCCAGTCCACAATCTGATTTGCCTTCCTAAACAGCAGCCCTAATAACACTGTCCTAAACTCCATCAATCCCACCCCACTTCCAGCCATGCCCATAAAATAGCTTAGTAAGCTCTTCAAATGAAGCTTCATTAATTTTACAGAACATTCCAGAGGACATTCACTAGTGCTGGATGTCTTGAGTTGCTGTGGAGTCAGTTAAAATAGAGCTACATTTTTTCTGAATAAGCAAAGCATTTTTTTTATGATAGCATAACCCTTTTCTCTAGTCATGTTTACTTCCCACTTCATAAAATTCAGGGATTTCTAATGAATTTCTCAGGCATTACTGAGGATCAGGGAAGTTCTTTTGTGTTTCCTTTAGGCCTAATTTAGAAATTTTCTTATGCTTTTTTATATTGTTATAATAAAACTGTTTCATTTAATTAAGTACAAATCTCTTACATGGGTTTTAAATAGTCTGAGAGAATCAGCACTCTATTCAATCTTGTAGCAAATAGTGGAAAATTTGGAACTTTTTTTAACTCAAGGCTGATGTAGTAATTGTGTATTTCTTGGTAATTCTGCAGGTTTTGATAGAAGCAAATACAAAGTATTTTTCATAGAAATCCCAATAAATTTCAGATTTCTTTTTTTTTTTCTTGAGGTGTGTCAGATTCTTTTTCACACAGGAAATGATAAATCAAGTGAGTGGAAAAAGGAAGAAGCTGCCACAGTTCATCCCACAGTGTTTTAGATGTTTTGCATGTGGACCTACTTAGCTTTAACCCTCCTTTGCTAACATTCAGGTCACAAGAAAATTCAGTATTCTGCAGCCCAGCATGAATCACACAGAATATGGACTGGCTTGAAATAGTCATAACTTTGTCCATCCAGTCACCAGAAATACAGACCAGCACAGAAGGGTTTTTTTAATCCCTTCTAAGGAGATTGAATGTGAATGTGATGCTCAACAAAATATTTTGGTTTTTTGCATAGCTTTAATTTTCTATATGTCCAAAACTTAGATATATTGAATGAGAGGAGCATGCCATAGGGCATAAACTGGTAATTTTGAAGCTCATGAGGCAAATCAACAAAACCTCTGTCTTGTTTGTGTGTAGTAATAAGGAAATTCTAATTAATTTAACCTGCTGGTTCTCTCTACAGGGATATTAAATTCTCAGTGTGTTTGCTGACTGCCTATTTCTTTGTCATTGCAGATACAGCAGTGGTGTATAAAACCAGGAATGGACATGTTGTTGAACTGAATGTAGAAACAAATACAACTACATTATTACTGGAAAACACAACTTTTGTAAGTAATACACATCATCAGCTTCTCTCTCAGTGGAAGTCTGCTAGCATTTTTTTCTTGCAACAGGAGGGAGAGAGTTCAATATCTTAAAGTTAGAGGAGATATGTTCATGACCTAGACTAAATTGCATATAAATGAAAAATAAAAACCATTCCTCTGTCAGGGAATGATTTCTGAAGGAAGTTATTTGTTGTTTTACGTGTAAATAACCAAGATGTTGGAGGATTTGCTGTTGTTCAGACCATCTGAAGGATGGATCATTCTTGGCATATGTGCTGGGGAATCTACCTGATGTCTGTCAGGGAAAAATGTTTCATAAAAGGTGGGAATGCTACTTAAATGTTGAGAGTTGTTCACAATTAGAAAAGAGGGAAATAGTTCAAGATTCATAGGAATATTTTCCTTAAGGGAAATAAATATGCAAAGAAATATGTGGTGTTAATCTCTGGTTTAGTTGTTTCTCTGTGCTTTAATGACTGAGTAGATGATTGGGAATTATTCCTCTTGACCAGCAAAGGGTCAAGAATGGTTTCTGACTAGCAGTAATTGCTAAGAAGTACTTTAATACTTTAGTCTGCATTTCCTTTTGCTTTGCTTGGCACTGTTATTCTCAGGGATACCACTTACATTCCACCCTGTAATTCTCATTTATCAGGGTTTTGCAGCATAATTGTGTGCCTTGTCAATCTCTCCTCATAAATACTCCATGCAGACCACTGGCTGTTATTGTAAATCCCTGTACTTTTAATTTAATAAAATCTTTTACACCTGCAGACTCAAAAGGATGATTCATTTTCATCAACACTCTTTGGCAAAGGCTGATTTTATTCCTGGTCTGTTCCTGGCCTTTGCTGATAGAGATTCCTCTTTTCAAAGCATAAAGCCTCAGGTGACCTTTACTCCTAACTCCCCAAACAAGAAAGAGGAGAGTAGAAGTTCAGGAGAAAGAATTTGATGCTGATTTCCTAGGTCAGTGTAAAGATAGAGGAGAATGGAGGAGAGAATCATATTTTAAAGGGTGGGTGTGGGTGTGTGTGTCTCCCCTTCTGTGAGCTGCTCCTTCCATATGCTGGGATGTGCCTCAGGGAACCTCTTAGCCCAAAAAAGGCTGTCAGACACAATTAAAACTGGGTGGTGATGCCTTGTGAATGCTGACCTAGATGGAGTTAAAGAATAAAGTAGGGATTTATTGGAAGGCCTCAGTGGATCCACCTTGGGCAGCACAAGAGCCCAGCCAGGGTTACACTCAAGGTGAACCCAAAATGGTCACAAAATGCATGACTGGTCATGGGGGTCTCTCACTTTTGTAAGTTCTGGTCCATTTGCATATTGGAGGTAATTGTCCATTTATAATAATATAATTGTCCATTTATAACAACAGTTCACCATTGTTTGTGCTCTTGGGTCTGAGATTTGGGTCATTTGTCCTTGGTCCCCAGCTAGAGAAGGAATTTTGTCTCCCTGCTCTGTGAAGAGACCTTGCCATCCCCTAACACGAAGCTCAGACTTACACTCTAAAGCAGCACAGAATCAGAAAAATAAAGAAGCTAAAACCTGAGGTATCAGTGGAAGGCTGAATTTCTGTGAAATATAAACCCTCAAGGGTGAGGAGGCACTTTCCCTGTTGGCCATTTATCCCTTGCCTGGCCAGCCAGGCCTGTGCCAGCTCTGTGTGGTGCCTTCAGTGCATCCCTGAGCACGAGCAGCTGCTCGGGCATCCCCGGCTGCAGAGCTGCCTTCAATGCCAAGAGCTGAGTCTCCTCACAGAGGAATTCAGACACTTCTGGCTGGAAGTGTCTGGCCTGTGCTCTGGAGTGTGGTGCCAGCATGACAGGCTGTTCAGGCCATGACACCACCCCAGCCTTGCCAGCTGATGATGGGTTGGGAAGGACAGGCTGCCTCACACCAGGGGTGTCACCTCTTTTTGGAAAGTTGTTCTTCCCTGGGCTTTTCATGGAACTGATTTATCCTCCATTCACACAAACCTAGTGAGCTCTAGACACTAGATATCTACTGTTAATTAGAGATGTGGGAAACTGATCCACAATATGTAATATTCAAGCAACCCTTTAATAATTATGGGTGAAAAAAATAAAAAAACTAAGTGTATTTTTTTTCCTGCAGAGCTCCTCTCTTTACACAGCCAAAAGTTGAGAGTGTTATACTTAAACATAGTCAATTCCAGCAATTAGTATTCATATGGAGGAAGTATAATAAAAAGCTGAAAACAGAGCAGAAGGCCCAGCAAGTTTGTTGGTGTATGTTTGGAAGAGAAGAGTGGGAAATGTTCTGTACTGTCTGAATGGTGGCCAACAATCCTAACAGGATAACACAACTGAGGCAGGCTGAAATCAAAAGCCCTCCTGTTCTTCTAAGCTTGACTGTCCCCAGATTTGCACTGCTAAATGTAATCTTCTAAAGTTAGACACCTGGATCATTAATCAAACATTTTCCTCGCTCAGTGTCACATCTGCTTAATCATCGGTGCATAATTAGAATGGTGGTGGTTTAATGACTCTGCAGAGATGTCTTGGATTAATAAAAAATACAGCAGAGATCCAACACAGGCAGTGGCAATGCAAGTTCCTTCATTCTTCCCTATCAAAGGGTTTTAGTCATGGAAGAGTCACCTTTTGATGGGAGTTATTAGTCTGATTTCAGTCTGCATTTGCTTTCCTGTTTGCCTTGGCTCAAGCAGCCAGAGAAATGGCAGGGTTTTCTTAGTAATGTTGATAATTGTCCATGGAGAATTGAACTGCTGTGATAAACTCCTTGTGCAGAGGAAAGGGGCAAATCATGGCTCTTTGTCACCCCTGATTGGACTGTGTTTGAATCAGCAGCTCAGAGGAGATTTTCTTTTTTCCCTCATTGCTCAGCCCCTGAAGCAATCTTCCACTGGGCACAGATCACTGGCTCTTCTTTTGCATCCTAGAGACTGCCTCTCTCCTGCAAAATACACATCTTTTATCCTTCTTTGTGTTGCTTATTGGGTAGAGGCCAGATATCCTTAATGAGAATCTTGTGTGCTCACTGAGTAGGTGTAGCATCAAAAAAGCCGGCTGCAGTTTAAAAAAAAAACTATGTTAACATATATAAAGGTAACAAAATCCCCCAACCTTTAAAAGAACCACTAATAATAGTCATGCACCTGGAAAGAGGAAAGGCTAGTGGCTTTCATTCTGGGATGCCCACTTCTCTTACATAGGGGGAGTATCTATCCCAAGTTCTTGAAATAAAATATTTTTTCCAGTATAATCAGGTTTTATTTACAAGTAGAAGAAATTCTTGGGCTTCATTTGTCCTTCTAAAATGAAATCCTTTTCTGTAATCAATTAGTAAAACAGTCTGGCCTTTATATAATTATACTGTCAGCAAAGCAATATTATACAAATACAGTGCCATAAGTGAAAAGGGTAGGTTGCAAAGCACAAAGAATATTTCTTAATATCTCCGGGTGTTATAATTTTAGGATGTTTTCAAATACACATTTCCCTCTGACTGTATCCATGTATTCCCTCCTATTTCAGCTGTCTAATAAACAGTTAATATCCTTAGCCAGCAGCATATAAATGTTCACAGCTGGAGGCTGGGCCAGTCTCCTGTTTAGAGGAGCCAGAAAAAGCCCTAGATATTAATCATGGTGTGGCATCCTGGTGTTTGTGATGCTGCCTTGACACATGATTACAATATGTTCCCTATCTTCTGGCTGGGCTGCCTGTCACTGTGATCCTAAGTGACAACCTACCAGCTTTTCAGCATTTGGCAATACTTTATTGCACTTTACACTTCCAAAATCAGTGGCATTATGCCACTTTCAGCTAAGAAATTTCAGTGTTTAGCAAGCATTTTATTGAATGCTTTTGCCATCAGCTGTTCCTTAGGGTCAATAAAAGCAGGTTATCAGTTCACTCAAGCTGGAGAGCAGAGCATGCAGGACCACGAGGATCCTTTAGCTCAGGGAAAGTTGTCCATCTGCTTCCTTATTCTAGCTCAGCTTCTCAAGCCTGTTCTACAGCCCTTAAACACAAAACAAACTGGAAAAAGCAGGCAAAGAGAGGATAGAAAATATGTGTAGAGACTGTGTGTTCTGGTGTGGAACTTTGCAAGTGTGCTGAATTCTCTGAAAGAAACCTGCAGAAGTTTTGCATTCATTTCTTCCTCTTAAAAGAGCTGCAATAATGATGAAAGTGGTAAGACTTTAGTTGGCCCTGAGTTTCACTGCTCTAGTGGTGCATGTGTTCAGATACCATGCTGACACCCTAACAAACACTCAGGGTCCTCTGTCACAAATGAGCCCACTGGGACTCCTCCAGGCTTTGGAGTGTGCTTGATGGGATATATTTTGAATCTGTTGATTTGTTTTCAATACCAGGCAATACAACTGGAATTGTTTTCAGTTTGTGAAAACAGCTGTACTCTTCTAACCCCCAGAAATTCCTGACTTGCTGTGCCCCTTGATTTCTGTGCCTTTCCACAACTCTTCTCAAGCTCAAAGAGAAACTGCATCATGGTGCACAGCAAACAGTTATTGCTGAGTTTCAAAGCTGTTTCCAGAGGCTTACCAGGAGCTGGCCCTGGAGCCTGTGGTGTTGCTGTGTTAGTGTTGACCATCTTTCACACAGAGGTGGAGAGGGAAGAGCCTTGCTGCCTGCTCGTGGTGCCAGAAGGTGACAGAGCAGGAGCAGTCTTGGCTCAGGGGCCAGGGTCAGGCTGTGGCAGCCCAGCTCTGAAAGCCCTGTGGAGGCATTGCTGCCAAAAGCAGAGAGTGAGAGCTTCAGCCTGAGCAGAGCTTTTGGCAGGGGCTCTTTTGTGGAGTTTCACAGAGCATTGTTCATAAACAGCCCTGCTTGCTCTCTTCCTTTGGGTATTATTTTTTATTTTGTTTTGTGCTCCCCACCACCACAGCACCTTCCTCTTTTGACATGAAACTCAGTGCAGCATCATAATGCAATTAGAGTTCCTTTGTTGATTAATGTAGATTTAATTGCAGGAGTAGGTTACGTGCTTGTATTTTAAGAACCTTGCATAAGAGATTTATGAAAGGGTGAATAATAGTAAATACATTAAATAACATTATATAACCACATAAATATTAATAGTTGTTGCAGCCTTGAACATTTTAATGACCCACACATGTTGTAAATAGATGATTATGAACATTGTAACATTCTCTCTAGTCTCCCATGCTCCTCTGAGTGTCCAGCAATGCTCTCATACTGCATCTCAGCACATCCTTTTCAGTAGAGGGGTTTTTATGAGGAAGGGTTTATTGTTGCAGTGCACCACTGTGCATCCCTGACAGATGGAAGGGTTTGCAGTCACTGTGGGTTGGTGGTGGCAATTGGTTTTTGTCCAAGGTTTGTCCCAGGAGGAGGTTTCACCATAAAAAATGTGAAAATATCAGGTTATGGCAACTCTGTGTGGGATTTCTCTAAATACTCTTCCTGGTAAGATTTTCCTTGATATAGCTGAGGGTTAGCTATGTCAATTTTCCTGGGAAATGTGAGGGGGAAAAGCTTCTGTGATTGACAGGTTTGAGGCTATTGTCTATCAGAGAGGCCATGGTGCAAGGCTCGTGGCTGGTTCATGTCTATTTTTATGTCCTGCAGTTCCAGGGTGGTTTGGGGAATTTGGTTCTTGTGTTTGAGAGCACAGAAGTCAGCTGAGGTCATGGTTTAAGGCACATTTGTCTTTAAAACTGGACAGGAAGCCTGAGGGTTAACAGTGCCAACACTTGACATTGCAGAATTTTTGGGTCTAGGTTAACTGCTCTTCTTGACACAAGAAACACTGAATTAAGAAACGTAACCTTGGAAACCCAAATTCTTCATCATTCCAATTATAGCTCATTTTTCTAATTGCAACCTGCCTTTCTCAGAGCTTCCCTGTTCCCAGCCTTGCTCTCCTGCTGGGCTCCACTCTCTGCTGCTTTCTCCTGGTCCATCTTCTCCTTTCAGTCACAGCAGTGTCAGTGAAGGAGAATCCCATTGTTCCCTGGACTGCCAGTGCCTCCCAAGGGAACTCTGACATGCCAAATGCCTTCTCCTCTTGCAGCTCCTGTAATTCCATCCTGCCTGACTCCTTTTATGCCACTTTCTGTCTCATCAGTGGAGCTGGATACCTGTGAATGCTGATGAACTCCCATCCACTGAGATTCCACTACACCATCAAGTTAAATTTCTGATAGAGATGTAGATGTGCAATAGAGAGCTGTATCATTTCCTGGTTGCCACCAAGCTCTAAAGTAACATTCCTGAAGGTCTTAAAATATTTCATTCTGGATGAATAATAATAATAAAAAAATATATAAAGCCAAAATGTGTGTTAAGGGAGCACTAAAAAGCTGGAGAAGGAGAATAACAGGAGTGTGGAAGAGGAAAGTTTCTGGGAAAAATAGAAGCACAAGAAACTGAAACAGCAGGAGGGGTAAACCTAAGGGAGAAAACCCAAACCAGACAATTAAGCAGACTCCACAAGAGTGAACATTTCTTTAAATCAGTTTTAACTGTGATGTATTATTTCACTTAAAACCATCCAACTAAAACTATGGAAAAAGAAAACTTTAAAGTATACATGTTACAAAAATATTTTTACAACTCTGGGCTAGACTGTATTACAGATAACTTCATCTGTTTGCTCTATACATGTTTTGGAAAGATTATGAATAAGGCACTGATTTAAATGTCATGATAGTTAAAATCCACAAAACCAGTAACCCCCAAATTTTATAGCATGTGAAAGATGAAGGGAGTCACCAGGACATCAGTAGCTCAGAACTAGGGTTTAAGAAAACAGGAGAAATAAAAAGAGCTGATACTAGGGGCTCTTGCTGAGGATGCAGAGCCTGAATCAAGCCTAAAATTTTTCTAAAACACAATCATAACAGGTATTTTTAACAGGAAAACACACATAACATGCAAAGTTAGGAAAAAAAAGAAATATTGACATTGGAAATCAAACTTGAGCATGTATTGTCCACTGGAATTCTGTGTTCCATTTTAATGACATTTTAATATGGAAAGGTGGCAAATGCCAATTCTTTTCCATGCAAAACTATATTTTAGCAATTCCTGAAAGGTGGGTGAGAGAGGGAAACCGGGAAGCTGAAGGACAAAAGCCTGTTCAAATTCTGTCTTTTTGCCTGGATTTGGCTTTTCCTGTTGCGATCTGTGGTGGCAGTGAGACCACTGAGGTCATCACATCCTGCATCACTGCCAGGAGAAGAATTAAAACTCTTATCACAGGAGGTATTTCAAACAGACCTAGGGATACTATGTTTCATATGGCTAGACCTGATTTTAAAGTCAGTGGGGGTTTGGTTGAGTGAGGAATAAAAGATCAGGTAGAAGGATCATTTATGTCTGAAAAAGTGAAATTATGTCAAATGCAGCAATACAGGAGAAAAGGCTGACAGGTGTGTGAATTCAGCAGGGCTGACAGTGCACAAGAGTTAAAAAATCCACATTATTTTGTCTCAGAATTATGCAATAGTGTGGACTGTAACCAATTGAGGGATTACAGCAATTTCTCCAGCCCAAGTGTTTTCTGGTTGCATAGAGCTGATGTTTTTCATAGGGATTTCAACTCCTGTTGGGGCTGGGTAGAGGGAAACTCCCTTACCTTGTAACTTGTGTCCTGCCTTTGGAAAGGGATTAGGGTGTGCATGGAGTGCACAGGGTTGGAGTGCCCCAGTCTGCTGATACTGAGCAGTGATGCAGAGGGAAACCAGCCCTGCATCCCTGGACTCTGCCCTGTAAGGCAGCTCTCTTTCTCCCAGCTTCACTGCCTATTAGTCCAAAATTCCCTTTCTTAGAGATCAAGCAGAGCAAACCCACAGGGTTATAGTCACATGGGGCAGCATTTAGGTCTGTCTTCCTTAATGAAGGCTAAATAACTCCTGACAAAGCAAGAAGCTTGAGAAATTGTGGATATGCAGACCCGTGGAACAACCATCCTCCAGATGACAAGACACCTGAGGGTTTTCCAGTGTATTTCCAATGTGGTATTGCCCAACACTTCTTTTTAAACTCAGAAATGTGTTCTCCTGAGAGGAGAATAAACCCTTGGGGTCAGAGTCCTCACAAGTTTCTTTTTAATGAATAAATATATCTCACCCCTGTAGAGATTGGCCCAATAGATGATCTCCCAAAGTTTTGTGTAGCATTCATCTCATCTCCAACAGCAGGGACTGAAACTTTCTTTCTTTTTAAGCCCTTCACCAGCTGGTCCCATCTCCTCAGCCATGGGGAGGGGCAGCTGTTGGTTGATGAAATCAAGAGATGTTTGAAAAGGGGGAAAAAAAAGAAATCTGTCTTTTGTTTAAGTGACTCACAGATAGTGAGCTTACTTGCAGGAGGAATGACTCAGGTGATTTAATTTTCTGTTTTTAATGTATAAGGGCTTCTTCTGTGCATGTAAGTAGGAGTTTCTGAATTAATTGCCAAATTTGTGCTTGTCTTTACCAAAAAAAAACCCTTAAAAACCAGATTTAAAGGAAATTGTTATCACTTCAAGTCACCTCAATCTCTCTGCAATTCTATTGGAATTAAACATCGATTTTATTAAAGGCTTGATTTTAAATCAGGCTTAAATGAAAAGGCTAATAATGTTTTTATGATAATTTAAAGAAATCAGTGTTGATCTCAGCTTTGGCAATGAGCACATGATTTCTGCTGGTATGACACAGCTTTACACTCCTTTTACCAAGAATTATGCCATTATGCTAACAAAAAGAAAGCTATTTTTCTCAAATCCCATTACCATCGTTTTCTGCACTGAGTGTACACCTTGTGTCTGGAGGCAAATAAAATTTTGCAGGTGAGTGCAAGCTGAATAAACCAGATTAGAGGGATTCAAATGACTTTCCATCTCAAATCCACCACCCTCTGTACTTGAATATGCAAGCAGATCTGGCTGGTATTGCCTGGAGGTGCCAATAGCTCCCAGCTGAGCTGCTCAGGTGTTTGCAGGAAGAGCCTCCCTGCCTTTGTGGTGGCACCTTCAGGGACTGCAGGTTCTTGCTAAATGTGTGAGCTGGCAGGAGCTGCCCTCCCTGGGAGTGAGTTTGGGAGGTTGCCTGGATTGTGTAGTGCTGAACACTGAGGTAGTGGGGCAATAATTAATAAACTGCTGGGGAGAAGATAAATTTCACATCTGAAAATATTTTCAGTGAAGTGCCAGGAGAAGGGAATGTTGCTCATAGATTAACATGGTCTCTGCTTAAAGATGATTAACTCATAAAAGCAAATTTGGGCAGAGTAGAAATCTGTTCTGGATGCCTTGCAGATACAGAGGAATGGTTTAAGGTGTGTTGGCTTTTTTTCTTTCATTCTCAAGACTGCAGATTTGTCTTCTGACTTTTGATTCTGTTATGCTGCGGAATCAAAGAGTTTATCTTCAAAAATATTTTTTCCCTTTAACTTTTTTTGATAGCTTGATTCTAACTATATTACTTAGGAACCCGGGTTTATTATGCATACCAAAATATAGCATATTTTCAGTTTATTGGAAGCTCTTTTTATCCAGGTACAGCTCCTTAGCTACTCTGGATGTAATAGTTTGTGACTTCCAGCTTGTGTACCTTTAAACCCCTGTTGAATTCATTAGTTTAGTGGTGGGATTAGGCTAAGCAGAGCAAGATCCTTAAGAAATCAAATAGTGGATAGATCTTGTCCTACATAGTTGCTCTTATTTGTTTTTATTTTATGGCTTTGTGGTTCTGCTATTTTTTTGCTGTCCTACTTTTTTTTTCTATTCTTATCTGCATTTTTATTTCTTCCTTTTCCTTTCATTCTGCAAATAGATGTCTTGAGATTAATTTAAAATTACTCCCCTCAGTGGCCTTTAAAGCACATTCTTATCTTTCTCGTGCAGTAGATTCATTAAGTTATTTCTGACATCAACATTGCTCCTTGATGAAATTACAGTCTTGAATTCAATTGGGTGTCATGTAGTCTTGAGTGGATGTAAAGCATTATTAGTTTTATAATGTTACCTTATGTTTCACTTTTCTCTCTAAGAATTTTATTTTAAGAAAGACTTTTGCTTTAGTTCAAGTTGTTTTGCACAATGTTTGCATATGTGGTGTTAAAAGAAAATCAGCAGACAAATAGTGCACACTTATTCTTTTTCTCACATATTTAAGGCCAGCCTAGAGATGAATCTCTCTTTTAATCATTCCAACCTAAGTGTCTTCCTTCATCCTCTGGGAATGACTTGGTTATAGTTTTCCTTGTTATCCTTGAACATAGTGCTATGATAAAAAAACTCATCAGCCTCTTATTGGTATTTAATGTTGAAGCCAGATTCTTCTGTTGCCATTGTGCTAATACCAGCTAATTGGACTAAGAATTATTTGGTGAATCCTTTTGTGAAAATTACTTTGGTTTTCTAAGCCAATTCTGTCTTGTGAATGGGAAGTTCATAAATGAGCTGTAGGAAAATTTGGGAAAGGGGATCTAATTCCTTTTCTATTGCTAGCTGACTTCTACTGTTACTTCATTGCAGGTAACTTTCAAAGCATCAAGATACTCTGTTTCACCAGACCTAAGATTTGTTCTTCTTGCATATGACGTTAAACAGGTAAGCCAAGCCTTCCTACTCAAAGAGCCTCTAAATCAAAACTCCAAAAGCTTTGTTGTTTTGTATGTTTCACTTGTAATTCCACATGTTATGACTTGTGTAGTTGATTTCTCTTCCCAAAACCTTCTGATTCAATGATGGAGAAGGTTTTATTTAGATGTGTGAGGAGGTGTTGCCTGGTTCTCAGGAAGGTAAATTGCTGTGGCTCCTCTGAAGTGCCCTGCTGGTTTTGGCAGGAGAGGTTTCCTAACCCTTAAACTGCTCTGTCACTGCCTGGTTTTGTGCAATCCTATCATTTGGTATTCCTTCTGTTTTAAACAGCTGCACTGGTAATTTATGGACTACACAAAACAAAAGGTCCAGGCTGATTCATGTCATGGAATGTTTGTTGTCTTCAGGAGTCTGAAGTGTGATAGTCTGGAAGCCTGTATAATGCAGAGCATTCTTTGTTTCTTACAGTATTTAGAGGTTTGGGGGCTATTACATTGTCAAAAAGAGTTTTGATCGATAATACCATGTAGAATTTTCTAAGATAAATCTTGTAACACGGAAAGGAAAGAAAAAAGCAGCTTTATGAATTTCATCTGTGTATGTTGGTGCTTCTATAGAAAGTGCTACTAAAATCTGAACTGCTCTTCATGAAAGAATAGTTCTGGGTTGATGAACTCAGTGGTTACTGGAATAAGTTTGGGTTGTTTTGTTTGTTCGAAGAGTGTTGATATAAAGTGATTTGTTAACTTGGTATTACATCCAAATAGGGTTTTCACTTCCCAGTTCTGCTGGATTCCAGATCAAGCTTTCCTTACAATGCATATATCAATTATGAGAGAGCTGCTGTTGTTCAGTTCACTGTTTTTTTGGTGAAATGTTCAAGTTTTATTCTGTCTGAAAAACACATGCTCCTTACTACTTCCCTTCTTGATTGCTTCTTATTTTGTGAGAGCTTAATAATCCCTCATACTGACTTAAATTCCTCATTTGTTCTATTGAATTTTTGATTTTGGATGGGTTTATTTCCCCTTTTGTTAGTGATTTTCTTGGTACTAACATATATAGCTGATAAAGAGAAATGAGGAAAACATTAAAAGATCTGTCACACTTTATTACATCTAAATGTGTTAACACCATGATCAAGATGGTCCATTGACATGCAGGGAGCTCTCAGTGTAAGCTGATTCTATCAATTTGCAGTTCTTTCTGTATTTCAGTCTTGGTTTCGTTGCAAAAAGAAGCTTTTCTGTCCTTCCACAGTGAAGTTACAGAGAGGAAAGAGGTGTGCAGCATTTACATTTTCCATCTAGAGGTTTTCTTTGCTCAGCTGTGTTGACAAGAAGTCATTGAAATGAGAAATGAGCAGGGGGTGGGCAGCAGCTTGTGGTGGCAGTCCTGGGTGTCTTTGGATTGGGTTTGTGTCACTTGGACTGCTCAGCTGAGCTCGTGGTTTCAAACCAGAAACATGCTGGGATTGTTGTGTCCTCTGCAAGTGGTGGTCCTAAAACTCATAATAGCTGGATGTTGTCACTCAGATGTAAATAATCCCTCAGCTCCTGAATGTGTTGCTCAAGGTGGAAGGAAGAAGCACCAAAAATCGTGTAAGACAATTTATACATACGTTGCAAAAATGTTATTGTGAATAACTGGGGAAAGTATTTTATTTTTTCCTCCAAATTTTCTGACTTTTGGGATATTTGTTAGACTAGTGAGGCACTTTTTTTTCCTCCAAATCTGTTGAAGAAAAGGCATGCAAAGCCTGCCTATTTCTTCTCAACTAATGCTTCTGAATTACATCAAGGGTTAAGTTAGTGTTCATAATTCTTGTGGTTTAGGATTTTTTTTTCTCAGTCAGAGCCAGACTTACTGCATCTGGATGAGAGGAAATCTGCCTGTCTGCCTTTCTTTTCCCCCAAGCTGCTAAGTATAAATAATTAAGTTTATTGACTATAAAATGAAAATCAATACTAAGCAGCATTACTTAATTGGAGAGTTTCCAATTAGTTTCAGTAGAACCAGGCCAGATTCTTTCTTCATGCCTCTTTTGAATGTAACTTTTTATGAAGCTGAGGATTTCCTTATTGTCAAAGTTACAGCACATGGTTGAGTCTAATCAAAGAACCACAAGTAACTTATTATAAGTATTTAGTTGCTCTCTCCATCTGCTATAAATTGCCACAGGTCTCTGGACCTTATGTTTGCCCCTTATTTTTCCTTCTTTGTTAAGATTTAGGTGTATAATTTGTCCTGCAATTTATTTGATGGGATTTCTGCTTTTGAAAGCTGTGAAGATTTTGTTTTTTTTAAATGATAATGGTTGTTTACATACATCAATCTGTGTTCTTCATAACATACAGTAATACAGCTGGAAAGGATTTATTAATCAACAGTTTTATAAATAAGCTAGTGTGTTTCAGCTGAGCAGATTGGAGGGAAATAGAGACAAATACTTCTTCAAGACATTTTGTCATGAAATTGTAATTAGGAACGAGGTTATTTTGATGTTTGGATTAAAAATAAATGTTAAATTAAATAGTCGAATATTTTACTGTTGTCAGCATTTTCTTTAATCTGTTTTATGCTTGGAATGGCAAACTTTAATTAAATTTGCATTTGTTTCAGCACAATTAAGAATATCTTCTATGCGTAACGAAACAGAAATCTGCATGAAAATAAGCCATCTTTGAATACAAAAGTAATTATTGGATTGTTTAAATTATGCTTAATACACGGGTGAAAACCATTACATGTGGCATAGCAGCTGGTTTGGTAGAGCTCTATGAAAACATTATGGAAGAAAGCTCTTTTGCTAAGGAGGGGAAGGTGCTGTACATTGATTTCTGGATGTCAGGCTCCCTCCATCTCCTTCCAGCAGGTCACAGAACACAAGCCCTGGGGCTGTCTGGTTGGAACACAAGGGAGTGGTGATTGTAGAGGTCCTTTCTGTGTGTTCTTTGCTGCAGTACTCCATCATTCTCCACATTTCTCCAAGGTTTCTGGCTTTCCCAAGCTTCCATGGCTCAGCTGCAGTGTACATGAGGCTCCTGTCTGCAGCTCACCATAATTTGGTCAGCAATGCTGAAAAAGTCTCATCGTGCAAGGCAGCAGATCAGGAATAGAAACTAATTTGGGAAATGAGCTCAGACATCCTTGCTGGATGTCAGGCCATCCTCATTCTTCTGGGACAGTGGGAAGACAGCACCAGGGAAACTATTGTACCTATTGGATGCAGGGAGGGGACAGTTTTGCAGGGCTGTATCTTTTTGATTTTCCTTTGAAGATTGTCAAGGTGTGAGCAAAGAATGTGACACTGGGTGACAGCCTATCTAAGCCAGTTGAGATTTCAAGAGGAAAGATTATTGCACTATTGCTTTCAATAAGGACTGTGTTAAAATGGTATTTTAAACTTTTCTCACACTTCTGGTGGTATAATTCACAACTACCAAAATCTGATTTATAGATTTAATTAGGAAATGGAAATCAGACATTGTGTTCTTGTATTAATGGTAAAGAATGGGGCAGTGAATTTGCAGAAGAGTGAGAATTAGGGTCCTAAGAAATTCTTTTACCATTAGGAAACTTTGCTGTTAACTGGGTATCACATCCCTCAGCAGACTGTCCCTGCTTGTACCTGGACTCCACATGAAATAAAAAAAAACCCCTTTATTCCAGATAATGGTGAGTTTTTGCTCAGACACCATGGGTATGTTCTCCCAGTGCTCTTGCTAGAGCAGAATTTGCCACAGAAGAGCAAATGAAGAAGTAGATGAGATCATTTCCTCTCATTCCTCACGTGATTAAATCCTTGTGATATTTTTTTCTCTCCATGCCAAGAAACTGTTCTTTCCTTTTCCCTGCTTTCAAAGCCCCTTTGAATACCAAGCTTCAGGAATTTTTCCTACTTTATTTTCTTTTCTATTAATAAGGCATCATCTTCTGTTTTCAGTACAAGATAATTATGTGTGATTTTTTTTTTAGCTCATGGTTCAGAAATGTGCTTAAAAACAGATTAAAGTTCAACTCTAGTTTAGAAGCATGAGCATTTAAATACTGTCCAAAAAAGGAAAGCTTTTCCTGAATTAGGACTTTAAAATTTAATCTTTTTTAGCTAGAGAATTTTAATAAAACAATATGTATAGCTTAAAAGGAATAGATTTTAACACTTCTTATAGTAAGATCAGGATGAAGAGTAACCCAATACTCTTCAGAAAGGAAGGAGAAAAATAATTTTAGATCTAAATGTCACTCATCCAGGAGAAACAGTTCAAAAGTGTATCTGACTATTTTCAGTTGAATGTATTAAAGATAATATTCCAACACCCAAGTTACTTTTTGCTTTGTGCTGATTCCTGTCATCAATTTGCTGCTATAATATCTATTTTTAGAGAATAATGACAAGGAGTACTGACCACGGTCTACAGCAAATGAAGGACAAACAAGTGACATTCTCATCAAGCTTTTAGAGATTGCCTTTGATACTGACTTACTCAAGTGCACTGAAAGGATCTTCAGGAGTTTGTCTGCAAATTAGGAGAATTCATGAGGGGAAGAACTCACTGAAGTCTTAAATTATGAGTATGTGTTCTGCATTAGAAGATTATCTTTCTTCCAAGCAGGTGGAAGCTAAATGCTCAGTTCTCAGTACCTCTGGGTCAGTGAAATTTATTTTTGGTTTTTTTGATATGAAAAAGTTAAGAGGTAAAGAAACAACCTTGCACTATGTTTTACTTTTAATCACAACTCTGGTTTTAGCACATGCAGGTGTTTTCAAGATATTTTATCCACTGCCTGTGGAAGTCTGACTGTGGAGCATTACCTGCATATCATCCAAGGGCTGGAAACACACATAACAAAGATGAAATGAAATCTGTCACCTAGCACATGGAAACAACATTTTCTCAACAAGATTATTTCATACAAAGGAATAACAAAAGACTTTTTAAAGCAGCAGCAATCTGGCCAACAATATTTTATGTAGTGCTCTACATGAAGTAAAAATCTGATATAAAAATGCTATCTCCTTTTTCCTCCCAAAATGCCTGTTTCTTTAGATAAACCTGTTTTTCATGTGTATTTCTGCAGGTCCTCAGGGTAATCTTTCATCTCTCATTTGTTCATTTTGAGATGAGTCCAGAAGCAAATCATGCATGTGCACAGTCCTGAGCTTACAAGATCGTAAATAAAAGTCTGATCCTGACATGACTTTCCCATTCATCTTTATCTCTTGTCAAGAACACGAAAGACCAATTTTGATCAGCTTTAGGGCAGCAGGAAAAAAAAATAGGAAGGGATTTTTAAGAGAGATCCAACCCCAAAATCTGAGCTTATTTCTTGCAAATAGTTTTGTGATCTATTTCATTCCTCTCTTAGGTATGACAAGACTGGGTGCTTACAAGGTCAGATACTGAGCAATTTGTGGAATTAGGCTGCTCAAATTTTTGCCTTTTCAAGGCTGTTGTTTGAGTTGAAGTTTTAGATGGACAGAGTCTGGTATTATAACAGCTAGGGCTGTAGGTTTTCTTGGCATAGTGCTCTTCTTTTTCGTATATTTGACTTCAGAGAGCTCCACAGCTAAGCAAGGCATTTCAAAGGTATAGAAAGCCAAGGTCTCTGCCTGATGAGATGATGTGCTTTGGAGTAAAATCTGGCAAAATGAATTTTATGACACCACCTACTATCATGAATTATCCCTCAGGAGTGAGTATTCATGTGAACACAGTGTGTCCCACTTCTATCCAGGATTTTATCTCAGTTATGTGGCAAAATGCAATAGCAACCTGCACCTGTAAATGGATGATGGGGAGAACAGAGAGTCTATTTTATGGTGAGAATCATGGGCACTGATGTTTGTTTTGTATTTCTCTGAAAAACAGACTTCATCTTTTATTCCTGTTGAGTTGTAGTCCTTTAAGTGCTTGCCTTCAGTCCATCAGACAGGTTACTGCCTCACCACTTACTAGAAGTAGCAGAGTTGTAAGTGGAGGATCTGCATATTATCTGCAATTCTGTGTAAAAATTACTGGTGTGTTTGTGGTGGGATGTTGGGGATGTTCTCTGCCTGGGTGTTGCTGTGGTGGCCTACAGTTCAGGTCTGGAACTGTCACAATTTTTGCTCTAAAAACAAAAAATTGAACTAAACAGATAGGAAACTGGAGTGCTATTTGGATACTTCCACTGTTTCTTTACATCTAATAAGGGAATGTCACTTGTCACATACCATCCTTGTGCATCCACTTCCTGTTTTTCATAAGGGATGTGTTGGTTCATAAATTCAAGTTCAGCCTAGTGTAGCAGTTAAAAACCAGTTCACTTTTCCTAATAAACCACATGAGCCAGGGTGTTGCTACTTTTCAAGTACCTTACTGAGTTTGTCTGTTCCATTTCTGCTTAGAGGATGGCTGCTCAACCTCAAGTTTTAGAAGTAAGCAAAATAAATAATTCCAATTGAGGTAGAAGATGGCTTTTTTTCCTTGTTCAGAGCTGCCAGAGCTGAAAAGTCTGAATTCATGTTTCAGGTTCTTGTTCAAAGCCAGTATTGAAAAAGAAGATTGTACTTTGCTGTTGTTCAGGAAGAATGAAGGCATTTAGCTTCTCAAAGAAAATGTTTATTGACAGAAAAAGTATTTCTTTTCAATAGTATTGTCATTCCTATCAAGTATGAATACTGCTATTCCAGGAGGACCTAGGTGGTGTCCAGCTGAGTTTCTGAGATCCAGCAGCTTAGAAACTCAGTGTTGGCAGAACTCTGATTTTCAGAGTGGTTGTATTCCTCCATCCCATAATAATCTGTGGGGACTGGAATCCCACTGTGCTAATGCTATAGCAACAGGCAATATTGCACTACTTCCGCCAGCAGCTCCCCAAATCCATGGACAATTTATTCCATAAAGCAGAGGCTCTGCCTTCTGCTGGGAAACTGGCGACTGTCACATCCTCCCTGGTTTTCTCTTGTGCATGGATAATGTGCAGAAATGCCCCAGAAATGTCCATTGCAGGTGAAGAGTTTGTCTGTCACAGCCCACTGACAGAAAACCCCAGTGTCTTACAGGTGTTGGGGTTTTCTCTGTTGTTTTGTGATGTTTTTAATTCCAGAAATCTCTTCTATGTGCTGGAAATAGTGTGCAACTGAAAGCCAGTTATACACTGGTGATGTAGTCTTTGGGGGTTTTTAGAAGATGGGGTAGAAATTATTTTTCTTATCAAAATATGTGATAACAAGTCTTCCTTAACAGTGCTGAATGGAAAAAAAAACCCAAAAAAACAAAAGAAAGACAAGCAAGGACAGCCTGAATAAATAACAGGGCAAGGACTGTTGGGAGCCCTAACTGGGGACTGTGTTAGAAGCTGTTAAAGGCTGGGACAGAGCTTTAATTTGGATTGAGATCTGCCAGACTTCACCACAAGCTAGACTCAACTGGTGCACCCACCTGTTTTTAACAATTCTATATTCTGTGCTCCTAAAAAATAATTTCCTTCCTCTCTACCAAAACAATAAGGATTAAAAGAATATTTTCTACATCTTTCAGTCTTGGCAGGTTTTACCCTGAGCATGAATCATTGCTACTTCAACTGCTGCTCCTATTGATTTCTCAAATGCAAGAGCTGGCTCACATCAAATACTGTGAATAAATGAGGAGCAAAATCCCTTCATGGGTCTGACTGTCCCCTTATGTGAAAACACTTTACTGAAAATGCCATGTGTGCTTTATCTGATGTAGGTATCCTCATGTTCTATAGTGACTGATTTCAGGTCTAACTTAGACACACTCTGTTCATATGGACTGCAAATAAACAAGATGGAATTACCTAAGGAATAGTCCTCTAAGCAAATGCCTGCAGTCCAGTTCATGGGTTCAATACACTTAAAAAATCCATTTTAAACAATGGGCTTTTTTTTTTTTTTTGGCTTTTATTTCATTTTTCATAATTCTGTCTCTCTGAGATTCAATAATAATGTATCTTACTGAGAAATGTGATATGCATTATAGCTTTCTCATTAAGCTTTTAAATAAGATACCATTAGTATTGATGAATGTAATCCCAAATGGTCACTTAATCTTAAAATTGTCATTGATCACACATTCAGAATTTTAGTCTTGCAGCCAAAATAGTACATATTGTCAGTGGTCATGAATTTTATACCAACAGCTATTAGCATCTTTCTTTGGCTGCAGTGTTATGAATTAGATTTACAAACTAGGGATGACTTAGTGATTTTCTGGTTGTTGGGTTTTTTCCTTAACAACATTTGCTAAAGAATCTTTTCAGATGTTTTTATATATGAAATATAATACTTAACCACAGTCTAGAAACCCAAAGTTGTCATCTTTTGAAATATTTTGGTTTTGACTTTCCATGGAAATTAAGAGGCAGAGTCATTCCACAGCATTCACTGATGAGCTAGCTTGTGGTTAAAGTCACCCTAACAGTAGAGTTGTTTTTACTAATATCTTCAGAAAGACCAAACCAAGTATCTCTGGAAAGGAGCCATGGTGGTTTTCACATGTTAAATGTGTCCTAGAATCATAGAAAGGGAACCTGAAGATGATCTCAATCCAACCCCTGCCAGGGCCAGGAAGGGCCAGGGACACCTTCCACTGACCCAGGGGCTCAGGCCCCCATCCAACCTGGCCTTGAACACTTCCAGGCCTGGGGAAGGGATGATCCATAAGAATGTACTTAAATATACATCTACATTTTTAAGTAAATATTGACTGAATATTTGTTTCAAATGTCCTAGAATCTAAATAACAATGCAAAGTAGAAGCATATGCAAAGCAAAAAGGGCAATCCCTCTCCAGTCTGGTCTGTGCTCTCTTGCATCTTTTGACTGAACTCTGTCAGTGATGCTGTCTTGAAACCAAAACTGCCAAATGTGATCTGCAGCTCTTATTGCAGGTGTTAAATACAACCAAGCCTAATTAGACTGTGCATTTTCAGGGCCTGGTTGGGTCTGGATTCAGTGCTGACCCTGCTGTGTTGAGGGAGTTCAGCTGATGGCTGCCTGAGATCTTTCACTGTGGCCGAGTCTGTGAGCCAGCACCATCACACCAGAAGTGTTCCCCCTGGAGATAAAGATTCCCAAGTTTTTAAAAAACCCCAAGCAAACATTATATTTTAGAACAGCTTCCAAGAAGGAAAGCAAATGTCAAATATCTACCCAAATGTTCAGTTTCATAAAGATTCAAATAATAGGTAAATATCCTTAAAGTATTTTCATTAATTTTGTCTATACTCTTCTTTTATTAAGACTGGAGATTACAAACCTAGGCATTTCCATGTCTTTGTGTCTATTACAAATCTCATCCTTTGCTGCTCCAGACACATGGACAGAGACATTCTCTCTGTATCAAACACGTTTGGTTGGAAGAAATTCTGAAATATTTCTCTGCTGCAAAAATGAGGAAAATTAGGAAAAGGGAAGACCTAAGCTTTTACTGAAGGCTCACAATCACTTTTTGCTATGATTGAGTATCAAACTGGCTGGCCAAATCTGGAAACCAATTATTCTAAAATGTGAGAGGGGAAAAAACTAAATATGCTTTTCAATTATTCTGCATAATTCTGTCTCTATCAGCAGTGCACATTGAATAATAATTAAATTTTGCTTAAAATAGACAGGTTGGGGGAAAAAAAAGTAACTTGAAAAAAATCATAGCGTGATCTTATGAATTGTAGCTTGTTTTTAATTCTGAACAGCAGGTTCCTGGTCAGAAGAATAAAATACACTAACTGAAGGTGTAACTGTGACAGAGTTAGCAAATGTTTTCAGTCTTGAACAAGAGAAATTTTGTATTGTGCGTTAACTCAAACTTTTTCAACAGGGGTGAAGTGTCACCCTTTTTTGTTTGCATGTTTTTCATAAGCAGAAAAACCCAAGTGTGCTGACATCTTAAAATCCTGACACTGTTCTGGAACAAGTCACTTCAATGACAAGTTCAAGTATCAGTACCTGTAACAAAGATAAATGGTCCAAAATACGAGGAAACTTGTTTAAAAACTGTCCCATGGAGAAGGTCTGCTCTTCCCAAATGTCAAGATCCTTCCAAAAAGGGTTGAGATCCTAGAGGGTGCCACGGGTGCTCCAGAGCTGCTTGTCACACTTCAGAGAAGCAGTGCAAGCACATCAGAATTCAATTTTCTTCTGCAGTCTTACACTTCCACTCCACAGGAAATATCATTAACTTTATATTCAAGTAGCCATCATTATCTAGCAGGCTCCTCAAGTGCTTGTCACTTCTGAACTTGATGAAAATGCAATTAAAGTTGATGGAACTTTTTCCATTGTCTTTAAAACGGACTTTTGGATTAGCCCTTGTCCACCCATCACACAAATGTAATAAACTCATGCCCATAGTGTGACAGCAGCAGCCATGTGGACAGGGAATAAGGCACAGGATTTTCAGCAGGATCTGGTGGAGGATTTGTGCTGTGAGTTGGCCTTTAGGTCTGTAGTTTGTTTATAACTTTTTGAAGATCAAGTCACTTGTTTCTCATGGTGTTCTCTCTCTTTGGGGACAAATGTGACAGAGACTCCTGACAGCTTGCTACTGTCATTGTGATTTTCTGTAGCATTTTGAGTGCAATTCACTTGGCCCTGATGCTCTGTCAGCTCACAGTGGTTCTAATTGCCATCTTCACTGTCATTATCTTCAAGATATTTTAAAACTGTTTTCCTCCAGTGGAAAACTTCCTGAATGTGACCTTCATCTGCTTTTTGTGGATGCTGAGACAAGAGTTGAATCAAGCTGTTGTCGCTGTCAGCTTGGTCTGCCCGTGGTTTCTCTTTGGCCCTTCCTTGGCTGTTTGATCTGACAGGTGTGCCTGTGCTGTGTCTGACGTGTGTAGGAGGCTGCAGAGGGGACAATGAGCCAGTTTGTTCCTCTGCTTCTCCTCCCTCTTGGGGAGCTGTGCTTGGAGTGCTGCCACTCCTGCTTGCATCAGCTCTTCTCTCCTTGGGATTCATGTTCCAGGAGTAGAAGATGAACCTGGCCTCTGGTTCCTCCTGTGATGCCCCAGCAGTGCTGGCTGAGCTCTCAGAGCAGAGACCATTGCAAAGCACATCTGAACTCAGCCTGTGCTGTGACAATCCCTTGTCTCTCTGCTGTCCCTGGGTCTGAAACTGAGATCTAACAAAGTCTGCTCAACAGCTTGAACTCCCATTTATGCTCTGATGGGGGATTTATGAATTTGTACAGTTTATTCCTGAAAAACAACAAAAAAAAATCACCGTTTTTAAACTTGAAGGAGAGGTAGGAAGAAGAGTCTGTACCTATGACTAGATTAGCCTGGGAGGGGTTTGGCTGTGGAAAAGCTGTTCCTGTTTTCATGCTCTGTCACTAAGTAGCACAAGCTGTTGTACCCCTTGATGGATTATTTGTTATCCATTTAGATAATTTGCAGCTGCAATGGACTTCTATCTCTAGTCCATACTGGGATCTTGTAGACCTTGTGTGGTAGAGGTGCATCAAAATATTCCACAGAATACCCTGAGTTGGAAGGGACCCCTGAGGATCATGGAGTCCAGTTCTAGTTTCCCTTTAGCCTTTGAATTGACCTTAGGAAAATACAGAAAATGAAGCTGGCAGAAGTAACTTTGTGTCTCTTACAGGATGCCAGTGCTACTTTATTTTCGTCTCCCATGTCTTCTTGAGTCAGCAGCACTAACTGCAGTGGAAGTTTTAGTGCAGCAGCATAACCAAGATCTTAAAGGGCACGGTGTTAAATGTGCTTTTAGCTCATCAAAGTGTCCTTCAGGTTCAGGGCAGATCATTGGTATTAATGTAACCTTTTTTTGGAGGCTTCTTTCAGAGAGTGGACTGCATAAATAGTTTTATTTACTGTATAGGTCTCAACCCTCTGCTGTGAGGTTTATATTTGTAATTTCTGTGGATGTTGGTCAAAGTTGAAGAGTCTTTTTTTGGAAAATGTTGTGTTTTCTTATCCTGGAATTCTACCACAGAGGCTCAGGTTGCCATAATGGTTGAAGGACTTACCTGAAATAATGTAAATAAACTGTAGTTCAATATAAATTAGGGAGTTGAAGTGTTTTTAATGAGGAGTATATGGCTATTCCCCAGTTAATTTTTCTGTAATCAAACCTTGTACCTTGAAATTAGGCAGGGCTTTTGTATAAATGTTACAGACCTTAGATCTGTCTTATTTTTGAGGTAATTGTTCTTTTTTTCATGTGCCTCAGGTTTTTCTGTGTCACCAGTATGTATATTACAATAATTATGTAATATATATGTATTAAAATTTTATTAAAATGTTTAATACAAAAAAAGGCTGAAGGATTCAAAAAACACTGGGCTATTTTGCAGTGTATTATTAGGCTTAATTCTTCATTTTGCTAAAAGATTAGGAGCATTTGGAGTGGGTAGTTGATAAGACTTCCACACAGGAAACTTAAAAACCATTAAGCTAATATGTATACACATAAAATAAAAAAGCAGCAATTAAATTTGAAGTTTGGTTTCCAACACCTTGAGGCATGTAAAAATCAGTTCTCCCCAAAAGAGCAGATATAAAGTTGAGAAAGGAAATTTGTATATTGGTAGTATTTCTAGTGAGTGGAATTTCACTGTGACTCTCAGCTGTGGTATTCATTAGAGCAGCCATCTGCTTTGGCAGTGCTGTAATTTCTTTTTTCAGTATCTCAGATGAAATTAAATGCATCATACAGTGAACACTGCTAGGAAAGTAAAAATCTAAATATGAGCTTGGTATTAAAGTTATGGTAGCTCATTGCAATTTATGTCCTATTTGTATAGTGTTCCAAAAATAGAAGAGCATCATTAACTGTTTGAATATTCAGAGAAAGGCTGTCTATTTGGGTGGTTTTGCTTGTGTTAGTGCTCCAGGAATTCTTGCAACCTTACAGCGAAATGGGATTTTGGAACTTGAAAATGTGACAAGCAAATGAATGGGGAAAACCACAGAATCAGCAGAGGTCACAGTGAGGAACAGATTGCTCTTCTCTCCCACTCTCTTTGCTATTACTGATATCCAGTGATATGTCATCCTTAACTCTTCCTTTTATTCCATCTCTTAATAGTCTGAAGCTTGCAGCTTTTTACATTTATCCTCCTGGTTTGGTGTTATGTTCTGCCAGGAAGCATTCCCAAACTCTTACTGTGTTTTCTCTGTATACTTCCATGAGCACATTAAAAAATACCAAGTGGACTGAGAAACCTCATCCCTGGCTTCTCTTTTTGCCCTTTCCACTTCTCTAGCTTTTCTCTTCTTGCCTCCATTTTCTCTACTTCATTTAGTGCTTGTGAGACTTTAGCTTGTCTAATCCTGTGCCCTTCCAGATCATATTATGCACTCTCTTACTCATTTAATTTTCCTTTTTGTTTCCTCTCCATCCCTAAGAGAGAAAGTTCCCTTTTCAAATATGTTTCTTGATCTCAAAAAATCCCCACTTAATCCATAATCTGCCTACTTTATTATTTTGCCTTTTGCCACAGTTATTAATATCTGCTTCCATTATTGCTTGTCTTATATTTGATAGTTTTATAGATAAATCAGTTATGTATCAGTGTTCCAGCCAAAGAAAAAGGGAATTCAGGACACACAGTCTCTCTGCAGTTCCTTGTGATTTGGCTACAGAGTGAGACTGGAGTGTGCCTAGGAAGCATTAACTGTGAGGAGATGGCTGATTGCAGAGCTCCTGTGCTGATTTTGCTGGTTGTATCTAAAGCTCAGAGGTGTTAAATGACCCAAACTGGATATATTGTCTGGTGGGGAGCAGTTCTGTGAGCTGGGCAGATGGTCTCACTCCTGCCAAGTGCTGCTGTGTGCCATGGGCTGGAAGAGTGGCCCAGTTCATCCCAGTTCCTATAAAGTTCTTGCCACTGGGATGGGCTGTCCAAACAGTCTGAGGCTACAAAGAGTTCCCATGTATAGAAAAGAGCTGAAATAACGTTCAGAGTAAAAAATGAATGCAGCAGATGAAAAATGCTGGCAGCTAAATTTGGTCCTCAGTTCCACTCTTTTATATCTGTTAAAGTACTCCAAATGGATAGTGGATAGCATATCTATCAATATATACATTTACTTAAATAATGGAAGTGAAAGTCAGTTCCTGAGCTATATGTCACTCAGAAATGTTTGAGACTTTTTCTTTTTAACCTTGAGGTGTTATATATGGTAGCATATTAAATTAGCATAAAACATTATGAGCATTGAGAGTGATATATGGTCATGTGTTCTCTTACAATGCATAAAGAATAATGAGTGGTAATTGGTTCAGGACATTGATTAAAGAGCTGTGGAGATGTAGTTTACTACACAAATGGCCTATCAAATTTCATCTCTGTTGTACTTTCCACTTTATTACTCTAACCTGAAGATATTTCATGGAAGTATGCCTGGACACTATATATATATATATATATATTTAAATATGTATTTTATAAAAATCTTTTGGTAGTTATTTGGTCCAACTGTGGAAAAAATTCATGTTCAGAGGGCTTTACTCTTCACTTCTCCAAAAGAATTTTCTGTGGAGGACTTTACTGGAAGTAGATCTTTAGGTGTCATGTTGTTAATTATGGGTGGTTACAGAAAACCTTTATTTTAGCCTCATTTTGGTGGTAATGTCTCACACCAGACAGGCAAGGTCAGTGAATTCTCTTCAGTCTGGTGTGAACAGGCTGAGTCACCATCCCTGGAGGTATTTAAAGGTTGTGTAGATGTGTCACTTCACTTAGGACATGGTTTAGTGGCAATGCTGGGTTAATGGTTGGGCTCAGTGATCTTACTGCAACCCAAACAATTCTGTGGTTCTGTGAAATGTCATGGAAGTGACACACTAATCCTTCACATAAAATAGTTTGGAAATAATGATTTTTGTTATTGTTAGCTGAGGAAGACTTACACAATGCATTGCAAATTAATAGAGTCTCAGAGATTTGTGTTTCTGACATATTTCATTTATTTACATGATGATTCTTTTTCTGTTTTATCCTTACAAGACATAAATTCTGATATGCCAAAGGAAAAGCACAGTTCAACAAGAAGGTTTTATTTTGGAAGTGTCGTCTTATGTAAAAAAATTGCATCCTTAACTTAATCTTTTATCTTTTGGGGATAAAATGCTTTGCCAGCTCACTTTCTGCATGCATAAAAGCCAAACACTTGTCTTGAATAACCTTGGCCTTGCATGTTTTTTATTTGAGCAGCATATTAAATGACAGCACTGTGTGGGTTTGCTCTAATAACTATAATGGGCAAAACAAGAAATCATTCTTTTTCCCAGATTCTTGAAAAGCTGTATGAAAGTACCTTAGGGTGGGAAAGACAGATTACCTTAAGGCCTTTGCACACATCTGCAGTAAATCAATTTGCCATGGAGATTGCAAAGTGAGCTGCCATGGCCTTGCACAGGAGGGTGCAGAAGCAGCAGTCAGGATATCTGTGTTAATGTGTCTTTCTTCTGACAGTTAATCTCCATTGGATATCTCAGACTTTCCATGACTTTTTTTTTTTAAACTCTCTGAGCAATTTTTCTCGCCTTTGCTCAAGAAGTGAGGGAGAAGACCTTGAAAAGATCCGGGGAGATTGATGTGCTGTCTCTTAAGAAGAGCTGAAAATGCTTGGTTTGTTTTCCAAAAGAATGAGGCAAGGCAGGGCTTTATATGCTAGAGGACAGTGTTGACATCAGAACAAAGAAATGAAATAAACTGTGAGGTTGAAGAATAAGTCAAAAGTGATAACCTTCAGAGCAGGGCAGTTCAGGGTCAGTCTGCCAGAGGCAGCCACTGTGCAGCTGGATCTTAAACAGTCTGTGCATGAAATTCTGGGAAAGTCTGGGGTTTGAGGGAAGTGGGATGCATTTGGTGGAAGAGAGGTCTCCTTGTTACTCAGTACTTATGATAGCTGTTCCAGTGATTAAAAAAAAAAAAAACATAAAAAGACTTTGATGAGTTTTTTGAAGTGTAAGCTGATTCTTGAATACTTTCAGAACCAAAGGGAACATAGTGCAAAGGAGAAAAATAGTAATGGAAGAGGACCAGTTTCATATTATGAAGTAGGTGGACCATGTGATGTATGAAAAGATTTCCTTGTCTGATTACATTTGATCCCTTTGATCTTTCAACTCTGATATATTTCTCCCTGATGCCTTCTTACTTTCAAATGACTTGCATTCATTTATTTCCAGTCCTACAGAAAACACTCCTGCCCATCTCTGTGCCATTCATCTATAATCTATTACCTTTCCTTTTTTCTGGTTTTTTTTTTTTTTTTCTCCTTAAAACATACACTGTAAAATTCTATCACCCAGAACCATTCAGCATCAAAGTGAGTTAACAAAAAGGTGTTTGTAAGCAAACTTTCCTGAGAGTGGAATAAATTTCAGGGAGCTCTGGTTCAGTGAATGTCTGCTCTGTCCTACTGTCACCACTGACAAAAAAAAAAAAAATCTCTAACTTCCTGGGAATTTCAGACCAAAAATAAATTTCTATATTTTCAATTTGATTATGTTTATCAAGGGAAAGGTTTCAGCAACTTAAATGAAACAAAAATAATAAATAATAGTATGAAGTCTGACCTTAGGGGTTTTTTCCCTCCAGCTCAGGTTTTGGCAGTGGATAAAAGTGACTGTATCAGGCTGGGTTGAATCCAGTCAATAGACTCAAAATGTACATAGTTACCTAAGCAGACTAAATAGGTTTGAAATCAAAGCTTACTCAGGAACACACTTTATTGTAGACAGTGAAGGGTGTATAAGGAGACACAGAAATCTGTCATCCAGATCTTACCTTGGATAAGCAGAATTTCATCTACAGATAAGAGGAGAATAAGAGATAGGAGGAGTCTCTTCTCATTCTAAATACTTCATCACTCGTAAAGATTGTGTGTACCACAGTGTCTTCCAATAATGAATTCCTAAGGGGTTTAAGAATATATTTATGCCATGGTTTTGGTGAACTGTTTGTATTCTGAGAGCTGTTCTGTTTCTCTGATGTCGTGATTTGTTTTTCATGCTGGCTGACCTAGAACAGAGACTGGGTGGACTTTAAGAATAAAGTAGGGATTTATTAGAAGGCCTCAATGGATCCACCTTGGGCAGCACAAGAGCCCAGCCAGGGCTGCACCCAAGGTGAACCCAAAATGGTCACAAAATGCACGACTGGTCTCAGGCTCTCACATTTTCAGAAGTTCTGGTTCATTAGCATATTGGAGTTAATTGTCCAATAACCTGAAGAGGTTATGAAGTCCCCTCCTTCTTGTTTTTCCTCTCCTCAGTCCACATTATTTATGCTCTTGAGCCTGAAATTTGGATCATTTGTCCTTGGTCCCCAGCTAGAGAAGGAATTGTTTTGTCTCCCTACTCTGTGCAGAGAGCTCACCATCCCCTAATATGAAGCTCAGAACTACACACTAAAGCAGCTCAGGATCTGAAAAAACAGGAAAGCTAAAACCTGAGGCATCCATACGAGTTTGTGTGCAATCTCTGCTTTGGAATAAAAGGAAAGAATCAGTTGCTGGGAAAGTGTAGTTGTGAGTCCTGTCAGTGTGAATGTGACCTGTGAGAGTGTGCTTGACAGGCAGAGAATGTAGCAGGAATGCAAAGGGATCACAACAAGATCTTTGCTCTCTCTGGTCAAGGGTGACCTGTCCCATTTATGCCACTCTGCTGCTGTCTGAGGCCTGTGAGTGGCTGTCCTTGGCAGCAGGGCTGTGGCTGTGCTGGGCAGAGCCTTGTGGCCAGGCACTGGCAGCACTGGGACGTTCAGGGTCACAGCCACACTGTCCCCTGCTGTGGAGAGACAGGGACTGGCCCCATCCTTTGTGATGTCACCACAAAGGGCTGCCCTGCCTTGTGCTCCTGCCTGATTCCCCTGCTGCTCTCTCTCTCCTGGGCTGTCAGGTATTGCTGCAGCTTCCAGCAAGTGTTACTGCAAAGTGCTGGAAGATTGATCAGAGTGGGATTTTTTTTCCCTATTTTCATTTTCTGCTTCTTGCTTAAACATGGTATCTCTGGTTCCACATATGGCAGCTAAAACCTGGAGAAGCACAGTAATTTTAACAGTGTGAGATGTTCTCAATGCACTGATGCACAGTATCAGTTTTGCCTTTTGTTCACTTGCCTCGAAGTAGCAAATGTAAAATTCTAGAGGACAATATTTTGTATTGATTTTACTTATAAAATCAATAAATAAAAATAGCTTGGCACAAGAGGGAATTCAATTACAAGTTTCATGAAAATTGTTGGAAGACATAATAAAATCTTAAAATGAAGTAATATGTGTAAGTAATCAAACAGGGTTGACTACATCTTCATGAATGACAAGCTTATGCTATAAAGTACTCTCTTAGTCCTGAAGGTCTATTTTTATTTGTGACTCTCTCCCACTTCTCATGGGCATAGCACATAAAAATGATGTATATTGTTTGGAGAAGTGTCAACAAGGCACAATCTTTCAGAGAAGCCCTAAAATATGCTCTTCATTGCTCTTCTCTGTGTCTGCAGCTTTGTCTTCTTCTCATTACACTCCCCAGCTCTTACTGATTCAGTGGATGCAGTGAAAACTGCTATTCTGAGCTAATTGTCAGTGGGTTTTGCTAGAGCTGCTCTAGCATTTGGTTCAAAAAAGCCAGTATTAAATAGGCTAAAAAAGCTACTATGCATAGTACTCTGGCAATAATTAGGATCTAAAGATCTAGACCAGCATAAGTGAAGTCAGGATTAGGAAAAGATGACCCTGAATGTCCCAGTGCTCTTTAGACCAATATATTAACTTTGGAAAGTTAACTACACTGCAAAACCACTTGCAGAATTTTTTCTGTATTTTTACATCTTTTTCCCCCCTCAACCCTCAAATATTACTCATTACATGTTTATAATAGCTGCTTACACAGAGGAAGAGACATTTCTCAGTTCCACATAACAGCTGAAGCAAAAAGATCTTGTTACTTTTGGATGTTCTCCTGTCTCTAAAGTGTGGAGGATCAATAATCATATGCAAGGACTGGAAGAATTTAAGGAGTACAGAATAAAAAGTTAGAATCTTTGTGTATCTGTGGAACATGCATGCAGAATCATTCTACACCAATTAAATTTCATGTCTCTTATTTATAATTACTTAAATTAAATCAGTTGATACAGTATATGAATCAGGAATTTGCATTTGATTGAAGATTATATGATATCCTGAAGTGTGCAGCCTAAGATCTGGATGATGTTGCAGTCAGGCTTCCTGAGAACTCCTTTCTACCAAGAGAGAAATACCATGTAATTACAACTGCAGAAGTTCATGTAGGTAGCACCAGATAATTCTTTATCTGATTTATTTCAGGTTTTCCTGAAGTTCAAATCAGTCCTGGTGCACAGAGCTAAAATAAAACCCTTTTCAAACTCAGAACTGGGTTTTGGGTAGGATGTGAGGGGGAAAGACTTTCTCTGTGTTTGGTGTGTCTCCCTCTGCCCCCAGGGGTGACTTCTGAGTGAATCATGCAATGAATACAAGAGAAATTTAAAAGGTTTTCCCTTTATTTTTGGGATTGTTTCCATTGTGTTGCTACAAAGCAGAGTCACACCAAATCCCTTTCTGTAGCTGGAGACTTGGTTTATCTTTCTTTTATCTCTAACAAACATGCAGGAACCCTGGTATTTGAAATGTGCTTGTCATTTACAGCAGGAATTCATTTTTCCCCCTTCCCTTCCTTATGTAAGTTATTAGACTGATTCATACCTAAAAGAGGCTCTCACTTTATTCCTGATTGAAGAATGGTTTGCCATGTCCCTGCACACAGGAATCTCCCCTTTGGGAATCCAGCCATTTTGACAGGAAGGGAGAAAAAGTGAAAATATTGCAGCTTCCATCCCTGCATCCAGCTGTCCAGTTTGCCAGTGTTTTATTGTCTGCAAAGAGCAGGGGCAGGGTGGTAAAACAGGAAAATAGGAGATGAAAATAGGAAGAACATTTCAGTGATTCAGCATTTTACTTTTTTGCAATATCAGGCACTGTATTGCCCACCCTACAAACCAAACACAATAATTAGACCCACAGGGATCTTAGCCATGACAGTACAGAATATGTAAAGCTGTCAGAGACCCCAGTCATTCAGGAGCACACTGCTAATGCACAAAATAATGGAAAATGTAAAAAGAAGATGCAAGAGTCATAAATTAAAAATGAAGAATAAAGAACATGGAGTTCTGTTATGTTGCAATCTTTCACTTAAAATTTCGTCCTAACAATTTTAATGTACATTTAATGAAAATAAGAGCAATTTTAAAAGGAACCCATAAACAAAATTTAAGTTGGATTTAAGTTGGATAATTAATTCTATTTTTCCTTTTCTCTGAATAAAAAATCCCTTAAATCTTCAGTCATGTCTGGAATGTCCACTGTGATGACATCTTAAAATTTTATTTGTGCCCTGCAGATTGAAGTAGCCAAGACAAGTGTATGGATTTGAAAACATCTTCATTTGGAAATTGTAACATACTATCACTAAACTAAGTCTTGGTTGAAGATTATGGTTGTGAAAGGATGCATAGAATTCCCAAATGAACATGAAACTTAAATCTCCTGATTATTCCTGAATGGGAAAATAGGGAAGCATTTGAAGTAAAACAATTTCTGCATGACATTTCTAGTTTTTTGCAGATCCTCCCACATATGATGTTACCTTTGTGTCCTGTTACAGTTTTCCTCCTTTGACTTAAACAGTGTATTTCTTGGGTTCTTAGTATCTTACTTTTTAATTACAAAACAAACCAACAAAGGTACTTTGAGAAGTATCTTCAGCCTTGTGTTGTGCTGAAAATGATGTGTTGAAGGAATATTCAAAATGGGCATTGGGTAACTTTTGCATTTCCTTTGACTACTAAACCAAAACTGGTTGGTAAGGTAGGGCCCCACTCCATCATGTGAGAATTCCACAGGATTGGAATATTTCCACAGCAAATACTGCTCAGAGCCCTCAGCTTCTTTCTCCCCGATCCCAGGAAACATGTACTGCAAAGAATAATACAGAACTAGCCCTAAAGGTCTTTGATAAGCACCAAAACTAGAAGAAACAAGAATACACAGTCAAATGTACTGATTTGTTTTTAGACCAGTACAGACTAATTAGACCTTTATGTCTGTGGGGCTTACACAGATATTTGTTCAACAGCATGCACATGTTGCTATGGCAATCATTTTGTTTGTCAAATGCTAACTAAACTCTAAAGAAAAAAAAGCCTTTTCCTTTTTTTTTTTCCCTCTTTCTGTTGTGCCTAGTATCTCCAGCCCACACACAGCTGCTCTGAAATAGCTCAGAGCCTTCTGGCATAGAGGGTTTCCAGTCTGGCAGGAGCCTGGTGCTGTCACAGGGCTCTGTGCCTGTCTGTGAGCCCCCTCCTCCCACCTGTGTCCCCACTGCTGGGCACTCCTGCTCCCCTTGCTGCCACTTGCCTGCCTGGCTTCCAAGGGCACAGCCCAACTTCCCCTGTGCCTGAGATCCCTTCAAGCCATGGAGGATAACTCACTTCTCTTCTGGTCCCAGTGAAAAGGGTGTTCTGAGCTGTCTCTGCAGGCTGCAGAAGTGCAGCTTTGTGAATTTATGGGTCAGGGACAGAATGCCATTTCTTTGGAAAGCTCTGACTGCCTGCCTCTGCTGTTTGCAGGTTGGGGTGGCTGCTCAGATTCAGGCTGAAGCATTCCTTACATTCCATTGCAGAGGGGGAGAAGCCCTGATCAGATCTTGCACCCATAGCTCTCATTGACATCATCTCTCCTAGGAGAGTGACCAGAGTGGGAAAGGATGAAAACTGGTGCTTTGCCTGAAATTTCCTCAGAATCTGTAAATACCAGTGGCAGGGATTCTTTTCTCCTCCTCTCCAGCAAAGAGTTTGCAGGGACATACCTGAAAAATGCATTCCATAGAAAGGAGCTCCATTTTCAAATAAAATGTTACAGCTCCATTTTTACGACTGCTCTCTTAAATTTTCATCTGTGAACAACAGGCCCTGTGACAAAACATGGAGAATAAAACATTCTGACTGCTCATAAGAACTTCTGGTGGGCATTTAACAGTGACTATTTGCCTTTTTCAAGGTCATGCATTTGAGTGCAATTCTTTGGTTCTCCTCCACCACAGCCATTTTGAGATGTGTGAGTGTGATGGTATTTTAAGAAGGAGGAATAGGAAGCTGCAGCATAAATCCATTATATAGATTCTGCCCTTAAGGAGTCATGCAGAGAATCCTCCTTAATTTGGTGACTACCCAGAAGACACTTGAGTGCTCCCTTTAAATAATAGCAGCCATGGCAGCACGTACTTGGGTCCAGCAACATTTTTGACAAATCCATGTCCATGAGTGTAACCATAATTTCACCACTTGATTCTGAAATCTTTGGGAAGTGAAATTTTTTTCTTGCCCAGAGGAAAGATCCTGCCAAGAAGTGCATTGAGTGCCAGAGGTGGAGATCATAATGTCTTAGTTAGATGTAGCCAGCTTTGACAGAAATGCTCTGTCTTTTGTGTGCGTTTACAGGGTTGTATGGGCAAGAATTCACTTTTAGAATTCACTAAAGATAGCTTTAAGCTGTAATTTTTAGAGGAAGATACCTTGGTATAAGAAAGTTGCTCTGAAGGAGGCACAATTGATGTGTAAGCTGGAAAAAACAAAAGTTATATAGATTTATACAATATGTATGAGAAACAAACAAAACTGTATTGACCAAAAATAAATTATCTCTGTTTTCCTGCATCCTTGCTTAATTGAACTGTTCTGCAAGCTGAATTTGGAAAAGCATATTTTGAGCTGGGCTCTGAAAAAGAAATGCAGATATTTTGACTGGCAAAGGAAACTTCATACAATTTATATTCTCTCAGCCTTATAATGCCCATTGATGTCAGTATGTCTGCTTATAATGGACACCTATATTCTCCACTAATGTCAGTATTGCAAGACAAAGAGGCAGGGCATTGAAGAGACCTCTGTGTTTTTACCCAAGTGGAATTTTTAGGTTTAAGTGCTAATAATAGCATTTTTCTCTGTAGCATTCTCAGATCTTCTTGTTTTGTTTTTGCTCTGCAGTTTTATTGTGGGGTTGTTTTGTAGTTAACATAACTGGCAGAATTTCAAATGTCATACAGGAGGTGTTAGCAGACAAGCTATTAGCTGGGAAGTTGCAGATTTGAATGCACATACATACATAAATAAACAGAGGCTGGAAGGAGAAAGATGGAAGGAAAGGGATGGGTGCAGTAGGTTTTAACTATTTATGTGTGAAGGCAGCATGAACTTGGTAAAGGTTTCAAGTAGGCAAAGCCCTTATTCTTATTATCATCACTATTCCCTTGTGTGATCATCAGCCTCACAATACAGCAATGCTGGGGAGATTTTTAACTTTATCTTCTGGACTAACTCATGGACTCTTAGAGGCTGTTTATATGTAGTGCCCACTGTTATATGTGATATCTGCAGTGTGGTGGGTGCCTTAGAGAATGGAACACACTGCACATTGCTCAAGTGTTGTGTGCAGAGCATCTCTGAACAGGGTAGATGACAGGACTGGGGAAAATTCATGAGCAAAATGGTATCTCTTGTACCAGACCATGTACCAGACTTTTAGATTTGTAGCTTGTTTCAAAGCTCTCTCCTGGAGGAAACCAATGTGTACTGGGAAATGAAATTACACTGACAGAATCCATTCTGCATGTCACTTGTCAATTGTCTGTATTTCTTTAATGCTCATCTAGGCAAGTTTGGGGATTTTTTTTTCTTTAAAAATTGCTAATACCTGGTATTTATTTTTTAAATTAGTGCCTGCATGATCTACTGTGGATAGTGGACTCTGGTTTTCAGGCTAGAATATGGCACAAATACCCTTGACTTGAGCAGATACCATTATTCTCTGTACCTTATCTAGTTCCATGCTGTGATGATGTCTGACATCTGGGATTATTTCAGTGCTTGACTACTTAGGTTCTAAGCATTCAAGAAATAATGTGATTAAGAGCTGTCTCCTGATTCCATTGTCTTCTTTGACTGGATTCAGTGGCAATGGATCAAGCTTTTCACATTCAACATACAAGAGTGAAATAAAGATTTCTAAACCATTTTTTATACTCAGCTGGTGGGAATCATGCTGAGAGTAAGTGTTCTTAAAGGGGAAGCTTGATGGGCCAGGGAGAATTTGAGGGAAGTCAGAGAGGAATAGCTCCCAAACCTGCTCACTGCAACTTTATCAGTTTGGGTTTGTCTGCAGTACCCAATCTTCTATGAAAACATTTAGAGACAGCTTGCAGGTTATAAATTACTGTACAAAGTGCAGGTAATTAATTTTAAATGGCACTGTTTATAAGCTTTGTCCCAGTGATAGCAAATCTTGGAGGGCTGTTGGATTCCTAAATTCCAGCCACCCCACACCTTCCATGGTCTGCTGTGTGGGAGTTCTGGAGAGAGCAGATGCTGTGAGTGTTGCCATGTGGAAAATTTGGGAGTCCACATTTCCCATGCATTGGAGACTTGTCTCACATAACAATGAGTTGTTGAAGAGCTTGTTTACTAGAATAACACAGGTAGTTGTAGCAGAAAAATCCTATTAAATGTTTTTCATCAGAAGTTTGTTCACAAGGCAGTTGTTGATTTCATTTCCAGGCTACTGGAATCTTATTACAGAACAAAGAATCTTAAATGAAATCTTAATTTGAAAATCCTCAGCTTATCAACCAGCAGTGAGTTCAGGTCGTCAGAGTTTAAATTCTAGACGTATTTTGCCAGAACTGGAAATGAAAAAATAGTGCTCCGTGCAATTTTTAAAGCTAGCTGTACAACAGAAACAGCATTTAATGCTCAATGTGCACAAACTTTAAACCACAATAACTTTTATAATGAAAAGCTTGCATTGGTGTGCAACATCAGGTTCCTTGAGGGATCTGTTCTGACTGCCAAAAGCAGCTGTTGACAAAGTGGAATAAATACATACAATTAATCAAGATGTCTGGGTGCTGCTCTTCATTTTAATTAACAGTGGTCTTTGGAATAAGTAAATTTTGATTATTTACTTCAAAATCAGATTAGTTACAACTGAAGAAAATTAAAATATCAAAGCTGATAATGTGTAAATGATTATCAATCTTACCAGACTAAACATGATGTGTATTTGTTGAATATATATATATTTATAGATACATAGATAAGCAATCCAAATAAGTCTGCCTTGGTGAAGGTTTACTGCTTTTCAGTGTACTGAATCCTGCTTTATAGCCTGGGCAGGTGAGGGCCTTGCTGCAGGGCTGCTCTGAAGAAAAAGGTGCAGATTCATCAGCCCTAAATCTTGCATATTTCTCTTCTCTGAGAAGGCTGAAACTCAGGCTTCCCTTCCTTTAGTGAATTCCTCCAGGCTCTCAGTTCCACAGGATTTGAGAGTTTTCATGACTGTTTTGTAGGTTACCTTTTAAGGATTTTACCTGGATGCTTATCATGTTCTGCATTAGACAGTTTGGAACATTTTAGCTGCAAATGCATCTTTGCAGTAATTAAAGCTGGAAATGAATCTGGCTCCCTGGACTATTTTGTAAATTCCAAAGGGAAAGGTGGTTATCTTTTTCATGTGATAATTTAGTAATTCTGTACAATTCCATCTAATTCCAAAACAGTACATCTGAAAAATATAATTATAGTTCTCATTATTTTGGTAATGGCTTTTCATCATGTGTCAGTCCTTTTTTTTTCCTGCCAGCTTTTTATTTATACATTTCTATGATGCTTTTTATTTACATATTTCTATGATATTCTTTATTTGAAAATTTCTATAGTACCGGGGTCTTTTGTTTCTTTCTTCTTTTTTTTCTTGATGTAGCAGGCTAAAAGCAATGACAATTTTCATTAAATGTTTTAGAGTAATTGCACCTATTTTATTTTTCCTGATGAAATTAAAAAGCTTGCCAAAGTGGTCAATGTTTTACTTCTTTAGACTTAAAATAATGAAGTTTCTGGGGCATGACCATCAGTTATTCCTCCTCTGGTTAATATTTCTTACTTAGCTTCTCTGAAACAGAATTTGGAGTAGGGGTGTCGAGCTTACAAATGTTCCTCAAGTTTTCCTCTGCCTGTCTTTGCATTTTTTACCAAGGGATCCAAATTAATGTGTGATGATTCTGGGGGGTCCCAAACCATCCCCTTTTCTGTACTTGCCTGACTGGGCATTCCTCATGCACAAGAGTTTGTAGGTTTTTATGTTCCCCTTGTCTGTGTTTTGGTCATCCCCTCCAAGCCCTCAGCCTCTCATGCTGTTTTCAGGATGCAGCTCACTTTCTGGGTGGCATTCCCAAGCCAGCCCTGCTGAGGGTGATGGGTCCATGGATTCTGCCATCAGCAGGGATGAGAGGCCATTATGTACTTAGAGGTTTTACATTCACTGCACTTGGCAATTCAGCCCTTTGTGTTCCTGCCTCTTTCACACAGGGGCTCCTCTCAAGCACTGTTTTGTATTGATGGATCTCAGCTTTCTCACCATCTGCTGCTGAATCAATTTCCCTGTTTCTTCCTTTCACTTTAGCATCTTACCTGTATTTTGTTCCTGACCAACCTATTTGAATTGTACTCGTGTATTTCTTAGGAACTGTGCCCAAGGCAGATGCTGTTTACTGAGGTGGAATTGATTTAACTTAAGGAAGTGGGGCTTATTTAATATTTTATCTGTGATATAAATTGCAGCATTGGCAAGCTACAGAATGTCAGAAAGGCTCAGTTTTACCTGAAATTTAACCTGGGTTATGCCTGCCTTGCCTTTGCAGGGTGAAAAAAGACCAAGGGTAAAAAAAGACCAAGTCTCCCTCGCTGAGTCACTGCTCAGAAAAGTTCCATATTTGACCTAAAACCCTTGGCTGCATCCTGTTAAGCCAGGAAACTGATTTTTTGTTTGTTTTCTAGGATACAGGAGGCTGTAACTGTCTGTTTACAGTCTTTTAACCTTCTTTGGGGTTTTATTCATACTTTTCATAGCTCCTTAAATTAGCCCTGCAAGTTCATGGTCCTTGGTGCTGCTAGAGCATTCTCTGCCTGCTCTTACATGTGTTAAGCAGCCAGCATTGGCAGAGATGTGAATTAGAAGTTATGTCCTGCAGTAAGACTGTGATCTCTTTGATTAATATGAATATTTCAGATTGCTAATAATAAATGCAACTAGAAATTAATAACAAAATTGTATTTATTTGTAAATCTCTATTAGGATGTGCAGTACTTTACAAAAGTGCATTTCCAAGTCCCAAGAGCAAGGACCTTTGGGTAAAAGTTTTAGAGGCATTGAATGCATATCATAAAACAAATGATGTTCTGCCACATTACTAATTATACCTTGTCAATAGATACAATTTTCTGTAATAAAACCAGGTACCTTGTTATTCTTAAATGCAGGTTGGAATGTACATGGATGAATTGACTTCTAGAGACAGTCAAAGTGAATTAAAGCTACAACTCTGTGAATTTTAATAGGAATTTTGTACAAGTTCTGTACTCATTATTCTTTATGAGCTTTATGCAGTTAGGCATTTCTACCTGTCTCTTTTCAATCTTTCTATATGTTTATGTATTTTTAATGTCTTTTAGTTTAACTGCTTCAAATAATCTGTTTCATCATCACCTGTTACAGAAAAAGAATGTGTGCTTAATTGAATTTAAATTATTTTAAGAGTCTACAGCTTATAACCATCATCCACTAAGACAGAAATTCCAACTTGTAGGAGTTAGTAACTTTGAAGTTGACATTTCCTTTCTCCAGTAATGATTGCAACTGCAGATTCTGCACAAATGGCATATTACATGAAGTGAAAGTTTAATTATAAGGGGAAACTTAATTGAATATTTCTGTTTGATTAATAATAAAGAAGCAGGAACATCACGTTTGATTTTAGAGAGGCCAAATAAAGGTTGTTGAAGTGCTGCCTTCAGTGAGTTCCATGTGCAGTGCTGAGGTGTGTCTTCCTTCCCTGGGTTTCTCAGGCTGAGCAGGGGCTGTGGCCTCTCTGCTCTGGTTTCTGCTGGGTGGAATCCTGAGCAGTCCAAGGCAGACCCAGGGCAAAGGCTCTACACAAACTCTCTCAGCTGGCTGTCAGTAGCTGATCTTCAGTTTAGTGAATGCAGCACCAGTGCTTGAAGGAGCAGTGCATCAGCTTTGTGTGAGAGCAGCCTGAAGTGCTGGAAGGGATGAGTGTTGTGCTTTCTCAGAGTGCCTGGAGAATAAATGGCCCAGCAGTTTCAAAAAGTCAGAGGGGCCTCTTCATGTCTTATGTAAAATTATTTCATTCCAAAATGGCCCCAGAGAGCTCAGTAAAATCAGCCCACCAGGAAGCAGCAACAAGAAACAAGCCAATGAACAAAACTGGGATTTATTTTTAGTATCTCAGAATTAAAATTAAAGACACTTAGAGCATGTCCTTTTTTTCCCTGTTGTGATTATGGAATGCTGAAATCTACACATGTCCTTTTTGCCACCGTGACCTCTCCTTGCTGGGCTTTCTAACCACTAAATTATTAACTTCAGAGAAAGCTTGATCTGCTGCCAGGGACATGTCCTTTTTCTGGGCAGGCTGTTTATGGCATGTAGCTCCCAGATAATTATCATATCACTCAGCAAACAGTTCTTTCTGAACACACCCATTTAGGGAATGTACAGGATTTTGTTTTACTGGCACAGTTACTTTACACAATGGTTTGATGCACAGGAGCTAAAATAGAAAACAGTACTGACAATTCAAATGAGCATTGTCTGTAAAATTGTGCTTTACTGAGCAAAAAGCTTAAAAGAAATTTCCTAACAAAACAGCTGTAGCTGGAAGTTATCCAAAGTTATCCATGTCAAGCATTACATGTTGTATAAGATGTGCTTTTTTCCCAAAAAGTGCTGTGATTTACAACCTTGTGATGGGATGCTGTTTCAATAACTAAGATATTCTAATAATTAAGAAACACTCCTGTTTCCAAGTGCTTTGGTTTCCCATGGAATTTTTTCTCAGTAAAGTTATCAAACTTAGGGTTAGAACCCCACACAATTACAGCTGTAGATGTGGTGAGATGGGATTGTATCCTATACCCAGCACAGCCCTGTATGATTTTTCTTTTTCTTTTTTTCTTTTTCCTCAAAAAAGTACTGTGATGCACCAAAAAAAGAGAGTGGGGTTCAATTTCTAACACTAAAAGATATAAGAGGGACAGAAGAAAATGGTTTTGATTTTCAGGGTACTATTGAGCTCTGTAGGCAGGTGCTTGTAAAGGGATACTAGTTTTCCTACAAATTTAAGAATTTCTAGAAATAATCACATGTAGCTGAGCATTAGCACTGCTTGATATTCTGATAAATTAAACTGTCCTCATGATGATGCTTTTGAATCCACACCATAGGAGATTTGGGCTTACTGGCATATCTGCACTATAACCCATGTATCTAACCCATAGCCTTTTGCTGGAAAATTGAAATAAGCCTCACAATTCATCTGAAATGTGTGCCAGGGCTCCCAGTGCATAAGAATAGCCTGATGGAGCTGTATGTGAAGGAGGAGAAGCTTCTGAACTTTTCAGTCGGGGGTTGAATGTATATTATGGCAAATAGATCATTTTAAATTAGTGTTCAGTACATTTAGGATGGAGTGTATTTTTTCTCCTGGATAGATTGCCTCTGAACACAATTCAGAAACCCAATCTTAGGCTTAGCAATGAACATTTCAAAAAGGTAAATTAATATCTTCACAGGGAAGAAATATGGTTTATTATAGAATCACCTGCAATTGCCACTATAATTATGGCTTTGTCAGTATTTCTGTGAAAACTATTTATTAGGAGTTTTGGAAAAATTCTTTTTTAGAATGAGCTGTAATGGAGTGTGCAGCTCTGCAGGCAGTGACTGAGCCTGAGGTGTGTCCTGCACTTGCTGCTCTGAACAGGAAAATTTGACTTTTCTCCTGCAAAAGGTCATGCACAAGTTGTTGGGAGATTCCCAGAGATGCTGACTTTTCTCTTTAAGTAGCCTTTTTCGTATCTTAAGCAGGGAATCCTCCTGCTTAGGATGCCTGTGGCAGAGGTCTGTTCTTGCTGACAGCATCAGTGCCTGGAGCGTGGGTCATGGCCCTTCCTGCAGGGCTGGCAGTGCCAGGGCAGGGGGGAATTGGCTTCTCCTCATGGGCATGGCAGTCCTGGGTCCATTGTTGGACTTGGTAACCCTGCAGGTCTTTTTCAACCTCGGGGATTTGGTGATCCTGTAATTTCCTTGTTTTCCTTACAATAAAAGATGGCAAATTTGCAATTAGCAAACTGTTGCTGTATCCCCTGGCACAGCAAAGATGCAATTCACTTTCAGTATTTTCCTCAACACTGGTGCATATAGATTAAAAGGGTAGTATTTGATGCTCTAAATTACAAAAACAAATTTAATTCATATTTCAAAGTTAGTTATTAGCCCAAGAGACCTATTTAAGTTTGACAGAGAATTTTTAAAGATTAAGAAAATGCTATTTTACCACACTAACTTTCTGCTTCAAAATGGTGACTTCAATTTTTATCCCTTCCTTAGCTGGCAGTCTTGACTCTGTTTTCTGAAATGGCCTTGTGGTTCTGAAGAAGTTCTTCTGAAACTATTAGAATGAGAATCAGAGTAAAAATGAGCTTAAATAAATGAGATGGAAAGCCAGACCTACTCAGAGATACTGGAAATGTTAACCAACCCATAGTTAATGAGATGTCTCACAAAATCCTTGTAATGTGAATTAAATTAAAAACAGGGAAAAGAATAGCTAGAAATGTAAGAAAAACAAGTGATCTTCAGTTGTTTAATCTGAAATCAAGCAAGCAAATTTTAGTGAGCCAAGAGTGTTTTTCAGGATAACTATAGACACAGATGATGGGGCAGGGAGGAAGTGCCTTTTATCCCACTTTTTTGGGCTTTGTTTCAGGGAGAAAAGAAAAAAGAATTAAAATTCTTGCACCCCTCCAACAGAGATCATTATGTGTGAGATAGCCCAATGAAGAAATTCTTTCATTAAAGAAATATAAAGTTTTAAAGACATTCATTTGAGTGTTTCCAAAAAGGGTGTTAATGAGTGATTAAAAATGGGCATAATTTGGTTTTTAAAAGCCATCACTCTCTCACAATTAGCACAGTGTGTTTATATATTAGTAGAGCTTAATCAGATCAGGAGGAAAGGATTTTAACTCAGAGGAAAGGAAATCCCAGGGCTGATTTTTCAAAACAGATATGAACAAATATTCTCATTTAAGGATGACCTACACAGGACAGGATTCACTGATGCTGTAACTCTGGCTATGGAATGGAGATGGGCAGGTTCCAGATTCTGACTGTGACTTGATGGTTTTCTTGAAGGGTTGCTCAAAATCATACAGAGATTAGGGGCATGATGTGTCACTCATGGAATGATATCTGTCATTAGCATGAGGCTGCCAAGAGCTCAGAATAGATGAGTAAAAGGGTCACTTCTGGCCTTCAAAATAGAAAAATGTAACACTGTTCTCTGTATTCATAACTGGTACAGAAATTCTGTGTTCTGAGCTCTAGTTAATCTTCAAAAACACCAGGAAAATGACATTTTTTCCAGTTCTATTCATTGCCTGTGAGGAACTGTATTTTCTGTCCCTTTTCTGTCTTGAGATCACAAATAATCAGTCTGTACAGCTTTTCATTACCTCTAATCCTTAGATTACTCTCACACTCTAACTAAAATCATTGCAAGTGGCTTTCATGAATTCAGTAAGGCACAGCTCTGTTAAAAAAAAAAGCCATTGCAACTCATGTAGGAAGCACTTGGGAGGGAAAATATATCCTGGAAATGGCCAGGGCTACTTCCCCATTCTGGATATGCTGAGGAGTGTGTTTATTCTGTGGTAATACCAGCTAAATAAGCAGCATTAGTAGCTAATTAATAAACTATTAACTATGAACAAGGCTGCCATAACCTGAACTTGTAACAGGCTAAATGGAATGCAGAAAATGTTAGTTTAAAATGTAACTTGAAAATTTCCAGTGCTAATCCTTCAGAGTTGAATAGTTTGCATTGTCTTTTGTCATAGATTAAATGAAGACTGGCACCACATCTGAATAGTGGCATTTTAGACTCATTTTTTAGGAGGGAGTGTTTTTAGTAACCCAGCCCTTACTTACCATGAGATGAGAATATCTTGTGAATATAGCTTAATTTCTACATGCTTCAGTCTTCTTCAGATTTATTTAAAATAATGAAGCAGTGCCAGAATCCCACACTGTGTGTCATAGTAATCACAAACCAGTGCAAGAGATGTATCAAACAAACATTGGAAAAGGGGAGGACAAAATTACAAAAGCATAGCAATGCTTTTTAAAAACCTTCTCAATATAGGCAAATACTTTATTAATACAAAGTGGGTGATTTTAAAATTTTTGGGTTTTTTACACATTCTGGGAAATCTTAAAAGTGAATGTATGAAAGCACAATAATTTTGTAGTAGTAATAAAAAGAGAAAGAAATTAAAGTATTTTAATTTAACAACTGCTGCTGCTTTTCCCCATTCCTGCTTCAGGGAAGAGTCAGGCCATGCCTGACAATAGATTTGTAGTAAAAGTGTGTAATTCCCTTCTTACAGGCATTCATTATTACATTTGAGATATTTCGTTTCATAACAAAGGCAAAGAATCATCTTAGGCACTTTTATCATGGTAATGCTTTAAAACATAGAATGGCATTTATGTCTTTTACAAATTCCTTTCATCTTCTGCAGAATGCAGCATATCCTGTATGACTGTGAGTACCTATGGCAATTCCACATCTTTGATTTCCTAGGACAGCAGGAATTTGCAGAGACTGTTTGATACAATGGCTGGTTTAGTTAGTGTGGTGTCATCAGAGATAAAGCTTCAATTCCAATTTCTCTGTATTTGCTAATCACTTTTAGAAAATAGAACACTAAATAGACATGTTTTGTCCTACTTTTTTTTTTTTCTCTTTTATAACTTTTTATATCGTTATTGCCAGATAATTTAGTGCCCAAAATACAAGGGAATGGATTTCTTTTATAAAGAAATGAAATCACTGCAGTAACAGCAGTCTGCCCAGGCTGCAGCAGTGCAGCCAGTGCAGGACACAGGACTGGGTGTGATGAGTGAATGCACACAGGGGTGTAGGGAGCTCTCCTCTTTCCACATCACCCTTTCCTTGAGAAGAGGTGATCAACACAGCTCCTTCTTTCCTCTGTGCCAAAAGAATGGGTGAGTTTCTCACTCCAGCCCAGGCAAATCTGGAATCTCATTTGTGAGGCTCAGAGCCATGGGCTGGCAGGCTTTGACAGGGACTGAGATAACCCAAGGAGCCAGAGGTGCTGCTGGTGCTCTGAGGAGTCTCTTGCTGCTGTGCCACAGGCTGTTCTCCCCCTCTGCTGCTGCAGAGTTCCCCAGGTTTGTTCTCACAATTGGCTGAACTGCTTTTCCTCAATAATCAGGGAAAGCAAATTCCGTGCCTTTTGCTGGAAGGCCCCTGTACAGAAAAAAAGGTCAATGAAAATACCAATGGTTCAAGGTCTGCCACTCCTAAGCATGTAAAGTAGTGTTTCAAAAGTTACAGCAAGCTGTAGCTGCAGGCAAATATTCTATAAAGCAACTTCTATACCTCTGTAAAATATTTATGTGTGTTTGGAATGAGGTTGTCCCTCATAATGAAGAATAAGTAACCAATGTACTTGCTTGGCTCTACTTTGCATTTGAATTTTGAAGGCTTTTTAAATTTCAAATCAGATGTAAATTTTTTCTTGTCTCTGTGTAAATTAAAAAAAAAAAAAAAAAGAAATATGGGCAAATTCATACACTTTATTCTGCTATTAGATTATTTTCTAGACTTTGCTTTCAGCTTTTTCTACAGAATTCAGACTTGGAGTGGATTTGATTCTGGAAAGTTATCAACTTTATTGCTTAACTGTGGGATATGCTTCTCTAAATGTCAGGTATTATCAGAGCACAACACATTTAGAAGAACTCAGACTGTATAACCGCAAGGTTAGATGTATTTAAATTTGACTTCATTACATTTTATACAAGACAGAATATCTCTATCTTAAAAGGTCTGTGAGTTTTTTTTCTCCCTTTACTTGCCACTCTTGGAAAAAAAAACCTTCAAAAGCAGAACAGTGAGGGTCAGAGCTGCACAAAGCACTGACATATTAATGTTGCATGTGTTTGATTAACAGTGAGATACAGCACTGTGGTACTCATCCTGCCAAAAAATTCCTCTTCAAGAGCAAACTCATCTCTTCTCTGCTAAGGACTGGCAAAGGATTCTCTCAGTCTCAGAGGGCAGGGAGAGACTGGTGGCTGGAGGAGGGGAGGAGAGAACCCCCCCTTGGCCCCAGGGTGGGGGACAGAGCCCCCCTTGGCCCCAGGGTGGGGGGCAGAGCCCCCCTTGGCCCCAGGGTGGGGGACAGAGCCCCCCTTGGCCCCAGGGTGGGGGACAGAGCCCCCCTTGGCCCCAGGGTGGGGGGCAGAGCCGCCCTTGGCCCCAGGGTGGGGGAGAGAGCCCCCCTTGGCCCCAGGGTGGGGGAGAGAACCCCCCCTTGGCCCCAGGGTGGGGGAGAGAGCCCCCCTTGGCCCCAGGGTGGGGGGCAGAGCCGCCCTTGGCCCCAGGGTGGGGGAGAGAGCCCCCCTTGGCCCCAGGGTGGTGTCTCTGGAGCAGCATTGGGCAGGGCAGCTGTGGCTGCTGGGGCATGGCACGGGCAGGGGCAGTGAGGGCTGCTCTGAGGATGCCCAGCAGAGCCAAGGCTGGAGCCAAGCTGCTGGAGATATCAGATATATTTTGTGTGTGATAGCAGAGCAATTTAGCACCTGTTTCAAAATTATTTTTTTTTTTCCTTTTCGGTGTGTGAGGAATTTTAATGCTAAAAGGACAGCTCTAGGAGTAGTCAATAATTGAGTTTCTACCAGTGATTCTTTTTCCCTCAGGGCTGCAGTATTGGCTTGCAATGCCTATGATCCACTTCACAAACCCAGGTTCTGTTTACATCCTGCTCTTAAAATTATTCTGAGAAAGGCATGCTGCATTCACACAGGATTCCAGTTGAAATTAGTTAAAAAAATGACCTCCTGGTGCAGTTACCTTCAGTAATATCCATGTGAATCTTGCTGCACAGGTGCTTAGCTGAGCCACAGAACAGGCAGCACAGTTGCTTGAAGCTGCACGAGGCATTTGCAGCTGCAGAGCAATAGCTGATTCTTATTCCCCCTTGTTATTTTTTTTCTGTGTATATTTATATTTAATTTATTTCTTTTCTTAAGCAGTAGCTAGAAATCAAACTGCTGCCTGTTTTCATTCATCATCTCCTTTGTTCTTGCCTGGGCTTGCCTGAAAGTCTGGAGAAAATGTATGAAGCAAAAAGAAAAAAAAAAAAAAGAAGAAACAGATGCCTTATGCTGAACTTTGTACAGGAAGAGAATAATGAGAGCAAGTAGAGAAAATCACCCCTCACAGCCAGAGGTGTGAAAGCTGAGTAGGAATTGCAGAGCAGATCTGGGGGATCAGGAGAGCAGCTCTCTTCCCCTGCTGGCACTGTGGCCATCCCTCGCACAGCAAGTATGAGAAAGGGAAAACAGCAACAAGGGAGGTGCTGTGGATGTGTGTGTTCTGTGTAGTTATGGCATGGCCATGTGGGATGCAGGACCAGTCACCACCCCTGGGGTGACTGAGTGAAGGTAAAGAGTCCTTAGAAAGTGCTTCAGCAAAAAGGAAAGGAAAAACAAGGGGAAAGTCTGTCTGTTGGAGAGAGGAGGAATCACTTAGAGCAGTCAAGGTTAAAGTGTTGTCTCTCCTGCCCCAGCTTTCAAAAGCAAGGTTAGCTGTGACCTGGTTGACCTAACAAATTCTTAGTTTATGAGAGTTAAAAAAATATTAGAATTGCCCTTCTGGCCCTGATAAAAATTGCTGCAGGGAAGTAGCTGAGGTAAAGTAATTGTCATGATTTTTAATCTCTGAAGACATATGGAAGATTGGCATGATCCATAAAAGTGGAAAGGACAGAGTGGTTTTCCCCCAGAAGAATGAAAATAGGATTTTTGTGGGAATTCTGGTGGAGAAATGGAGTAAGATTGATTTTTTTTGAGAGGAGTTAAACTGCTTGAAAATACCTAGAGTTTAACAAAGAGTAGGTAAGTGCCAAGATCCATCTGTAAAGTTCAAATCATAACAAATCAGTTTAATTTCTCTGCAATTGTACAGAAAACCTGGTAGGTAGATAAGGAGTGAGTGGCCATGGTGGTGTCACCAGGGGGAGATGAGGAAATGTGGTCTAAATGGGACCATCATAATTAAAGCAGATTGCAGTTCTGTGCTTGGAGTGGATGCTGGCAAATAAATGGTTCACTGTCAAAAAAGATGGATTTGTATCTCATAAGGCTCTGGCCAGAGACCAGTAATATTCAGCATTTTGATAATTCAGATAACAGAAAAGGGAATACATCTATTTAAATTACCAGATGATATCAAAGTGGGTTACCAGCAGCCTCAGGAACAAAATTAGAATTGAAAGCCGTATGAAAAAATTGGGAGAAGTGATTTGTACATGCAGGTTTCAATTCAGTGGATACAACTGCAAGATCTCACACTTCCTAGGGAATAAACCTAGAAAACAGATATGTAAAAGGCAGTGTATTTTAGTCAGTTGTGTTATATAAAAATATATAGGGATGTGGGTCAGGGAACAAACTAAACACAAAAGTAATATCCTATGATTTAGGAAAAAAAAAAAGTTTCACCCTTCAGTGTTTAATCATGTGTTTTTTGTGGGACACAGTGAAGCCTTGGAAAGAATGTTTAGGTCGAGCAAGAGCTGAGTTTCCTTGGCATCAGCAGGAGGAGGCTGGGGATACAAGTCTTCAAATATGTAGCAGATTCCTGTGTACAGTGAAATGATTTTTTTATGTGATTTTATGGTAGGAGATTAGGATTAGATAGATTAATTAGTAGCCAAAGAGATTTTGGTTGGAATGAAGATAAACATTTGAAAATCATAAAATAGTTGAAAGCCAAGGTAATGTATTTAGAAAGTGTGTAGAATTTCCATATTTGGATGTTTTTGTAACCTGATTAAACCCATTTCTTCTCTATGCTTTAGTAGCAGCTCATTCTGTCCTGAGGTGAGGCTGGTTCTCAGCCAGATTTTTCTCCCATTTTTCCATCAGGCATTGATATTTTGGGTTCTAAATCCCACCCTGCTTAGTATTGCAGTCCCTTGCTCAGTCTGTTTCAGTGCAGGGGATAATCCAATAACAGAGAAAGTCTATTTATGCACATCTTTGAGACTTAACAAATTCCCTTTTCCTATTGATTGCAAAACCTGTTTAGGTTGCATTAAGTATGACCAGAATGTTGATAAGCTCTTCTGCATTATCAGGCAGGGTGGAAAAATTCCTCTTTCTTTATTACACTGAGCTCTCTTGCATTAGCATGTTAAAGAATTACAAATTAAGCCAAATCTGATACTGTGGAAGAAAACCACATGATTGGTAAAATCAGGTAGGTAGAGGAGTAAAAATATTGCCCAAAGAAGTAATTTAGAAGATCATGAAGAAGGCATTGTTTGCCTTCAGATCTCAGTGGAAAACTTAATTTAAAGCTAATATTCTGTAATGAAAGTTATTAGTTTTTTGTATTCTTCCTAATGAAAAATAAAAGTTTGCTATATTGACATAATATAGAGTTATAACTTGGTTTTAGCAGGCTCTTATTTTTTAGTACTCAAAAATTTTTAATATTAAGTTTGCACATGAGAAGTCCACTCAAGAATGTCAAGTTTCAGGTTTCGGGATTTTTTTTCAAAAAAGGGTGTTTTGACAGTTTATATACAGTAATTTAATACTCAGAATTAATTTCATGTTCATTTAATTAGAAATGGAATAAATTGTCAGTGTTAGAAAGTTCAAGATAACTTGTAACTTGTTGCTAAGACATTGTGCACAGAGCAGTCTACTCCCAAACCACTTTATTTCCTCCAGTGTGTTTATGGAATGTGATGCACCACTTTGCTGTGTGATAATACCCTCGAGAAGGTTGTTAGGGAATTAAATGTGTTATTATCAGCATGGAACAGAGCTGATAACCTTGCTATACAAAGCATTGCAGTGTCTTTATCTCATCTCTGTGCTGCAGAGCTGCAGTCACCAGCCTGGGATTGCTCCAGGAGTTCTGTGCTCACACCAGCTGCAGGGAATTTCAGGGTCTGATGCTGCAGCTAATGATGGGCTAGGGGAGATCCATTCAGCCAGGAGCCTGAAGCAGCTGGAACAGGGGCTAGATGGAGTTAAGGGGAACAAAGAGGATATTTATTGAAGAGCCTTCCAAGGCCACACCCCGGCAGTACCGGAGCCACAGTTGTGGCTCTGCCGGATGGCTCCACGATGGAAGCAAAAGAGGGCTTGGTCCCAGGACCTCAGATTTTAATAAGTTCTGGTCCATTTGCATATTGGAGCTAATTGTCCAACCACAGCTCCAGCCCATGAAGTCTCATCCTTCTTTTCTTCTCTCTTCAGTCCATGTTGTTAATGCTCGTGGGCCTGAGATCCGGATCGTTTGTCCTTGGGTCCCCGGCTAGAGAAGGAATTATTTTGTCTCCCTGCACTGTGAAGAGAGCTCACCATCCCCTAACATGAAACCCAGACCCAGACACCAAGGCAGCACAGAATCTGAAGAAAATAAAAAGTTAAAACCTGAGGCCTCAAGATCAGCTGCAGGGGAAGGCCAGGGAATGTCAATGTTCCATGCTGCAGCTAATGATGGGCTAGTGGAGATCCATTCAGCCAGCAGCTGTGCCAGACATGCAAGTGGAGCTTTAAAAGGGCCTGCTTGGCAATAATGGAAAATGCAAGTTCTCCTGGATAGAAGTAGTGGTAGGATCCCAGGTTTGAGTCCAGCTGGATCAGCTCCACCAGAGCTGATGTTGAGAGCAGTCTTCTGTGGGAAGCTCCATCAGTTATAATGGGAATGGATGATGAGGAAGTAAAAAATTCTTCGAGTGAAGCAGATCATTAGCTGCCTGATTAACTTTGCTTCTGAAGTACTGATAGAGAAGTGTCTGCTAAGAGAAAGAGCTCTGTAGCATTTAGTTACATGTGCCTCAGATGTCAGGTACCACTGACCTAATTGGAGCAAAAAAAGGAAGAAAAAAGGTATGAGAAAAAAGAAGTGATATCTAATAAGTTCTTAATAGACCCTTTTGAATTCCTAACTCACTAAATGAATATGCAATTAATCATATAATTTGCACCACCTATAAAGCAGTTGCAGGCTGCAGAGGTCTGGATGTGTCCTGTATTACCTTGGTAGTGCTGTGCTTGTGGAGTGCATTGCTCTTACTGATGATCATTCTTAATACTGAAAAAGAGAAAAGAATGATCAGCTTTTTAACAAGTACTGACTGTAGGGTCACATTTAATGTCATTCCCAAAGCATTTGCCAGTAATCCATACATGTCTGTGTTCATTTAATATTAGCTGGAATGGGAATGGTGCATAGTTAAGGTGACTCCACAGACCCTTATCAAACATTTATTTGTTTAATGGAAACCTGCAGTCTATATGTGTGAAATAGATCCCTGGAATGCCTCTTTGTGTTTGTGAAGATATCTGTGCTCTGTACCACCGAGCACCACACAATATTTTTGTTACTGAATTGAATCAGGGAAGATCCAGGTCTTGAGGAAGTGTTGAACCAGTTACAGCACTCAGCCTTGGGCACATAACCCAGTGCAGACTACGCTTACGCTGTCTGAGAATGTCTTGGATTTGCTGTGAATCCTGTCCCTCCTCAGCATCTACAAAGCTTTCCTGCTGGCATAATCTAAGACAGAGTTCTTATCCTTGAAAGAATTCTGGATCAACATACACGATTCTGTGTATTTATTTTTTTTTTTAATCTCAGCTTCCTTATTGAATTTATAGTTCTTGCAAGTACAATTTAATTAAAGGGGGTTGAGTAAGAGCCATTCAAACTGCAGCACCATTATTGGTAAAGGAAATCCTGTAATGAATTTGCTAAATTGGTGATAATTTTCTGTAAGGGAAGAGGAGCTTTTAGGGAACTTGATGGTCAGTATGCAGATCAAAGGGCCGTTCTCCCTCTTGAAAATGTGACCTGTTGTGCACCTCTTATGACAAATAAACCATGTCTTTTAAAAAACCACAAACAACCAAAAGACAAAAATATTTTAAAAGGGGATTTAGATGTTCAAAATAGACATAGTGCAGTAGTGAACATAGATGAGAAATCATTACAGCAATTGAGAATCTGGCCAGTGGATTATAATCAAATAGACACTGCTTAGTTAAAAATCTAAGCAACTCAATTTGATTCAAGTCGATATTTTTTTTAAAAGAACACAAATGTGAATTTGACTAGGTAGTTCCTCATATTAAAGGAGCTTAAACAATTTTATAACTCCCACTTGCTTAAATTAAAAAAATAATTGATCTGTTTTTACTCATTATGTACATAATCATTTTAGGTTTAATCATTTAATTCTGCAGACTGAATTACAAAGATGAATTAAATATCGAATAAGTGTTATATTATGGAACTTGCTCCACTTGAGTATGTGAGAAGAATATAAGCACTTTATATCATATATTTGATGTAAAATCTCTTGAATTTCAGTGTTTCGATTAGAATGGCTTTAGTGCACGTGGAAAGGGGAGTGGCAACAATTTCTGTGGTTTTATGTGTCACATGTGTGGAGGTATTTGAGTACCAAAAGATGCAGCACCAGAGATGGTTTTTTAGAATAATGCTGGAGCTTTGCATCTCATTGACTTATCAATATCTCATTGACTTCATTTGACACCTAAATGCATCCATATTTAGAAAGTATAGGATTCTATTCCTCACAAATATTTTTGCAGAGAAAGCACAAAAATTATGTCAAATATGGCCACAAGACAGCCTTGGTGTTACAGTTGTCCCTGCAAGAAAGCTGCAGCCTAGAATAATCTGAGTTGAGTTTATAGCCTACATTCATGAGGTGTTCACTACTCAGTTCATCTCCATGAACAAAGAACTCTGTAGGGTTTCATCGTGCAAATTACTGAAAATCTGCAGTTTGAGCTTTGCTTATATATATATATATATATATATATATATATATATATATATATATATATATATATATATATATATATATATATATATGAGAGGTACTGTGAGCATATATGTCATTTTAATAGCAGTGCATATTTAAAGTGATTACTTAGTTGTTTCTGGATACAAATCACACATTAATGAACTTAACAAAGAATACAGAGATCAATAAAAAGATTTTTATCATAAAAAGCCACCCCTTTTCAGATACATCCACATCAAAGGTGGGTGTGGTTAACATGATTAGGCAGTAATCTGGTTTTTATCAATACTTAGATTTTCCTAATAGACAATTCCTTCTGTCAAGAGTATATTCCTTATACAAAGTTCATAGGCAGAGCTTTTTTTTAAAAAATTAGTTTTATTCACTGGGGCAGACTTTCTCAAAAGAAAAATGTCCTTCTGAAGATCGCATTCAGTCATGTTCAACTCAGTAGGTACAATTATAAATCTATTAGAAATTAAACCTGACCAGAAAAAAATGTTGCAAAATGAATGTTCTGTGTAATAAATCATAGGAAGATCTGATTTGTTTATCCGATTCTTTTTTTTTTTTTTTTTTAAATTTCTGTGAAATCACTAGCTTTCTCAGAGATTTTTTTTTGGTTCACTCTAGAAGCTGAGAAAATGTGCAAGGGCTCTGTCAGGAGGTTTTGAAAATTGACTTGTAGCCCACACAGTGGTGTAAAAAGAACAAATCCAGCCAGTCCTTAACTTGTTGTAGTCCAGCTGGAATGGGTTTGCCAGTCTTAAATAAGAACTAATGTCTGATGCAATTCAGCAAGTGGTTGATGTGCTCTATGACAAGCTATTACGTACAATCAGAGCACAAAATAGTTCTCTGGGAAATATTCAACATCAAGAACAAATGTAGTAGTTAATTATTTTTAAAATAGAACAAATGTTTTGTAAGAGCATTCTACAAATTAGAAGGATGAGCATAGATTCTAAAAGAAATTAAATGGAAAGAACCCCCCCAGCCACCTCCAGTCTATGAGTCACTTCCCCCTGCAGAAGAGAAATAAGGCAAGGAAGTATCGAGCTAGCTCCTCCATCACTGGAATCTGGAATTGCTGCTTCTCATTAAACAAGCACCTTCATGGGCAGCCTGTGCCTTTCTATTAACATAAAATTACTTAGCCTGAAGGGAAATGGTCAGCCTGACCCAGGTCATTGCTTCAAAAATGCTAAGGCAGAGTTTTCATTCACTTGAAACACCACTGTACGGCATAATTGAATGCACCGTGCAAGTGGATATCAATGGGGATGGCTGGCTCTGTTTGACTCTTAAGAAGTAATTCATTCATCCAGTGGTGGAAAACTTTATTCCAGGGCAAATATCCACAGGTAAAAACAGGCTGTGTGTTTTTCAAATATTTTAACCATCCTGTCTCACGGACGGTCCTTTTCTCATGCACTGCATGGCAGGGGTATCTCCCACCTGCATCATGAACGAGGAAACCATCCCATCTTTCTCACACTGGCCCCATTCCTGGTTCCCTGATCACAAAAAAAAGTTTTCTAACTACCTCTGACTAGGCCAACAGGACAGTTGGGAAAGCAGATAAATCTGCTGGTGTTGGCATTTCTCAACAGTGCTGAAAGGAGTGTTGGATAAGTGGATTTCTGTAAATGAGAGTTAGCAGTTACTTTGGTAGAGATAGAATAAAAGGAAGGTCTTTTAAAATACAGACATAGAGTTGAAATACCTTGAAGTAGGTGGAAAAGACTAGACCTTTATGTAACTGTCCCAGAGAAATGTTTTAAGCTGTCTTTGTTGCACATCACTCTTTAAACCAAGCTTCCATCTCAGGCTATGAGGAGCACAGATAGTGTGACAGACCTAACAGATCAAATGGCCGAGTCCAATTTTTAGAGAAATATTAAGATGTGCCCCTTTATTATCCAATTTTTGTGTTCTTTTTAAGTAAGGACAAGTCTTTTTGGGTATTTGAGCATGAAAGGTTTAGCGTGGGGTCTTAGGCAATAAATTAATGTTCCAGTGAAGGCAGTCAACCACCTGCACAAATTTAGCCTTTATAATTCTATTTATTGTCTGCAAATATAGCACCAGATTAGATGTTTCCTGGAGAGATGAGTTTGGTGTGAGGTATTCATCACTTTGTTACAGCTTCTTTGAGATCACCATGAAGTACTCCCTTGTACTAAATGAATAGCTCTCTTATCATGACCTTTTAATCACTTCATCATGAAGAGGTCTTTTACTTGCTACAGGAGTCTACTTCATGATACCACCATCAAAGGGGCTGTAATATCATAAAATGGCCACAACAGAGACCAGCACAGAAATATGGCACAATAAGAGAAAATTAGTGAAGACAGACCTAGTTGGCTGCAGGCAGCATCATGGCTTGCTAATGGGAAGTGCTGGAGAGGATAACTGGCTGTGAGCTCCATTGTTGGGAACTGCCCCTGGAGGTGATATTCTGCTCAGTTTTGTAGCAGGGTAGTGGAACAGAGGGGGAACAGTGTAAGCTTGCTAGCAGGGCCAGCAGCGCCAAAGAAATCATGGAGATGTGGGAGATGAATAGGGCATGACCAAAAAGGAAGTTTAAAGACCAAATTTAGCTGTAGTGATACTTGTTGAATTTACTCCTGTGGAAAAGATTTTCTTTTCATGCTGTATTTAAAACATGAAGGTTCTGGAGTTCACACTGCAGTGCAGAACTGATGTAAGAAGGGGAGAAATCTAAAAGGAGGTGTTCAGTTTATTTGAAGAGTTTAAACAGGTTTTCTAGAGAATATCTTGGAGGGATGGAGTCCTGGCCGTGTTGGTTGCCTGGAATCATAAAGGTTTGATTGCAGTACAAGAGCACTTTAAGCACATGGATTTCAAAAGTAGCTGTGAAAGCTTTTCATAGCTCAAACTACAGGCAGATAAATACTGAAAGAGAAACAAATAGTCATTTTATCATGAAAACTCTATAAAAGGCTGAATAAGGAATTTAGTGCTACTAGTATAGAAAGATTCCCTGGACTGTCCAACACCCAGAGCTGCCATTTAAGGTGTCGTTATGTCACAGTGGGAGATTAGGAGAGAGGATGACTTAACCCAAGAAACATGCAGTGCCTTCCTGCTGGTTCCATGTGTCATATCCACACTAAGCAATTATTGATGATAGTAATCAAGGCAGTGAAAGGCAGGTAGGTCATGTACAGGTACTGAACTGTCAGATTGCTTAGAAAACAGCTTTTTATCCATGTCTTTGATCCTCCAGAAGAGAAAGGCTCTAGGTGCCCATCTGTTCTGCCTGGATGCATTTCTCAGTTCCCTGAGCCTGTGTATTCCAGCCACCATGGCCACACACTGCAGGTCTGCTTGCTGCCTTTCCTCCCTGCTGCCTGTTCTCCTTTCATCTGAGCCTCTTCATTTCCAGCCCCGTTAAGGGTCTCAGCTCTGTTTTGGTCTGGATTTGTTCTTTCTTTTTATAATGTCTCTTTTTTCCCATCCTGATATTTTTAGCCCTGTCTTTTTTTCTTCCTTCTTTCATCTTGCATGCTTGCTGGTTTAGCCATCTGCTTCCCTCAGCCCAGTTTTCTTTTCCATTTTCCCTTTCCATTTCTTCAGACCCACGGGTTATTTATCTCATTGCTTCTCCTTTCTCCAGCTCCACAGGGTCTTTTCATCTCCTCATGCAATTTGTAAGCAAACAGCAGATGAGCATCCGGTGTCTGCTTCCCAACTGCTGCCCGAGTGACTCAGATTGTCTGGAGAAGAAAAAGAGATATTGATACTATAGTCTTTACTGCAGAATTGACTCATCACATGCTTTGATTTCCTTTTGTACCCTCATCATTTCAGAACACCTTCAGTTCTGTTTAGTTTTGTGCTCACAACCTGGACATTTCATTTATATGGAATGTTAATTTAGAAAATGTTTTCTCAATGTTTTTTTAACTTTTTTGGGTTTTGCATCATATTTCACATGAATCAGTTTATGCATATTTTTGTAAATATCACAACATTTAGAAGTGTGTCTCTTCAAAACAAGGTGGTGGTTTTTTTCTGCATTTGGAAATTTTCTCTCTAGCAATCTGTTTGAATAAATACAGTATGTGACTCACCGAGGAAAAATTGAAAATAAAACCAGGTCTTGACTTGTTTCTCTCTTCCACAGTATCTCAAAGAGCAATTAGCCATCTCAGAACACTCTGAGAGCACTTGATGAAGCTTTGCTTTTAAGAATCAGTGTTTTGAAACCTCCTGTTTTCAGTTAACAATTTTCAGTATGTGTGGAGACACTCAATCCAAATTCCCTGTCAATGATGCCTTTTGTGTGGGGTATGACTAATCCATAGGACCTTGTAAAGAGATCAGATTGTCTAAAGTGTCAAGCATATTAAAGTACTTAAATTAATATTTTTCTAAGACAGGTTTGGATTCTCAGCGGCTTTGACCAGAAGCAAGCACCCTCACCAGTCTCATATTTCCATGGAGATTAAGTTCTGGTTGTGCTGTCAGAATTTACATCTTTTGTTTCCCATTACACTTGTCCAGATCAAAATACACACACTCTAAAGCTGCCAGCAAATCAGTTCAGGAAAAGAGAAGTTTCTATAAATCCCTAAATACTTAAAAAGTCCAAATTTTGATCACACTGAGTATGAGTGTGAGCATAAGCTTGAAAAGGATGTGCACATACCTGTGTATCAATAAAAAAAAACAAAAACAAAAAAACACGTATTATGCTTGAGGCTTGAGATTTACCAGTTCCACTCTTGTGTAACAATGATTTCAGTGCAGTCATTCCTGGTTTTTAATGCTGCAGGTGAATAAGCCAGAAAAAAACCCATAAAAATTTTTTGTCATAAGTCATCTCATACAAGACTCAAGAAACATATTTTACGTGGTAGTGTAACTAATAGAATTTCAAATGGCAGTGATATGTGAGGCTTTGAGAAGTGGCAATGCAGAGCATTCTTTCTTGAATAATTCACTCCTCTGAAGTTATTATATATTCAAAACTGATTGAGTTGCATATCCAAATGATGGTCTATCAGCTGTTGATGTAGGAGAAGAAAAAGAAGTTTCTGCATTTATTCTGAACTGTGGTTTGTATCACATTACTCTTGGTTATATGAACTGAGTTTAATTGATTGCGATTTAATTTACATTCTGCAGTGGATGTCTTTTTCTTGTGATAATTAATCTTGCTGAAAAATTCTGTGTGAACAGTTGAGGCTCTAACAGATTTTCTAGAGGTGCATTTTTGTTTAGGCTTCCTTGACAGCCTTTTTTCTTACAGATAAATTACGTGTCTCAGAATGTCTCGCCTTTATATTTATTTTGGTTTGGCAGCATATAGTTGTTATGGCTGGCAATATTTCATACCCCAAAGTATTAATGTTAACCATAAATTACTACCAATGATATGCAGTGGTTCTTATCAATCATGAGAAATAATCAATGCTGATTGAAACAAATAAATATGATGCTTTTTGAAGTTATAACCTTGTCATTTAACTTCAGTGCTCAAATGCATCAAGCTCTATCTAGAATTAACTCTGCAATTACATACAGAGTTTTCAGAAACCAGGTATTTTTCCAGAAAGGCAAAATTGTGCAAGACTATGTAAAGATTTAGACATCAGTAGTGGAAAAATTTACCTCTATTTTGTTTTTGCTTCCAGAATTGGTTAGAAATAATAAGATTTACAGATGGGTAGCAGTTCATCATCTCAATATTACAGACTCTTCAGTTGATTGTGCTGAGTTTGCTCTGAAACCAGTTGAAGAACATGTTGTGTCATACTATTTAAAATGAGAAGTCCCCGTTGCTCTGTCTGTCCCAGGTATAATCAATATGAAATCATTCATTAACTCATCTGGCTTAACTTTCTGAATCTAACACCAGGAAAATACCAGTTGTATACTAGAGCTCCAAGAGCAAAAGGTGCCACTTCATGGTGCATGGTGTGAAGCACTTCTGGTGTGTATCCCAAAGTGAGCTGAGCTTTGGTATCAATGCATAGTCTGAGCTCTCACTGTGTTTGTTGCCATGGCACGAAATCAGCAGAATTCCAGTCTTTAATCAGTATTTTCATGAATATGCAGAGGCATATTCAGGTCACTGATTGGTATGGAGTGTGGTTTTTCAAACTCTTTACCAATGGCACAGGTATTATCCAGTGGTTTCATGTCCCTCTGTGGCTCAGAATTCAGTTCTTCAGAGCTCTCTCTTCACTTCTTACACACCCAAGGCAGCAATTACATGAAACCCAGCCATGGCCGTGCCATGTTCAATCCCATTTAGCAGCAGTTCCGATGCTGGAGAGCACATGGAGTCAGACTGGAAAGCAAAGGGGGAATATTTGAGGTGCATAATAACAGAATTTCAGAGAAATTTGGATTTCACCATAATGTTATTGATACCATTAACAGTATTGATTTATTTAGCACATAAATTGCAAAATGGATGGAAGTTTCATCCAGCAGCTGTGCTTTGCCTTTGGCAGTAGTCATGCTACTCCTAATTTAATCTTATTAACTCCCTCACAGGTTTTACTAACAGGGTGCTGAACATCTTGCAATACAAAGATAAGAAAGGAATATATCTTCTTTATTGTTTTGTGATCAGCACATTAGATACTGATTCCATTCTCTTTGCACTGCAGTCCCAGCAAGGTCAGATGTCTTAAAGCTCATAAAAAGGAGATGAGGAATAGGAGCTGGTTGTGTGAATGTTAATCTGGTTTTTTGGAGAGCAAGAAGTTGCTGCTTGGAATCCTGATAGAATCAAGCAGAGAGTACCCCCTCCTACTGAAACTCATTTGCTTTCAGCAGTGTTTCCACGATGGAGGAATTTCAGCCACAAATAATCTGGTGTTCTCCAGATGCGTACCAGAATCAGGAGCTTGTACATGACATTAAAGACCTACTGAAAGCCTTTTCTCATTTTCATTGCTGGAGATCTGTATAACACCAGTGTTCTCTGAGCAAAAGTGATAGTAAAATATCACTAACTACAGGAAAAATAATTTCAGTAATTGTTTTCATAATTTATATAAATAATATACATAGAACTTGTATAATTTAGTATAATTTGTAAAGGCTGTGGTTTTTGTATAAGGGTGAACTTGAATATATGTTAATTTACTTAAAACATATAACAGAGTTATTTTTTCTGGCCACAACCACACTGTATTTATATCAGTAATCCCTTCAAAAGATCTCTAATAACCATCCTGTGCCTCATTATGTCCCCTCATATTCTTTCCACTGAGTCTGGTCCTTGCTCAATATTTGTAGCTCATGGCATGTTCTGAATATTCCACTTTTCTTCCAAGGTACTTGTATCCTAAAGGCAAAATGGGAAACAATATATGTTTACATTTCTTTTTCTAATTGTAGTTTTGAGCCTTTAGTGGAGGTTTCTTAGAGATTTGGGTTTTTGAATGAGATTCTGTTTGTCATTGTGTGTGAGTACTTTGTTGCATGAATGGCAGATGAGTGATGGGTTACTTTTTACTTTGCTTTCTAATCACTTTGCCATGGCCAAGGCTTTATGGTTCAGTTTTCAGCATAAGTAGATTTTTCAGTAATTCTTCAAATACTTAATTCAACTGTAGAAAAGAGGATAAAGGCAGAATCCCAGTCGTGGTGCTGTTTTTGACACTGTGCACGACAGCCCGTAGCTCCTGTGGCTTGCACCCACTGAGGCAGTCTGGAAATGTGCCAGACCATTTTCCTAATGTATTATGAAAGATCTTCACAAATGAGAAGGGCCACGGGTGAATGGAGAAGTGAGTGTCCTTGGCAAGCTGTATTCCTGTTTACTTCCCTGCTTCACTGTGTCCTGTCCCCTGATTTCTGGGTTCTCATGCCTTTTGTGATATGCACTGTAATGCAGGTTATTAATTTTGAAGGATCACTTTTAGTTTGAGGTAGTACTTTCTTTTTCAGCTTGGTTGAGGAATATTTGTTTCTCCCTAACGTTGCTGTTACAGATGTGGTGGCCTGAAGGAATAAACGAGACAAGGTTTGGGGGAAGAGGTAATATCTTTTATTAGGCCAGCTGATGTAGCTGGAAAAAATGGAAAAGGTTTCAGGCACAGAAAACCTTTTCCAGGTCAGGTTCTCTCATAGCTTTGAACTTCCTAATAATTAACTTGTGCCTCTGAAGCAATAGAAGCAGGTTTTTGATCTTTCTTTCTTTATGAGTAATACTGTTTGGGAGGCATCCGTGTATTGCAGGAGTTTAAACTTTACCCAGCTAAGGTTGATTATTTTGTGTCCAAAACTGATTAAATTCTTTAACTCATAGAACAAGAATAGTATGTCATTTGTCATTCACATCAGTAGTCTCATAAAACACTAGATTTTATTTTTCATGGGATCAGAAGTGTAAATTAACGCATAAAAGATCTGATATCCCACTGGTGAACCAGAAAGATCTGCATGGTTTTGAACTTTATCTGAGAAACTGCCTTTCTTTTCAAATCAGGATGTGTGTTTGGAGATAAGTGGGATGGGAATGATGGCAGACTCTGCAATTTCAGTTACTTAATGAGTCTCTGCTGCTTTTATTTTCACTAATGGGAAGGGCATGGCTTTTAAATAGTGTGTTCTATTTGCTATGTTCAATACAAATAGATAGATATCTTTGTTGTGTGCTAGACATGGACACCATTTGGCTGTTAAGCTTTGGAACAACTGAAAGTAATACTGCAGGTGCTGAAATTTTCAATGTATTTCATATCCTCTCAGCTTTTATAGTTCCTAAACAGACTGAGTGCTTTAATGCCCTGTGAGATGTCTTATTGGAACCTGAAAGGGGAGTTTACAGAGTGTAGCAGCACTGAGAGCTGCAGTGAGGAATTCAGATTGCAGGTGTCTGTTTGGGTAAAAACAAAAATACAGGACAGACACTCCACTGCCTTGCAAAAAGCTGTTCCAGCAAGAAGGCATCATTACTGCTCTAAATAAATAACACATGAAAGAATGGAATTGGTTTATAATACAGGAAATGGATAAAGGATGCATCAAGGTGTTTGGCATGCCCAAGCATTTTGGGATTATAGCACTGCAAGGTTCTAATGTCATTATCTCTCTTCCATTTCCCTGGAGCTGAGAGCTCTCATCACACCATAAAAATACTGCTACTGAGGTTTTCTTGGCAGCTTTTTAGCAAAAACACTATTCTGTTGAGAAATGTTTTCCAAATTACCCAGGGACAGTGAACTGGATCTTTTCTGGAACGTTTTGCAGAATTAGTGGAGTGTGTTTGGCAGAGTGTGTAAGGCAGTTTTCTTGCATCTTGTTGGGCTATGTACTGAGTTCTATGGAATTATTTCACTTTTAGAACCACAGAAAGAAAAAATAATTCCTTGAAAGGTAGAGAATAAAGGACACATGAAACTCCAGAACTCAATTGTGGAAAGAATCACACCTTCATCTAAATGTGTCATCTAAAAGTTCAGATCATGATTGATAAGTGTGTTTTTTATTGTTGGCTGTTAGCTGAGTAATAGATTGTTATTTCAATACATTTTGACTGGAGCAATTTGTCTTGAAATACTTTTGGCACCTTTTTCTTTTAGGTCTTTTGTAATGGAGTTCTGTAATTTCATTTTTTCATACACAAATGCAGCTAACTTTTTCAGTGTTGAGCAGCAGCAGATGAAAGCTTGTCATCACTTTATAAACTGATAAAAGAATGAATTCAGAAGAAATATTTAATATGCAATGGTTGTTACTGACTGCATTCTGTGGCAAAAGAAAAATTAAATAAATTGTACTGAGGGAGAGGTATACTGTCTGTCTGATCTAAAAAGCCATTTTCCCAGTTCTAAGCATTGCAGGGAAAACCTTCCAGCTTATCATAATAGAAGCATGCAAGTTATTTACTTGCCAGAAAGGCCTGAAGCCTAGCAAACATACATGCCATATCTGAAGTGAAGGCTCCTTACAGTACCCAACCTTAACATCTATAATTATTTTAATAAATTAGACCAGGCCATTTTCCTGGTTTTTTTTTTCCTCAGCTGATATGACACTTCAGAAATTGCTGTAATGTATGTAATATTTTAAAAGCCTTTTCTCTCCTACATTGCTTTATTCTTACAGATGTTTTGTATGTCCATAGTCATTAACTGATTCTCTCTGTATATAGAAGATGAGTATTTTTCACTACAACCAAACCCTTTTCCTCAGTTTCACATCTCTTATTTTGGTCAGTTGGGGCAATTCAATGTCCATGTTTAAATATTAATCTTCATTCAGTCTTTTGATAGGACCTCAGTTAGAAAGTGTGGAGTACAAGAAATGTCTGAAAACATTTTGGAATATGAATGGTTGCACTTTGGGTTTGACTTGCACAGAGTAGCCAGCCTTCACTGTAAATACACTGGGAGAGGGGTCAGTGCTGAGCTTTAGTCTGGGTATTAGAATAAATTACCAGGTGGGTGGGTTTTTCTGCTTAGTGCACATCCTACAATTAAGGATTCCCCAAATTCCCCAAGCCTCTTCTGCAGAGGACACAACTGGTGTCTGTGTGGGAGGTTTGATCCTGGTATTTAGAGAGTTGATGCTACTTCTCCTTGTGGTGCCACAAGTTAGGGAAGGGCAGTGTCCCAGCCATGACACAGCTCTGTGCAAGAAGAAGCCAAACAGGTTGAGTCTTTGTACAAAACTACAAGAGCTTCCTAAGCACTTTCTATAAGAACTAGACTAGGAAAAGAAATATTTTCTTCATCCTTTTTTGTTGATTTCATGTTGACAGTGATTGTGTTTCTCTGTGTGGCTCTTGCAAGCAGGATGAATTAGGAAGCTTGGTAGTTTTAATTTATACATGGTGTTGCTGTTAAGAACTAAAACTAACATGAGTAAATTAAGAAAAAATGTCAGCATCCTTCCTGAAAGTGACCTCAATGTGTTGGTCTCCACGAGAAGTGGAGCTCTTTCCACTTTTTTCAACGGATATTAATGTTTCTGCGTAAATGTTTGGACAGAAATGTTACACAAGGCAGGAGCAGAGTTTCCACATGATATATGAAGTGATGTTGTTGTTGTTACAGTATATTTTCTGTTTAAGCTGCCAGAATGACTTATTAGTTTAGCATTTCTTGTTGAAATATATTGTGTAATAATTTACTTTTAAAATATTCCTATTCAAAATATTTATCAACCCTTCACAAATTATCTTTGATACAATTTTCCCTTTTCCCCCAAGGGCAAGTGACCCATTTCTCTTCTTTGTAACTGGCTGCTGGCAAGTGCCCCTCTGGGTAATCTCTGGGCAATCCCTGTGCAGAAACCACCATGATTTAACCATTTGTCTCTACTTCTCAGAAGAGGCTGGAACCTTGCATGACAAAACAGTTTCTCTAAAGCTATAATATAAAATATAAAAATGTTTGGGGCATACTTAACAATATTTATATGATTGTTACTGAAACAACAGTTCTGACGTTCAACACAATAGACTTGGAAAATGGAAATTATTTTTGTCTCAAAGGGAAATTTTATAGAAGGGATATTCAGCTGTTGCACAAAGTAGGGTTACTAATCTTAGAAATCTTTGTGGGATTCTTGCTGCATCAGCCAGCAAAGATTTAGGGCATGCTAAATTCTTGGCATGTGTTGGCAGGGAGCTAATACTGAGAAGGGAGTCAGTGGGAGGATGTTTCAGATGGCTCTGTTGGCCATCTAGACAAATAGCAACCTCTGAAACCCTCTTGTGTGCCATAGTGACAAATTCCAGTGGCTCTGTCCATGGAGGATCCCCCTTTGCTTCTTCTCTTTGAAGGAGACACTGAAGGGATCCCAGAGCAGAAAATTTACCCTGAAGAGCTCCCAACACATGTAGCCATGTCAAGGTTTTGGCTTTACATCTGTGGCTGTCCCCATCCAACTGGGATTAGCCTGTCCAGAAAAAAATCCTCCATGTGCTAAGCAGAGATGCTGTAAGGGTAGACATGAAGCTGCAGTAAGTCTAGTGGATGTAATCTAACATGTTTTTCTGACAGAAGTTTACATTAAAAATTGATTTTTGCTTAGTTCAGTAATAATTAGTGGCAAATATATTTCATTTTCCAAGACCACGAAGCAATTTCAAATCATATTAAAACGAATACTATGGAATTATGATACTGTCACGATCCAAAACAGAGAGGCAAAAAATGAGCTAGGTGAAAACCAATCACTCAGTCCTGGAGGAGAGCAAAATATCTGTTAATGACTATGTGTGTATAGACTACTGTTTGGCTAGAGAGAATGTGTAATTGTTTGCTTTATTGGAGCCCTTTGTTGTGGTGATCTATCATATTGCACACTGTAAGTGCTCTTCTGTTCTGTTCAGATAATCCTACAGGTTTGGAATTCAGAAGTCACTGGTAACTTGCTGTTGTATGAGAAAGTTTTACTGAAAAATAGTTCTTTCTTTTACCCAAAATGACAAAAAACCTTCAACAAACTTTTCCTGAAAAGCAAAGAAAGTCATCCAAAATCAGACCAAAACTAATTTAATGAAAGCCACAGCAAACAGAGCTCCACTAAGTACGGAGTTTTTCTGTTCTGTGACCCATACCTGGGAGGTCCTTCAGGCTGTTCATAGCAGGTGGTCAGAAAAATACCATATGAGCCTGTATTGGTCTGCATTTCAAGTAGAATAGCTGTGATGCCTGTGCAATCATTTTGACACAGCTTGATGAAGAAAAAAATAAAAACATCTTCCCTAATGTATATTCTCAGTAGGGTTTTTGTTTTGGGTTTTTTGGTTTGTTTTTTTTTTTTTAATGGGTGGGAGGTTGTTTTTATTGTTTTGGTTTTTTTAAAACAGGAATGCATTTTTCTAATTTGGATATTTTATGTGCAGTTGTACTGTTACAGTGGCTGGTTAAATTAACAGGTGATTATGTGTGTCCTTACTACAGCTTTCAAAACCTGGTTCAGGTCTATTGATTATAATTAATTCAGTAAAACCTTCTTTCAGCAATAAAGATGTCAGTGTTTACAGGGATTGAAGACTCTGATTGCTCTTATGGTAGTCTGTATTTAATCCTGTATATTGTCTTGTAATACTTACCTTTTTCTTTTTTGCTTTTGACAGGTATTTCATTATTCTTATACAGCTTCATATGTGATTTATAACATACACACAAGGTAGGTCACATTGTTTTTTTCCATACCATGCCACTGACAGTGGCTCTATGCATGAGGTGATGCCGGTGTGTTCAAGTAAAAATGTTTCCCTTTTTTCAAGGGAAGTTTGGGAGCTAAACCCTCCAGAAGTAGAGGACTCAGTTTTACAGTATGCAGCCTGGGGTGTTCACGGACAGCAACTGGTAAGCACAGTCGTTAAAAATGTATGGACTCCAGACAGACTGAGGTAAAAACAAAACTGAAAGCCTTAAAATAAGTTGTGTCGTGTGTTTCTCACTATGCTAGTATGTTCCTATAACAGCTTTTAGGAGAGCTCTATTGCTTGTTTATTTTTTTATTAAAAATATGTTTTCCCCCAATAAGGAAGTGGTACACTTGTTGAAAGAATCACACCTTCATCTAAATATGCACTCAGGTGATTTTCAGGATAACCAGTTTATGGCTGCTGCTGTGTGGGAAGGAGCACAGCAGTTAAAGGTGAAAAACAGTTTTCTTTTAAGTGCAATATCAATGAAGACTGTGGGCAAAAGCAAAAGCTTAGCATCCAAATGTGATGTGATGGACTCATGAAAAGTGATGTTTTCATTTCAGTATGAAAATTACTGCCAAGGTCAGCTGTGCTGCATTGAATTCATAATAATTAAATGAGATGCCACGTTTCATGCGTAATTCTTTTTCCAGAAGTTTTACCGTTTTTAACGAACATTAATCATCCGTGGGCATCATAACCTATGTCAATATAAGAAGAAAAAAAAAAATTGTGTATTTAGAACAGCAATGATTTTAAGCTGACCTGTGTTGGTAGTTGAAGGCAAGAGACTGATTAAATCTTCAGTTCTGCATAAGAAATTCAGATAATCCTTGTTACAGTGTTCTAATAAGCTCATTAATGCCCCCAGGCATGATCCCAGGGACTCCTTGCACATCCAGCTTGCTCATGCAGAGAGGCTGTAAGCTGAATATCTAGAGACTATACCCTGTTGCTTTATATCATTCATCAAGATGATTGGAAAGTAAAAAATGTTTCTGGTTGGAATGTTTTGCATTAAGGAAGTGAAGGCAGGTGAGAAAAAGTAATTGGAACATGCTTGGTATGTTTTAATAATTAAACACATTAATTTGTTAATAATGAGACCATGGCAACAGGATTAGTGGTAATAAATACATAGGTTATTTACCAGGCAGCATTATGGAATGTGGCAGACCACATAGGTTGTAGTAGAAAGGTGAAGCATTTGCAAAATTGAACAGATTTAGGAAATACTTTAATTAAATTTCTGTTTGTAATATTCCTCTGTACTGGACAGAGGATATACACGTTTGTCTGTCCTGATCAGAGAATCATTAATCTAAAGTAGAGCTAAAATAAAATGCAGTGATTACTGAGAAAATATATTTTTCTTTTTTTGAGATGTCTCATAAGAACAGGGTCAGATTCACCAATCATAAACCTCAGAAAAAGAAATCAGAATAATGCTATCTTTATGTGTTTATGCTTAAACTGTTATTCTGATAATATGTATGGATCCTTTCAGATCCAGGCACAGGTGGACTACTGTTACATCTCAGAACTGCAAAAAAAATAGATGATCATTTTAGGCACAACCTTAATCATTCAAATTTGAAAACATTGGCATAATTCATACTTGAGTGAGGATAACATTACTCATCTTTGTTAATGTCCCTAGTAAAGTTAATGTCATGCTTTAAAAATATCTGCTCTACTCTGGGTTTTATGGTGCCATATGGTCTGCAGAATTAGGAAATAATAACTTTGAACACAAAATCTTCTGTGCACTCTGAATGGCACCGAGTGTTGCCATAGAGATGTACACCTGCAGAACAGTCCACTGAAGGTGACTTTAGGAATGTCAATTAGAAGGATGTCCTCTTGAAGCTGTTCATGTGGCAAAAGGAGGTTTCCAAAGTGACAGAAGTGCCTCGCTGCATTGCCCTCCCACTTCAGCAGCAAGCCAAAAATGTAGAAGGAGCATGAATGAATAAAGACTGTTGTGAGTAATGGTTGTTGCTGCAGTCCAAAGGAACATCTGCCTCGAGCAGAAGCAGGACAGAGAGTTCAGTCCAGCAGAACAGGTTAGGCAGAGGAAAGATGTGTGGCTGAGATATTGCAGCAATGGTTCTGTTACAAAATTTGTCATTGGAACAAACACTGGATTAGTGGGTTTTAGTAAAATAGTACAGGAGGCAAACAGCAGTGAAACGGGGCACAGGGGAAGGCCTAAAGGGAGAGATCCAATGATGAAAATCCATCAGTAGCTATCAATAGAAGGTATCTGGGTGCAAACAAAGCTACAGTCTCATAGACCCATGCTGCCAAACATACTGTGAGTGGTTTACCTTCCTGAACAAAACTTACTTGTCTTTTCTGTGGAAATAGTGATAATTCATTAGTAAAACAAGCAATGAAATACTTACTCTAAATAAAATAATTATAGTGTATTTACCTGGGAATAATCTCCAAGAGCCATTCTTTACTACTGAAGAACAAGTGGAAAACAGTTGGAGAAGAAATTTTATTTACAAAAATTTGATGTAGAAGGACCCATGGCATGTGCTGTGTGCCATCACAGAGATAAGAGTGTATGGAGCTCTTTAAAGTGAAGGGGAATATCTCCCTTCATCTGTGGTGCAGAAATGAACAGCAATACTATAGCCAGGACTGGTCAGCAAAATTAGCACAAAATGTGAAACACGTGGCACAGGTATGTTTGACTGAGCCAGAGATCCCAACTTTACACTAGAACTATTTGGAAAGTCCTGGATTAAATCCACATTATAATGGGATAACACATGGACTTGGATCAACTATTTTCAATAGGCTGTAGTGTAAAATAAGATGTTTCCAGTCCACAGTTCTGCAGATCTAAGTAACAGTGCAGCCTACATGGTTATCTTAAATATTCCAATGAGGAGGAACTGGCAAGATGTTCAAAGAGATAATGTAAAGATTTGAAGGGAAAAAGAAAAACAGGAAGGCAAATATGTATGAAGCAACAAACTGCTTATTGCACAGATGGACTATGGCTGCAGTGAAATCAAGTATATGCAGCGTTTTACATCCTTGTGGAAAGCATGCATCAGTCTAAGTTTGCTGTTTGGGATAATTTCTGGGGCTGTCTAAGGTGCCCCAGAGCATGCCCCATGAGGCTAGTGAAGAACAGAGTTTGCTGTCAGATGCCAGGTGACTGAGCCACAATGCCACTGTTTGCCAGCTACCACAGTGGTTGCAAGTTACTTCAGTTCCTTGTTATTTACCTAGAGTAGAAGGTTTTGTAGTGATTAAGAGGAAAGCTCAGAGAAACATCTGCTGCTTGACTCATGACATTTTGGTGTTGAAATTGAAAATGTTTGCCATGGGGAGAAGAAACTTTTATCTAATGAATTAATGTATCTTAAGGTCACATAGTTCTTAAAATGGGAACTTTTTTCAAGGTCACTCTTTAAAATGCTGCCTTTTAACTGTGTTAGGACTGTGCCAGATCTAAAATACCATTTCTGTGTCATAGTATGTTAGGGAGCTGTTCATCTATTTGCCAAACATTACTCATGTTTGATTAAAGTTGTGCAAGTCATTAGTTGATTATCTCTTTATCTCACCTCCATAGAATCCATCACTGCATCATCAAGTAATTCCAGGAAAGACAAACCCAACTAGAGATCTAATTTGTTTCATCAACATTTTTCTGCTTCCAGTTGATTGATTGATCTCACCCTCATTGCTTTTGGGTGAGAAAGAGCTATCCCATACCTGGTGGGAAGGCTTTACTAAGAAGAATTTGGGGTTTTTTAAGGGCCTCTGTTGTTAAAATACCCAGGTGTTTATCCAGAGTTTTCCCTTCTTTAGCCTTATCTTCTCCAGTAGTTTGTAGCAAAGGTTTTCATGTGTTTGTGCTGGACCTGGCTTGTATCTGACACAGGGGAGACAGCTCTGGGTCTGTCTGTGGGGTTGTATTGCAGTAGGAGCCTGGATATCAAAGTTCAGGCTGGAGATGTCTGCAGTGTTTGCAGTGCTGTATTTAAGTGTCTATTAACACTCTTGTGTTCTTCTGCAGTGCTCCATGCCATACAAATGGTTCTTCTGACCAATTATTGGGTGGGTTACTTCAACTGGTTCCCAGTGAAGCATGGTTAGAAGCTGTTCAGTTTGACATAGCTTTTCCTTAAAAGTTATATGTAGGGATTTTTTTTTCTCCCTTGGTGGTAGTACATGTTGTTTATGTTGTATAAAATACCTTATTTCACTTTATTCTATGAACATACATCCATGCAAGTCACTTTGCCTTTGTATTTATAATAGGTATATGTTTTGTGTTATTTATAGCAGTAAGCTAGTTTTTTTGGCTTTTTAAGACTGTTTTAGATGAGACAAATAGAGCAGCAGCAAAGTTCTTCGATTTTGTATTATTTTCTGTGTACTCAGATAAGCACTGGACTAATTTTTGCAAATGAGGAATTAGCAGGATTGTTCTTGGGCAGTTACCTTGCTCAACACATGCTTTAACAGCCATTACTTGCTGAAAGCTCCATTACTGTTGGGTCTGTCAAGGTAATGTTCAACTGCTATAAAACATGGTAATATATCTTTCTGTAAAATATTTGCCATGTGTTTTCTTTTTTGCATAATTAGTGCTGTGGGTACTTGGCACCCCCTCCTGGCAAGAACACTTGCATAAGCAAATGAAGTAAAAGCTTAATTAATGCTAATGAAGGAAGTCCTAAATAAATATATTTCTTCTGCTTTTTTTTTTATCTGCAAAGTTTTCTCTCTTTTGACTTACTGTATTTTAGATGAGTAACTTAAAATTACATATGGAAATTTCAAGGCTTTATTTCATCTTTCCTTTAAATGACTATGCTAATGAGGCAAATGGCAGTGAAACTGAGAGCAAAATGTCTGCTTGAATTTATTCTGAAAACTAGAAATAAACAAGAACACTTCAATGTGACATTAACCTCAGATATAATACCTCACTTAAAATGCATGAGGGGTTCAATTACCAAACTTCTGTAGTTCAAAGCACATTTGGAGGTGTGTTGTCCTGCTGAGGATGTTTCTCTGAAGGAAGGGAACTGTGGTTGAGCATTGCCCACCCATCTGAGTCCACAGAAGAACTGTGGACTTAGTTAAATTTTCTTCCTCTTAAGCTGCTGCAACACATTGGATTTTTCTCTTGGATTTGTCAAACTACCATTGTAAAATCTAAATGGTTTTTGCCTTTAAAAAAAATTAAATTATTTGATTCAAACTGTTCTTCAAAGAAAAAAAAATAGTATGAGTTGCTCTGAAGGTATTCTACTGAACTATGAATTTCCATTATGAATTTTTGGGTGCTTACTCCCCTTAAATATGGATTGGAGGAACATTTAATGTATATTCTTTAGTTCCAAAAGTGATACTCAATCTGAAAGCGTCCCATCTCAGAAAAGGGAAATGGAGAATGCCACTAGAAAACACAGGCAGCTTGGCAAAACAGGAAAAAATACAGTTTTACTTACAAAGGCTGGATATATTCAATAAAATTATTGTGAGCTCTAGGGACCACTACAACATTATAAATGGAACATTATAAATGGGGCAAGGCTAAGTTAAGCGAAGAAGTTTCTTCATAAATTTGCTTTGTGAAGTACAACAAATGTGTTCTAGTATCAAAGGTGGTTTAAAATTATGAGTATTAAGGGTTGGATATTGCTGGCCCTTTGTGGGAATAGCCACTGGGCTGTATCTGAAAGAGGTGAAGAAATAATGAGAAAATCGTATGTTTTATAGGAGCATTATTCCTCTACCACTGTTTTTCATGTGGAACAGTAAAAGGCCCAGCAGCTTTATAGTGAATAAATCAAGAGAGGAGATAAAAGATGTTTCCTCTTGCTGGTTCTTATTCTGTTATCACTGATCTAGCATGCAGCTAATATTTGAGTCAGTATGGAAGCCCTGCACACAAGTAATGTGTTTTTTTATCCAGAAGCAAATATATTGGAAATTTGATATATCACTGTGCTAAAACTCAAATTATTTTTTTCACATGGTGACTTGTGTGGGTGTGTATGTGTGTATAGACACACATGTGTGATAGGAGCAATCCTAAGGACTTTTCCATGCAGCAGCCTGCAGGGAGCAATGAAAACCGCAATATGCACCTCTTCTCATGTTGTTCAACATGTCTGTGTGTAACAAAGCATATCTGAATATTCACACTTCCATCTGTTAGCTAATATTAACTGCAAGTCCAATGGCTCATAAAATAGGGATGCTGTGCTTCTTGTGTGAAAAATATGTGGCTTTCTGTAATGCAGAAACATGAAACTTACATTTCAGAAGTCTAAAATTCTTTGGAAATAGCCACGCATAAAAACTGTGAAGCAGAGGTTGAAATTTGATGGAATCCTTAGCTGAACTGAAATTGGAAAAGATTGGGTTTTATTATGGACTGTATTTTTATATAACTCCGAAATCCTGCCCAAAACCACAGCTTGCTTACCTGTGTCCCTGGACCCATATAATCATGTAGTCACTTCATATTTAGTGTTTAAAAAAAAGATGCACCACAGGGTGGGATGGAAAATTTGTCATATCCATCTTTAGGTAATGTAATGTAAACAACAGTTTTAGCTGGCAAATAGAAAAAAAAAGTAAAAAAACCCTAAGAAAGCAGCTATATTCTGTGTTCCTTAAGACCTTGGAAAAGGGAGATTCCAAAGAGGAAGGCATCAAAATATCAAAGCAGAAGACTTTGAAGATTTTTAACGCCTTTTCTGGTTCAGGTTCCATGGCAGAGGTTGTTCTAATTAATTGTACACATGACTTTTATTTACCTTTTGTAAAGACTTTGGCAGAAGACTTGGAGTTTCTGTGATGGTACCCATGGCTACAGAGTTCTGCTAGGAACAGGTTGTAGTGGCAAAACCAACTTGACACAAACTCCACTGAACTCTTGCTCTGTGGGAGGGTTCCTCCACCACTTCCATTTATAGGTTCTGTTTGCTCCATGTTAAAATCTATTTTCTCATTCAGCACATAACATCCATTAGAAATATAGACAGGTTTCTGTCAGTGGAAGTGATAGTGACTGTTCTCCTCTGCAAGGGTTAACAACTTTGGTTATGTTCAGTTCTCCTGGCTATTTCTCTCAATTTTAGCCAAGTCCCTCTTGAAAAAGAGACATTAAATTCCATCATTACCAGCCCATAAATGTCCTTGCATGTTTTTTGTTTCCCTAAACTGGGGTTATGACTTCCCCACTGTGTTTGTGCTGAAAGATCAGAGCTGATAAAACTTTGCCTGCACTGGGTTAAAGTGACTTAGGCTTTCATGTTGACTCAGCCTGGACCAGACAGTGAAATGCAAAGATCTGCTCTTGGATGTGTAGTTGTGGGGAATGTATCTCCACTGGCAGCTCCGAGGCCTGGAGAATGAGGATAAAAAAGTCAGGTGTTGATATCTAAGAGACAACAATGCATTGATTTCCTTCACTGCTTATGGCAGGTGACAGCACGTTTACAGAAACAGAAAAGATTTGTGTGGAAGGAAAGCAAAAAGTTATTTTCGAGTGTTGTTTCCCAGAAGCTAAACTGTCCCAAACAGATGTGCTGTTCTAAGATGTGCTAGTCAAAATTTCCTAATTCCTCCTTGTCTCATTCCTAATGAGATATTTTCAGACAAACTGTTTCTTGCATTGGTTGTGGTATGTGGAGTCTGTACAGGTGGATGCCATCCACTAAAATTTTGGCCCATCATAAAGACAACAGGCAACTTGAAACCAGTGTGCAGTGGGGAGATGAGAGCACGTGTCCCATACAGCAGGATGGGCTGGGTCAGCAATAGCAGCTGAAAGCAGAAACCTTTGTGTTCAACTCTTCTGGAGTTTCTCATGTAGGAAATGCTCAGAGGCAGCTTGGTCTATTGTATTTCACACAAAGTTCTCAGGGATTCCCCACCAACCTAAAAAATACTAGAAAATGTAAGTAGGAATTTACAGCTCAGAATTTTCAATTCTGTATCTTTTTACTTTTGTTCTTGCAGTTGTAATGCTACTTTCTTACACTTTTTCAAAGAAAACAGAAGATTTCTCCTCTGATACCAAGTCCTTACAATTTCCTTAGATATTTTTCTGTCTCCCAACATTGGTTTTTTTCCTTCTGGAGTAACGAGGTTGAAAATTTTTCAGTTTAGCTTGTTCTAGATTGATCAGTCTGGGCATAATTGAATGCTTGATATCAGTGTAAGATGAGCCTGAAATAACCAGAGATCATTTTAAAAGATTTTATGGTAAGGACAGATTATGATTTTGTTATAAGCTCCATGCTGGCTCATTAGTCAGAAGCAATCAGTAAGTGTGAGGAAGGAGGAGTATGAATTTCTGAGCATGCACTGTTTTTGGATAAGTCTGTTCTTCACATCACTCAGACAAAGATCAAAGGGCTGAGCAGCCCAGTCCTCAGTGACATTTTGCACTGTACTGCAGCCAGCAGAGCTCTTCAGGGAGCTCCATGGGAGGAAGCAGCAGATCCAGACCACCAACTTGGGGGCAATGCAGTCTTGCTGTGATCTGTGCAGCAGATTTATGAAGCAGCTTTCTGCTAGGTTGTAGTTCAGATATTATATATGATTTTATTTATACAGCACATTACACTATGTTTGCTCTCCTGGGTAAGCTGTCATGGGATGAGACAGGGTGTGAATTTAGTGAGCATCATGATCCAATATCATTGGAAAGGCAACATAATTAATGTGTGTTGAAACAAAAGAGGGCAACGCTTCCCCGCATTTATTGGAAATCAAGGACATAAACATCAGAGTTACCATGGAGTTGCTGATAGTCTGAGTTCATGGCCTGGTTTATGTCATGACATTAGTAACTAATCTTACAGCTGCATTATGAGTGCATCCTTGCTATTGTTTACAGTAGATTTATAAACTATCTAAATAGCAATTAAATATAATAGCCTTGTAGATTGTTTGTGGTTGTTCAGAAACCATTGTGCTAACACATTACTGTGATGCAGTGGCATTAATCTAGACAGAAGAAAAGTGGTGCTTCAGTGTTCTGTTCTTTCTGCTGTGTCTGGCAGCTTGATTGCTGCAAAAATAAAAGTAACGTATTGTAACTGACATCAGAAAAATATAGTGTATGACATTGGGGCGTCTGTGCTTTGAGGTCTCCATGTCTTCTACTGATCAACAGCTACTTCCCCTCTCCCTTAATTGCAACATTATCTAAAGGTTTGAAAGCTTCCTCTGAAATAATTGTTGTGCAGGTCAATCGCAACCTTTAGAAAACTGGTACCTTTAAGAGTGAATATAGTTCTTATTGATTACAATTATAATAATTTTGTTATTATCTATTACTTTGTTTTCACCTCATTTGCAATGGTGATGATTTTTGGAACATGGATCATATAAGGGCAGATTTTTATTCACTGCCAGGCATTGCTCAGGTAGCTCATGGTGCCTGTGGTGCCCAGTACCTGCATAATTTAGTGCTCTGTAGGGCAAGAGCTGAAGCAAGTCAGAGCTGAAAGGCTCTCAAAATTTTGTACCAGTACAGACTGACCTGCAAAAGAGAAAAAAAAATATCTGCAGAGAAGAGATCAGAGCCATTATGCACTCCTGGAGACTTGCAAAGCAGCTGTATTGCAAACTAGATCAGACACTGTAGCCTGCAATCCTGTCTGTGAGAGCTCACAATCTAAATAGACTACAGATATATTGTAGGTGAAAGGAATAGGAAATAAAGCTGCTTTGCAATACAATCCCATAAAACTTCCCTTGAAATTGTCATCCTGTAACATACTTGATCTGTATAGAAAATTTGTAAGAGGTGAGAAAAAAATAAAAGGCTTTTGGAAGAGGGCTGTGTAATTGTAACTCACTAAGTCACTAAAGAATATTCTAACCTTCTAAAATTCACACCTATGAAAGCTTTATAAGCCACTTTTCTGTGGTTTATATTATCTGAAATATAATAATTCTCTTTGGTTTTAGAGATGGCTGCTGTAAGAAATTCATTAGCAGGATAATCAGTCCCAGCAGTGAAATGCGCGATGAGTGTTTGGGGTGGTAGTTTGCCACCCTGCATTTCACTTGCCTCTCAATGAGTGTCCTCTTCATTACCACAGAGCTTCTTCCACAGCTGATTCCTGTGGGGAAGAATAGCAGACACCAACCCTTGAAATTGCTCCTTTTCCAACAAAGTGCCAAGTCCCTCCTAGAAATGTGGTTTGTCCATGTGATTTTGTACACAATGTGTGTTCAGTTCACCTGTGTGGAGCAGTAAATCAACTCCTGATTTGGAAACACTCCAGAGCCTTGTCACAGGAAGGCTGGGCGTGTAGCTGTTGTCCTGACCCTGGGCACTTTGAGTGCCAGCAGAGTTAGGAGTCTCCAGCTGTAGGTAAAAATTGACCAAATGACATCACACCCCCAGGTCAGCACAGAGCACAGAAAAAGCCACCTCCTTCCTGCTCCCAAATAGAGCCCTGAAGGATTCTCTGGCTTTCTCCACCATGTGTTATTCTTGGCCACAGAGGAGCTTTGATAAAGGCCAGGTTTGGATTGCCATCATGGAACTTCTAGCTTGGTATAGCAAACAACTGTTCCTGTCTAACACTGTGCCCAGTCCTTCTGGATGGTATTTTCTTCCCCAAATGAGCAGTTATCTTTTCTGTGAAAGGCAAAAAAAAAAAAAAGAAAAAATAGCGATTACACTGTTGTCGCATTGGCACACAAACCACATAATCTTAACTACACCTTGTTTTTCAGCAGGAGTCTGCTTCAAGTAAATAAGATTTTGGCAAGGAAAAAGGGCAGGAAGGGGTGCTCATCTTCTGTAACAGTGGGTATAATAATGGTCTGACAATCTCAGTTTAAGTCTGTGAGTCCCAGGAGTATAGTAAGTGAAATCACAGATGACAAGAAAATGTTTGCTCAGTTTGGACTGGAAAAGAGCAGATATTACACTGTGACTAAAAATAATGTATTCGGTGGCTCTCAAAAAAAATTATCTATCAGAACTTTGAAGGATGCTGAATGGTGGTAGAGAAAATGCCAAGCCAGGTATTCATTTGAAAGCTATTGCATTGGTAGATCTTATGGGTGATTTGCAGTATTTTTTTAAATTGCTGAAAACAAATTGTAAATTTCTGAAGTGGAGCTATTTCTATAATTTTTCAGATCTGTGAACTAGAAGGTAGAAACAAATACTAAAAAATCCTTGAATGAAAACCAAACTTGCTACCTTAACAGCAGCTGTTGGAAGCTGGCAACCAAATTGTCTTGATGTGGATGCAGGACTTTAACTTCTTCCTGCAATCCAGAGTTAGTTCTAATATTTCTTACAAGTCAAAGGAACTTACAAGTCAATGGATATCTGCATTTTTCCATAATTTTGGTGAAAGCAACAGTAGGGATTGAGACCACATTTTTAGAATAAAAATTACTTTAAAATAATTCTAAAATTAATTATTTCATTCATTATGCCTCTTAATAATTTCTTCTATGCAAGACCATTTTTGTGTTGGACTTTCCATATGTTCTAGAACAAAAAGGCATCAACTCTTTGGATATACATAATATATATGTGTGCATACATGTTATCATGCAGTATAAACTTAGCACTGCCCCTGAAACTGGAGAAGTCATGGTTTAATCTCTGAAGAGCAAAGTACAATATTTGCAGGGCAACTAAGAAAATATTCTTTATTTGACTTTGTTCTGCTCCTGAATAGCTGATACTATTTGTCTTATTGGTTGTTAGTGAAAAAAACATATTTCATGTGGAAATTTTAGTGAATGATCTTGTTGCAAAGAGGTAAAAATGTTATAAAAGAAAAGTCTTATAAAATATAGATTAGGCTTAGCTACTTCAGCGAAGCTAACAATAGCCTACAAGTTCCCTTACAAAAAATCTTGAAAATGAGAATTCATTAACATAACATTCTATTCCTAGGGTGAAAAACAAGCACACCTGTATCAACAGTATGATCTGTCCCATGAGAATCAGTAGAAAAAGGATGTAAACTAACTAAAAATACAAAAGGTTGATAAATGTGCAAAATATCGTGTACCGACCAATGAACTAAGTGTAAACGTATTGTCAACCAATAAGGTCTAACACAGTGATAATAATGGTAATCTAAACAGTGATAATAATGCTAATCTAACTTCTAATAATTATATAGAATGTAACATTTACAATATAGATTGAGCTTTTCCTGAATGAAGAAAATGTAGTTTTAGCTGACTTATTACAACATGATCTGACTGGGGCCGCTGGATTTGCCCTGGCTAATGTACGGTAAGACTAGAGACAGAACAAATGGTCAGAGGCAAGCCCAGATGGAAAAGCATCTTGAAGCTTTAGAAGAATTAATTATGCAGCTAATTGGCTGGCAGTGTCACAAGAAGGGGTGGGATTGTGCGGAATGCTGAGGAGTCACCAGGGCTGAGGGGCCTGTGCTGAGGCGCAGCCATGGCGTCTGCGCTGGGCCGGGCGGGCCCTGTGGGACGCGGCTGCTTTCTGCAGCAGAAACGTCCTCACCCCTCTGCAGAGCCACAAGTGAGTCCTGCTCTGTGTTCCATGGAGTGCTGGGCTCTGAGCTCGCTGTGCTGCCCCAGAGGGGTGAGGGAGCTGTGTGTCCCTGCCCAGGTGACACAGGAGTGCAGCCAGGGCAGGCCTGCCTGAGGAGGCCGAGGGGCGATGTCTGCAGCGCCGTCATTAGCAGGAGTTCGGTGGCACAAACATGTCCTGAATGCCTGGAGGTCTCCCTCTGGGCATAATCAGAAATTTCTTAGTCTTGTCATAGCTCATATTTTCAGTGTGAAAGGTAAGGAACAGTGCCATGTTCTCTGGAGTATTAAGTGGAGGTGCTCAAGTTGTTCCAGACTGGAGTATTTATTTATCAATTATTGGTCTGAGGTTCTGTGGAAGAATCTGATGATTTTCTCTCACCACAGGTAAAACTCTCACCTGTACAGAAAGTGCTTGTTGCATGGACTTTTTTTCTAACCAAAAATTTATAGATACAGATGGCTTCTTTGTTTCCTTTCCAGCTGCATCTGCTCTGTAGCTTTAGAGTTTGGTTGGCACTTGCCTTGAACAAGTTGTTCATCCTGATGAATCCATGTAATGGCAAACAATACCTGTAGCCACACTCCACAATTTCTTTCCTTCCAGCCTGTTCCAGTCCCCAGCCAGCCTCTGGGGAAAGAAGAGGGTTGGGGTGTTCTTCTAATACCCAACCTAAACCTGCCCTGACACAACTTCAGGCCCTTCCTTGGGTCCTGTCACTGCACAGACAGATCAATGTCTGCCCCTCCTCTCCTCTCACAAGGAAGCTGTAGCTGCAGTGAGGTTTCTCTCAGTCTCCTCTTCTCCAGGCTGAGCAGAGCAGCTCTGCTTTTCTTCCACCTAAAAAACTGAGTTTTAGAGTGACCTGCAGCAGCTCTGGGTGAGCTGCTGCTGCTGCTGCCCAGCTGGAGCAGAACAGGCTCTTGCTGTCACTGAAACGCTGCCCTGTAATCACAGGAGGGATTCCTGTGCATGGGCCATGCTGGAGGCTTCAGTGGAGCACCAAAAGGGAAAAAGTGGGGTAGCTTTCTGTAATTTAGCAGCTTTTCTCTGCCTGTAGTGTTTGAAATGATTAAAGACACACGGGGGGCCTCTCCAGCTACTGGCACTAGGTTTGCTGTTCAGCTGGGGAGTGGATGTCTGTGTTTTCACAGCTGTCTGCCATCTGCAGCTAACTTGGACTGGGTGCTCTGCTGCAGACCTCAGCCTGAAAGCAAATCCTGTAATTGTGAAACACGCTGCAAACAGTAAATAAGTGTTTTGGAAAGAATCCATTTAGAAGAAGGTTTATGAAAAAATGGTTTAGAGGATGCCAGATGTGGAAGAATGTGATTAGTGCTGAGGATTAGTGCTGAAGTAGAATATTAGAGCAAGCAGGGCTTCAAATTCTTCACAGTCAGTGGAAATAAATGTGATCATTACCAAGAATTAATATCTCACTAAGTCAATACATTCTTGCAGGTGTTTTCCATTAATTGATAAATAATAAAATAATTAAAGAATTTCTGTGGGGTTTTTCTCCATTTGGTTTAAGACTTGATGTGCAAAATCTCTAAGAAACCACAAAGTCACATAATTTTGAAGGCAGTAGATTTTGACATTTATCCCCATTTACAGCAGTATTAGCTGAGGGTCTCAGCTAAAAATTGCTTTAAATGTTTTAAGAATACTCATGAAAGATGGATAGAAGAGAAGAGGTTAAAAATCATGTAATAATGATTTCCACATACAGTAGCATATCCTGGTTCCACTTTGTGCCTTTTTCAATTTACTTTCTTATCATTATACCTGAAAGCATTGAAAGCTTTTTGGGCACAAAGCTACTGATGTATTCTTGGGAATACCTGTCTGAGACACAGTTAACAACTCCTTTTTTAGCAGTTTGGGAAGATTCAGTAGTTGCAGTCAACATTTTAGTACTTGAGATATAGTAAATAGACCCAAGTGTATACTAAGAAAAGCCTTTTACTATTACTTGTTCCCATATACCTGAGTGGAGAGAGACTAGCAAGGGAAATCTTGGTTTATGTGATGTTGCTCAAAACACAGTATACAAAGTGATGAATTATGTCCCCTTCCTGGAAACTTTTGGACACATCTTCAATTCTTGCTGAAATCACATGTGTTTGCAAGACTGTGCTCCAAGGAAGGCTGGAATTTTTTTTGAATGTTTCAGCTGAGGAATAGTTCCATTTCTACTTTTAGTTTGTGGGCTCTTGATAATTCACATAAAATTAAGTCAGTGTCTTCCTCCTAAAGCCACTTTACATTTGACACCGCTTTTTGCTGCTGGTTGGTGTTGTATCTGTAAGTACAAGGTGAAAGCAAGCAGGATCTACTCACAATCTTGGTAATAGAATTAATTTCAAGGGGTAACCTATTAAAATTTCAGTATTTTAGAGCTATGTATAAGGTAAAATTGTATCATGTAAGTATTATACTTGGAAGAAGAATTCATAGTGAATCTGCCTTTTGAAAATGCCCTTCTTGGCTGTGTCATTTGGCTTCTTTAGTCCTGTCACAGATGTATTTTCTCAGTGTGAATTGAGGTGGTGCATAATCTTGCCGTTGCTTTGATTTTGCTGTTAAGCTGTGGAAGTGCACACGTGGCCATTGTGATTTTTGGCACTTTGTCATGAAACCTGGAGCTCAGCCTCACAAAATGAGTGAACTTGATACCTTTTGAAACAAAGTGAGCAGGAGGAAGGGAGGAAAGAAGAGCAGACAAGGCTAATGAGTGGCAGTGAAGAAGGAAAAAGGAGGATGAGGAGCCCAGACTTGAAAATAAAGAGCATTTATATCATACTCTTGAGGTAAAACAATAGTGGGTCAGTCAGAAGTCATCAGCAAGCTGAGAAAAGTTAATTGCAGGCTGCTATTTGTTTTTGTTTTTCCAGTGTGTTCTCATGCCATGATACAAAGCTGTAACTTATATTTATGATGTATGTACTGTGCTGAATGTCCTTGCAGAAGTATGTCTAATTTCACAGTTAGAAAACCAGGTGAAAACTTCTTTATTCATTCAGCTCCTATAAAACTTGTCTCCTGTATGATTTTGAAGAATGTAATGATATTCTTTTAACATGAATAGGAATATTTCAGCTGGAAAGACAATTTCAAAGGCAGGATTTGCTTTCCATAAGTATTTAAAGTTAGTTTAGTTTGTCCAATTTTATAGTAAAATGGAATATGAAGACAATGTTGGTGCAAACTCATGCTGAATTATTCTGTAGACTGTTCTGAGCCTGAGGAAATTATGTATTCGTTGCTGAACGTTCATTTATATCTACAAAAATGTTGGTTTTTCTCTCCATCTCTCTTTCCTCATCCAGATTTATATATTTGAAAATAACATCTACTATCAGCCTGACGTAAAGAGCAGCTCATTGCGCCTGACATCCTCAGGAAAAGAAGGAATTATTTTTAATGGAATTACAGACTGGTTATATGAAGGTAAGCTGGACAAATATATCTGCTTATAAAAACAGATGCAAGGTCCTTGTACAAACCCAGCAGCACAAATCTGTTCATTCCAGAAAATGCTGAGGGTGGGTTTGCTCCTTTCCCTTCTCATTTTCCTGCAAGATTGCCATTGTATCTGATCATTCTTTGTATTGGCTGCTGATTTGAATATAGCAGTGTTTTCTGAGAAAGAAGAATTCATTTCAAACCAGAATGTAGCAAATGAACTCTTGGTGGCATGTAAGAGTGAGCAGGGAAAAGGCTCAGTTGGCTGCTTTTAGGGACCACAGTGATGATCCATTTACAGTTAAAAGATCCCAACAGAAAAGGGCACCCAGATTGGAGTGTGGGATAGCTCAGTCTGTCTTCTGCAGCCAGTAGCACAGAATGTTTCTCTGCACCCAAAATGCTTTTAGCAGAATGATAAATTTAAGGGAAAAATAATAAAAAACGGGAGCAGATTAGCTTGGTATAACAGCTTAAAATTATTACACATTTCAGCTACTCTTTCTATGAGACTCATGTATTCTGTAGATAAATAGCTTGGTGTTAAACACTCAGTTACCTGAGATATAGAATTTCTTGTGTGAAGAGTTTTTTTAGGAATGGTGTTAATGCCATTCAGCTTGGAACTTCACCTTAAAAATGGTCTATTCACACCTCTTGGCATTGCAGTAGTTATGGGCAAACAGATCAGTGTGGGGTTTTTTTCCCAAATCTCTGCCCAAGTAAACTCTGAAGTTAGAATGGTAATCTGCATCCCTCAGCCTGTATCTGATAGTTACCCACTTCCAAGGTTTTCGTTAGTGTTTTGAAATCTTTTAATGTGGTAGCACATTTCAAAACAAAAGAACATTTTTAAAATGGGATATAATTTTGTATGCACTTAATACTCTTAAAATCTTACACAACAGCATGCAGATTGAAGAATTTAAGCAGATAAATCAGGGTGAGAGGGAGTCAGGTGAGAGGGAGTTCTGTCTGCACCTGTTGGAGAACCCCAATGTCTGTTGGCACAGGAACACACTGCTCCTTTCCCATTAACCTGGAGCACTGCTCCACTTTCAGCAGTTTTTTAGCAACATCAGAAGCTGAGCAGGCTGAATATTTTCCAGGTGAAGCTGAAAGATTTTCAGTTGAATTGAGCACTCTTCCACCTTTGACCTCATTCGTTTTCTTTTATCTTTTCATGAGATTGTTATTAGCATTTTACCTTACAAAGCATTTGGGAATAGCTTTTCTTTGTGTGAATAACCTTGTCTAAATGCAAACAGTAATATTTTAAAGCAAACATAACTGTGGTTTTCTCCTATCTGATATTCACCATTTGTTCTCTGCTCTTCTCCTGTGTAAAAGGTTTCAGTTATCCAGACAGGGAGAGAAGCATGACCCAGAATATATGACTTTGAATATAGGTTCCAGCTTCATTTCACCTAAACTTAGATAATTCAACCCATTAAGCTGCTTCAGAACCCTCAGAATCCAATTAGCAACTTGGAGAGTCTCTATTGACAGTTTAAGGAGTTTTGTTAGGTAGGCTCTCAAATTAGGTATGCAGTCAGGCCTTTTCCCTTAGTACACTATTCTCAATTAGTTTTCCAGCCATATTCTTCAGCTTTAAATACAAAAACCTTGCTAAGCAGGCTAACATATCAAATACATAATGAAAATTCAAAGTGTTTTCCACAAGTGAAAGCAGAAGACCTGTACAGGGAGAATTCAGAATGGCTCAGGAGCTGCTGGGATTCCAGGAGTTTGGGTTCTGTTCCTGTGGTTGCTTCTGGTTTGTTTCTTTTGTCTCTGATATACAATGACAATAAATGAAAGAGAACATTGAGTGACATTCTTGGAGAATTGGATTCATTTGGAAAGCAAATAAAATTTGGATTAAAAAAAAGTTTAGTTCAGATTTTCACAAAGTTTCACTCCAAAAGAACTGTGAATTAAAGCTGTCCACTAGACTGAGACAAGAAAATCGTAATATTGCCCTTCAAAAATGATTACATAAATTTGACTGTGTGAAGATCTGCATGTTATCAGGTGCCACAACTCAGAGAAATCACATATACTGAAGTTCTATATTAAGAGGAGAAGAAAAAAAATTGGCAATCACAAAAAATACCCCAAACCCCCAGATTATTTTAAATTATTTAAAATTTAAGTAAACACATGTACTGGAATGCAATAGAACTAAGCATATGTCAGTAACAATTATCTTTCACATTTAGATGATTTATTGATGTTAGTGGAAGTATGCACTTGAGGAAAATGCTCCTTCAGTGTTCCTTTTATCCAGCCATTCAACCCAGGATGATGTGAAATTATTGAAATTGCAGCAGACACATTTCAATTTGGCACAGAGAGGACAACTTGGTGCCAGCTGAACAAGCTGGACATTGTGTGTGAATTTTTTCATGGACCCTGAGGAAATCTGGTTTTGCAGAGGAACTTCTCCACTCCCACATTGCCCACTGGTGGTCTCCAGATGGGGAAAGACTGGCCTTCCTGACTATCAATGACTCTCTGGTGCCCAACATGGTCATTCCCAGGTTCACAGGAGGTCTGTATCCCAAGGGAAAGCAGTATCCATATCCTAAGGTAAGTGAGAATGCAACCCCCACCTCCTCTTCTGTGTTCACTCACAATATTCAGCCATGAGGAAAGAGTGTTTCCAGACAGTAACAGAGGCTGGTTTTGTTCATGTTGCTTTTCAGGAAATAATAATTAATTTTTTTTCCAGTAGATTATAATACCTGAAAAGAATTTATCGGGTGAGGGGACAGCAGAAAAACTAACTTATGTAATTTCATCAATGATATTTGGCTTGGTAAAATGAGTCCAGCACCTCAGAGAGAAGGGTCAGACACTCTGTGTGCAGAGCTCAGGGAAAGCTCCTCCACAGATACAGAGATCTCAGTAGATTGTGGTGTTGTTAAGAAATGTGACAGACTGGCATTGAATAAGATAAGCCACAGTAACATATTTTCATGGCCATAAAAAAGAGAGGAAAAAAAAAGAATTGTCAGTGTTTTAGAAGATTTAGAGAAGAATTTTTTAGATTTGTTTTGGAAAGTGAAAGAACAGCCCAGACAGGGGTAATGCCTGAAATAATTTCTTATTTTCTGGAGATTTTCTGGTGAGGTGCCTCCAGATCTGCTGTTTTGATCTTACAGTTGATCAGTTTATCCAGCCCTTGCACAGTTTTAAAGTGTCTGGGTTCCTTTCTGAGAGGCCCACCTGTATGGTACTCCTCTGGCATTTCAGGGGAAGTTTATTGAGAGCTTTAGAAAATACTCTGTTACCTTGCTATTCCTTCTACTGCTTTTTGGTGATGAACCTTTATTCTCCATGGCTGGAGAGTTAGACTGTACCATGTACTATGAAACAATAACATACATTATATAAATAGAATATATATGTGCTATGAAATAATACTCTGAAATAATGAAACAACAGTAATTTTAGGGGTAGTTTATATTACTTGCATTGGCAAAACGCCTTGAGTGACAGAGCAAAGAGTAAAAAAAGCAATATTTTTAAGTCAGCTTTGTAAATGATCAAGGAGTAATATTATTTCATTAGCAATTCAGCATAAAAGTGATACACAATACTACTTCAGTAATCTCATTAATGAAGAAACATTATCTTTATTTAATGTCTCCATTTAATACAAATTTAGCTCCTCGTTAAACATCATTAATTGGTAATGAAGCTGGTGGTGTAGCAACAGAGATTACAAAAAAGATTTTGCCTTTATTATAGAGTGCAACCATCAGAGAAAATTATAACTAGGATTAAAAAAATAAAATGAAACACACATGTTTTTGTGAGCACTGGAACATGCTTATCTGTGTCTGTACATGTCATACACACAGAATGTATTTTTAAAAAAACAAAAGTTTTTAAATCTTTTTCCTAGCAGTGTTAAAAGCACACAAATGCCAATTCTTGTCCACCAAACCACTCCGAAATGAGTGGATACAGTATTTGGACTTTATTTTGAGATAAGCCCAAACAGGAATTTCTAACAGGAATTTGGGGGAGTATTTCAGCCTGTGAAGAGCCAAGTATACAACTTTGTCATATACAGTAGTAAATCTGTAGAATCAGTGATTTTTCCTTTTCCTTCCAGTATTAAAAAGGGCTCAGCCCCACTGAGGATGACACACCATGTTTTGTATCCCAAGGGTATTATGTACTGTAACTCCTGTGACATGAAACTGAAACGGGGATGGCATGTCTAGGACAGGGATGTGGGACCAGTAGCACCTCCTTGCAGCCCTCCAGAGCCTCTCTTCCTATTTCCATTGCTTTCTCTTCATCTCAGGAACACCCCTTAGCAACAAGCCATGTTACAGAAGAAGGATGATTCCCACCTCCCTGTAGATTCTCAAGATTTATCAAACTCTTCCCAGTGGTTATCTATCAAACTGCCATGTTATTCCCCTTTAGCCACAAGAAGCATTTTGTTTCCCTGGGAGCTGGCCTGCCAAAGCAGCTGGCTCCTGGTCCAAACCAGAAATTGAGATTTTCAGCTCAGCAACCAAGGGAAGGAAGACTGAGGGAAAATGGTAAAGAAAAAGATGTGGGAGAGGAAGAATGCTATCCAAGACTGAGGTAGTTCAGCTTTTCAGAAGAAGGAACAACAGCACCTGAAAAAGGCTTAGCTGGAGGCTGCATTTATCTGCAGATTTAGGAGCTGACTGTTTTGGTAGCTGACTTCACTGAACTGGGCAAAGCCACTTCTAGTGCTGGTCACTTGCTCTGCACAGGAAGGTGTTCCATCAGTAAAGGGTGGTGAAGGAATCACTCACTACTTCATATCTTTATCTGTGTGGTTCGTATGGCTATGAAATTAATTTCTCAGATTTAAGATACTCGAGCTTCAATAACTTTTCATTATTATAAAGATACTGAATTGTGTTAACAACTGAGTCTGTTTAGCTGTCACTGATTCAGTGCCTCTAAAACTCCTATTTTTTTTCTTTTCCAAAGGCAGGTCAAACAAACCCCACAGTAAAGCTGTTTGTAGTTAATCTTTATGGACCAGCACATACCCTGGAACTGATGCCACCTGACAGCTTTAAGTCAAGGTATATAATTTCATGATGAAATGTTTTATGGTAATTGTTCCCAAAACAATCAGGATGTTAACAGTGGCCACTTATTCACAACTGTTACAAACAATCTTAGGCTGGTGTAGCTCTCTTCTACATAAATTGAGGTAGTCCAATTTATTGCAGGAATAATTTAATAGTGAATTATGCCTCGCAATTATTAGTGTCAACTGGAATGCTTACTGATTGTGTTAGTAAGAGAAATTGTTTTGAATGAATTGAGCATTTTGAAGTATTTTCTTTCTACTGATGGGTCTCTATTGGAAAACATAAAATCTGCTGCTGATTGCTAGCCCTTCATTAATTTAAACAGTGCTGTAAGATCTGAAAGAGATTTCTTGCCATCAAGATCAGCATCTTCACTCTCCTTAAGGTCATTAAAGTTGAACTTTAAGTGTCAGAAGGAGCAAAGAAGTTAAGCAAAAAAGCAATGTGTAAGAAAAGATCCCCAAGATAAAGATAATCTTGAAAATGTTGTTCAGATGTTATGGTTTCACTTCAGAGTTTTCACATTCATTCTGCCTCCTCAGCAGATGGAATGCAATGGTAGACTCAAATAATAATGTTACTATCTTAAAACTTTCTTTTTCTTCTTGAAACTGAAGCCAAATCTCTGGAGCATCTTTGCCAGTTCTTGATAAAGATATTGTTGTTGTTCATTTGATGAAAATTCTGGCTTGCTAGTGCATGAGAAGGCTGAGTAAATCTATTTAAATCTGGGGGAAAAAGTTAGTTTCTTCTTCATTTTACCTATTAAGGCATAATTTCCATGCAGTAAAACTTAGAAAGATTGTATATTTGTTATCTATTTTTACTGTAAATTGTGAATTTGACTCAGGATTTCAGTAACAGTCTTCACACGTGTCATCAACCCATATATGTCCATATGTCAATACATATAGAGATGTGAACAATGCGCTTTAATCAGACTTTTCTAGAGTGAAAATCTTTGAATTTGCAATGATTGGGAGGGGTTTTTTTCTAAAGTATTAGCTTTTTTAGTAAAAGTAGCAGCTACCTTTAGAAGTAATTTTATTTCAGTGTGTTTCTAACCCTTTCATTATGGAGTTATTAGTAAATAGGTCATGGGACTCTTTCAGAATTAAATCAAATGGTTCATTATCACATATAGTTTTAAGGCTCTTTCAGGGCAGAAACATTTTTAGAAATAGTTATAGGTTATTTATTAAACTATTTTTAGAAATAGGTATACAGGTCATACTCATCTGCTGTTATGGAGGGATTCACTCCTGCACAGAGAAACCACAGAAATGGGAAGGGAGGGGCAAAGGGAAAAGGGAAGAGGTTCTGCTAGTTAACCACAAAAAGTAACATTCAGATTCTTAACTTTTCCCATATTGTGTCTGGTGTAGAACCTTTGAAGACATAAAACTGTTTCCCTGATTTTTAGGGCATCTGGGAACTTGATGTAAGATTGAATAAATTCAATGAAAAATTCAATGAAGAAATTCAATGAAAAATTCATTTTCTTCTTTTAGGGATCCTGTAAAGGTGTTTGGTAATATTTCCCAAGTCCTGTCCAGGCTATTCTGATATAAAGATAGGGATAACACTTGTAAATTTTACTCCTGAAAGTTTCATTCTGTAGAAAAATTTAGCACCTGCTATGTACTGGTACTGTCACAAAAAGACTGACAATCTTTCTTCAGCTACATGGTTCTATTTCATGCAATTACTGTTTCCCTCTTGGTGCTTCCATTTCATGTGCACAGTGATGTTTTCTTCAGTGAAAAACATCTTTAATATTTTGCTTCAGTTCTTTGTCCAGAATACAATTAGTTTTTCCTCTTGGGATTGGGATTGTGAGGAAGCTGGAGGTGTGTACAATAGAGCCTGAGAAGCTTGGGGACACAAACTGCTTGCTGTCCTGCTTGTGCTACCTGATGTCGTGGTAGATGTTGTTTTACTTGTGCACACATTTTTGCCCCTCAGTAAGATTAAACATCTGTTAAAGAAAAAAAAAAAAAAAAGAAAAAAGGAAAATATTAGACTCAGAGCACACTTAAAGTCCCCATTGCTATTTATCATTCTGGTATCCAGATGTGAAAATACCTGTTTTCCTAGAAGTCAAATATGAAAGCTAAAGGAATCTGCACGTAGGGTTGCTCAGGTGTGTTCTGCAAACACAGCACCAGGCTGGCTGAAGCTGCAGTGCTCTCCTGTATCCTGCCTTTCCTCTGTGCAGCTTTGCTGCTGGTGCTGCTCAACATCTCTGATCTAGCAAGGAGCCTTTTGAATGTATAATTAAAAGCCTGTTGTCAAAGAATAATGAGATCTCTATCAGTTATAGATTAAAAGCCTAATTATATTCAAGCTTAGCCCCTTGTTTTAAAGGGGGTCTGAGTTTTTTCCAGACAAGCTGACTCCACTGTTGCATATAACTCAGCTGGACTGTGAGAGCTGCCAGCAGGGGAGAAGGGAAGGAAATAGGATGAGAGTGTGCAATAGGTCTTCTCTTAACATCCCCAGCCTGACTGCCCAGCAGGATCTTGGGAGGAGGGAGGCAAATCCTTCATAGCACCAGCCCAAGGGAAGTCCATGTGCTCAGCCAGAGGTGTTGAGGGACAGACAATTTGGCTGATATTATGAGCTGTTTGTTAAAACAGAAACAGGAACACATTGATAGTGAGAGGGACCTCCCTTTTATCCAGAATTCCTGTTATAAAATGTTTGTTATTTTATAATTTTGAAGTGGGCTCTAGCTGAACTATAATATTATAGAACTTTTTTTATCTTTGGCAGTAGGAATGGATTATTTTGCAAAAATGTGTGTATCTGAAGTTATTTGTTGTAGGACAATACTGGCTTCTGTTGGAATTCAGTGCCTGGAAAGTACACAGTTCATGTGCATTTGCAAGCATATGTCTAACAGTTGGTAAAGTTTGTGTATATATGCAAAAATTTTTCAGGGGAACAGCACACTGAAGGACTGAGCCACCTCACTTGTAGAAACACAGATGCTGGACATGTTATTTTCTCCATCCTTTAGTACTCGCACTGTCATGCAGTACAAATTCAGAATTTGAATTAACTGTATATATGATTTTTTTCCCTCAAGTCTAATCTGAAATACCAATGATCTGAACATTGTGTTTTCAAATGTTTTGCTTAGGGAATATTATATCACCATGGTGAAATGGATAAGCAACACCAAGGCTGTGGTGAGATGGTTAAACAGAGCTCAAAATATCTCCATCCTTACAGTTTGTGAAACCACAACTGGAGCTTGTACCAGGGTAAGTTGTTTGGTTTTTGTTTGGTTAGTTTTTTTTCCCCAAGGTCTCTTTTCAAGGTTTCTTCTGCATTTTGTTTTCATATTCAGAAAAAGATATTTGAAAATCAGTTTGCAGATGCAGTAGTTGCAAGCTGAATATAATTAGTCAACAGGGAGAAAATGGATGTGAGAAAATTCTAAATGTGGTGAAATGAGTTCATGCAGTTAGCAGCTTTGAGTGACATTTTCAGAATTACTAATCTTTATTCATTCATTAGCTTCATTGGAAGCTGCAGTTGCTGAACATCATGTACTTGGGATATAGCTAGAGCAGTGACAAGCATGTCCTCTGACAGATATTTTCAGCTGACTGGTTTCTCCTCTCTCCTCCTGCAGAGTTTCGGTTTAGATCTTTCTGTCTCTCACAGCTTCCATACACTTAAGGAAAAAGTGTAAAATTCTTATAACTCCTTCAAATTTGATCACAGAATTAAATAATCTTAGAAAAAAAATTGAAAGGCAACAGGGATATTTCATTTTTGAATGTAAGCCAAACTGAAATACATTTTTCTCTTTGAATCCAGACATATTCCATCCCTGGACCCAGACTTTGACTTCTGACACTCCTGCATTGCATGTCCCCATTCTCTCAGTCAATCTTGCATCTTGAATGCATTTGGCTGCTTTCCCATTCTGAGTCACAATCTCTTCCCAGAACCAGCTAAAAGGATAAATATTTTCTGTACATGCTGATATCAGTACCAACAGATGCTCCAAAGCAGAGGGTATAATTTGGCAGTTTAAATGGTTATGAGTGATTAATGTTGGCCTCTGAGTCAAAAGGCTCCCATCAATGTCTACTACTGAAGTCAGTCATTTTGAAGTGTCAGAGATTATTTCCAAGCTTGTCTCCTCTTGCTCCTACTACAGGGTGCTTTTCCTCCCTCAGAAACTGTGAATGAATCCCCAAAGTATGGATTCAGATTGTGACCTGAAGATTTGGTTCCTGTGAGCCTTTTGTCTTTTTATTAATAAAGTTGGTCCTGAACCACTGCAGCTGCCTCTGAGAGGGAAACCTTTATGTGCTCCAAGGTCAATTGGACTTGTAGGAAGTAGGTGTCCAGGGAGCTGTAATCCAGGACATAATGTAAGAGAGACAGACTGAGAAGTCCCACTCCAGAATACTTACAGTGCAGCACAGGACATTTTTAGGGGGCTGAGGAAAGATAGTGATGCACTCTTGCTGTTGTGAGCACTGCCCAGGCCTGGCTCTTCCTGGAGGGTTCCTACACTGCACCCTCTGGGATGAGGTGATGCTCTTGAAATCATCAGTGGATGAGGAAAGGCTAAATATGTGGGAATTTAGCATTGTATCACACCATTTGATTTCAGCTGTAAACCTTTTTTTCTCTCTAGGATGTTGCACACCTCCTCAGTTTCAAAAAGGAATGTATAAAACCAACTGTTGCAATGGCTACAGTTGGTTTTATACAACTGTAAATAGATTTTCATTTTTCAGGCCATAGATATTCAGATTCTTCTATAGCTAATAAGTTTTAGTTACTTTTCTGTGACTATGACAATTTGCAACAGTTAATGTGTATTATATTTTTTCCAACAATGTGTGCATGATATTTAGTTGTTTTGTTGTTTTTTTTTTTTCAAATAGCATGATGTGAAATGAACAATATGAACAGTAAAATGAACAGTATGAACAATAAAACTCAAAAATTTGTTGTTTTTTTTTTTCCTCATCACTAATTCCACACTACAACCCATTAAAGCACAGGATTGTGATTTGAAAAGGTCTCACAATTTGAGCTTGCTTCTGGCTGTTTGCCCAGTGTTGATGAAGGACCTAAAATATCCAGTTGTCAGATGATGCCTAGAGGTAAAAAACAAATAGAGCTGCCTATGAAAAGCTTCTTGATAGCTAATCAGAAAGGACTGAAATGGCATTCTTACTTCCCCTGTGATGTTCTACCAAAAACTCTGAATAAAGCAGATGACTTTTTAATTAAATTACCATTTATTTCAATGTGAGTGCCAGCAAAGAGATGAGGAGATTGTAACACAGTAGAAAAAAGCCCCATTAAATAGCTAGAGACCTTTTGCTGAATATGGGAAATATTTTTTATCTATAGCTATTCCATAAGAGCAATTTTTTTCCTATTATTTTTTCTTTTAGAAATATGAAATGCAGTCAGATCTGTGGCTTCCTAAACAGGTACAGTAGAAATGCTATTTCTGGATGCATAATACGTAATTGCTTCATTGTCATTTTTATTTAACTGTGTGTTATTTTATAAGCTAATAAAATCCTGAGGCACCTATGAGGGTTTTGGAGGCAATATTCCCTTCAGTTTCTGGTCTATCTGGATTCAGTTCAGTAAGCATTTAGATGAACAGCTGATTAACTACCCAAGTCTGGGATGGTGGAATACAGACCAGATGAATCTCATTCGAGGCATGTCCTACTTACTGTGATTTGTTTCTGATTTAAAAATTATCTCACCAAATTAAAGCAGGAGTTCAAAGATTAGAGGTCATATGGGCTATAATTGGAATGAGCAAGTAAAATATTTCTAAATTCATACCCATAACAATATGTTTAACTAATATGTCAGCCAATTATTCCACCTTCATAGCTTCAGAAGAACTGTCCAATAACTGGATGAAACACATTCCATTTAAACTACATTTCAGGCTTCATTTTGCAATGTGCAAATGAGAAATCATTTTAACAAAAAAACCCTATGCTTTTATAGCAAGCCATTTCCTTTAATACTTCTGTGCAAAGCTAGACACGGAGAGATGGTATCACATCAGGCTACAGGTTGTGGTAAAACCCTGATTCAGACTATCACTTCAATGTGCTTATTTTTCCATACAATTTTATCAAAATCAGTGGGCGTTAAACATGTACTCAGTGAGTCCAAACCATTGAAACTTTTGTTCTTCTCCTTAGCAATAGGAGTTATCTCTGTCATTATTTGTATGTCTGTAAAGGACACTGTCCTGGGAAGTCCCCCTGCATTAAGAATGAGAGTACCAGAGCTTACTGTGAGGGAGAGTGCTGCAAGGGCTGTAATATTCTAAACAGCCTTTAGGAGAGGATTGCACATGGCACGAACTATATTCAGCTTTAGCCACCACATTCTTGTTAAACTTAGCAGAATATACTTAAAACCTAAGAATGTTTTCTCCAACTGACTCCTGAGCACAGCAAAACCAAGGAGACAAAAATATTTATTCTGATCTTTTGTTAAGAAGTGTAATGAGGAGTGTGCCAGACTAACACAATGTTACCCTTACAGAACGAGGAGCCTGTTTTCTCCAAGGATGGCAGTAAGTTCTTCATGACTGTGCCAGTGAAGCAGGGTGGCCGTGGTGAGTTCTACCACATAGCCATGTTCATTGTGCAGGTAAGGCTCTGGTCATCCCTATCTGGTATTTTACTGTGGCCCAGGCAAAGGCCTGAACCTCAGTTTAGTCAAAACACTTGTGTCGAGGTCATTTGTCCTGTCCAGCTTGTCTCTCAGTGCAGTGGGATATTTATAACTTCTTCCAGAATAAATGCTAATTTTACCTTCTCTAAATGCATTATACATGCATATTTTTAAATTAAAAATAATTTTAAATGTCTATTCAGAATCTGCTCTTACAGAACAGTAAAGGGAGGCAGTACCCAAACTTAAAACTTTTGTGAAAGTTAGAACTCTTTTATTACCCTTTGCAACATCTTTCAGCAGCTTTCATTTCCCAGGGTCATTACTTTTTCCAAAGAAGAATCTGAAAGAAGATAAATTTGCAGTGTGACTTTGAAGGTCACCAGTATGAAGTTGTGATGAACTAATAAAGGAAATTATGCCCTGGAACGGAACACTCCAAGGCATCTATTTAAATCATCAGAGCATTAATCCAGGTGCTTTAGCAGAGCCATATGACATAGGAGGGATTACCAAAGTACCCAAACATCAAAATAGCAGATTTGTGCCAGGCAGCTCTGTTATCTGCCTTTATGACAGTGTTCTGGTATGAACATTATAAGTCTGAAATATGTTCACAGTGCACTGCAGACAGAACAAGAACAAAAGAGCTCTAATGACAGTTTAACCTGAGGAAACAAGAACAGAGATGCTCATTCACCAGAGTAAATATATCAGGAAAGAGTCAGTGAAGATAAAAAGGGATCACAGGCATGTTGAATTCTATTTCCTAAAGAAAACAGTAACTCAGATGACAGTCTTGTGAAGGTGTATTGATATAACAACCACAGAAAAATTCACACCTGAGCAAAACCATTTAGTCAGTTGTGGTGGGTCTAGGGCTGGCAAAATGCCAGCACGACCACTAGAATATACTTACTCATTTCCTACTGTGAGATAGGATTAGCAGGAAGGCAAAGCAGGCTCAAAACTTTATTAAAAATAACTAAAAGAAAGCCAGGCTGGCCTTGTTACCAGTTCCCAGGATGGAAGGAAAAGAGAGGATTCCTGATGTTTGTTTATTTTAAATTGTGAATCTCAGAGAGGTGAATCTAGTTTTTAATTGGCTTATTAACATGCTTATTCTCAAAGCCAGCCAGCAATTGGTTTTCTTAGGCACAGAGAAAGCTCTCAGCAGCTCCTCTCAGAAAAAAAATCGCTTCCGTGGGTGGCTCCAATGCAAAACCAGCACATCAATCAAGTCTTATTTTGGTATCTTTCACAGTGTGAATAAATAGCTTTAAAATAAATTAAATAATTATGATCTAGATCTGAAAGTTCACTTGCAACATTCCCAACATTCCATTGTTACAGATACAGTCAAGTTTGCCTTAACCTTGTAGGCTCTGACATTTCTTGCTACTAAAAAGTCCTGAATTAGAAACAAGGAAACTTGATTCTAATTCAGGAAAATGTTTAAGCAAAGATCAAGCCCACTCCTATTCAGTAAAATAATACATGCATACTTTTAAACCCCTTTAAATTCCAGCAGAATAATGTTTAAAGTCCAGCTTATGTTTCAGAATTTAGTATTCTGTCCCTTTTAGGCAGAATTAGAGCCCTGAGTACTGTACAGCTCCAAACCTAAAAAATACTTCTATTTTGCCTGCCATCAGCATGAATAAACAAATCTGAATGGTATCACCAATGACAAATTTGGCTTCAAGCATGTAGCTGCTCCTGAGAAAAAGGAAATGTGATATCCCATGTATCAGCCATTATTCATCAGTAAGCAACATTCTGCGTGGTAATGGGGCCGATACAAAGCAGTAAAGGGCAGGAAATATGTTTATATGATCTGTTTTACACACTGCATTAATCTGATTGTCCATTACTTCTAAAGCAAACACAGAGGCATAAAAAGTATATTAACCGTTGCACATAAAGCCCTTTGTCACATTAGATGTTTGTCACACCTTGTGAGAGCCACAGCAGCACAGCAGGTGCCCTGCAGAATTTAAAGCAGTCAGCAGATCACCAGTATCCAGATGGTCACAGCATTTCCAAGATGGAAAAGGGTAACTCTGGAGTTTGGCACTGGGATTCTCATTCCTTCTCTGGTGTCACTCAGTAGAGGCACCAGCCCATTGACAGAAATCAGTTTTCATGTGCAGGAAAGTTAGAAGAGAGACAATGTGGAATTGCAGGGATAAAGAAGCAAATTTTAATGGCTCACTTCCAAAAGTGTTAGGGTTAGGGTTTAGGGTTAGGGTTAGGGTTAGGGTTAGGGTTAGGGTTAGGGTTAGGGTTAGGGTTAGGGTTCACTGAGGCTGATTTCTCAATCTTACAACAAATGTTGGTCTTTCTCAGGCTGCATTTCTTTGACTGCACTTTAAAAAAGCATGTGTCAATGATACAAAGCACGTTAGCAGAGACATCTAATTAAATCTTTATGCAGGGAGAAGTTACTGTCTGAAAGGTTACTGTCAGAGATTATTTACTGTATGAATGGAGAGGGCTGGATGTGTGGTTTATTGTTTTCAAATGCTTTTAGTAACTTATGAAATATTTAAAAGAAACTAATCTCAAAATGGGATTGAATCATGTCTTATGTATCTAGACATTTCTTTCATGGAGCTTTGCCACTCTAGAAAATCTCTTTTTTTCAACCACAAAATAAGAATTATAAAGTAACTTTAATGGATCAAGGGGATAACTTTTTTCAAGCTTCATAAATTATGTATTACGGCTGTAACCTTGAAAAATAACCATGTTTATTAACGCTTGGCTACACTTTTTATTGCTCTTTCTTGTTAGATTCTGTGATCTTAATATTTAAATATCTTTTTCAGTAGTTGCAGCTTCTTTCTCTCTAAAGAAGAAATAGTCACTTACATTAAATCACTAATATGTATTTTAATAATTCCTGGAGACAGTACTGAATAACAGAATCTTCCTGAACAGGAAGCCCTCATCATAAACAGATGTACAGTACCTAGTACAATATCCTGTTTGTATTTGGTACTTGCAAGGCTTGTTGTAGAGTTGCTATGTCATTCTTTCCTTGTGGATCTGTTAGGAAACAGATCAATTCCAAGGGACTTGGTTCTGCCTTGCCAGCTCCCAGCATGTCTCATAGGGTATCTTTGTGATTTGCCTCTTTTGAGTTATTGCTGCTGTTGATGTGGAGCTCAGGGCACAGGTCAGAAGTACATGGATTTAAAAAATAGCCAATCTTTTTGTCTTTATGACTTTTTGTAGGCCTTTTAACCACTAAGTATCACCTCTGAGATGTCATCTCTTTTCTTTATAAATTTTGTCTTGAATTTGAAAACTAAGACTATGTATATCCATGCCAAGCATAATAACCCTAATAAAAAAAATCCACATAAGGTATGTCCAAGCTGTGAGGGTTGAAGTTTTAATCTTCAGTAGCCTGAGCCATGATTTTACCTGTTGCACTAGGAAACACCCTCAGAAAAGCTTCTCACTGAGGTTTTTTTGATTTTAACCTGTCTGATAAATAGTCTGCTGCAACTTCCAGCCTGAGAAGAGAGTTGGTTTTACCTGCATTTCTTTCAGACTTCTATTATTTGTTGACATGGGGGCAGCAGAACTAAAAATTGGGCTGAAAACCAAGATAATTTTAATGACTTTTAAAGGCTTATAGATGGGAGGGAAAGGATAAGTGAAGTTCAGGCCTGTCAAAATGTTTATTGGGTTTGTGGTTTAATGATGCTATGTTGCATAGTAAAGTTTAAAAAGCTGTAATCAGACACGTGCAGGCAATCCTGCTAGGCAAGGAAGAATGTAGCAAGGTGAAAGTTAATGTTTTCCATCTCTCAACAGGCTAAAAGTGAACAAATCAGTGTGAGACACCTGACATCAGGGAACTGGGAAGTTATCAAAATCCTGGCATATGATGAAAATACTCAAAAGATGTAAGTACTATTCCCTTTGTTAATAATAGTATTCAAGTTATTAAAGTTGAATCAAATTAACTCAAAATTAAACAACAATATTTCTTTCATTTAGATCATTAACATAACTCGGATACACCTGAGTACATAAGGTGCAGTTTTAAGAAAATTCAGCTGCCATTCTTTTCCTAAATGCTTTTTTATGCAGAGAAAAAGAATCACACGTTGATATCACTTGACTCTGTATTTTTCAGAATAAAAGGAACCAACACACAGAGCAGCAGTAATAATATTTTGGTAACTTCTTTCCTGGAATCCAGATAAGAAGTTATAATAAATTTTTAGTACTTGATAAAACATCACACCTTTACTGCATGAGGTCTCAGAGTTTTGGGGATCTGATCCAACTTCATAAATTCAAATTATTTGTAGAGATTATCAGAACTCCTGATTCTCACCCACGGAGAAGTCTTTCCACAGCCCATCTTAGTGAGAGAGTGGAAGGAAATGCAATGCATATTTGAAGTCTCTTTTTGGGGAGGACTTCAGAACTAAGACAAAATGTCTGAAGGCTTCACCTGAATTCAGTGGATCTTGTTTAATTTTCACTTTTATCTGTCCATGGCAAAAAATACACAAGCATATCTAATTCTCATTTGCATTAAAATGAATGATACTTCAGCAAGAACTTTTTTGAGTCTGCAAGAAGCCCCATCTTTTCCACTGGTACTGGAGAAAGCCTTTTTTTACAAGTCTTCCTATGGGTTTTGAAAATATATCCATAGAGAATTTCCTGGTGCTTCAGCAAGGCCCAGGGGTAAAAGTGAGGTCTGGATGCAGTCAGGCTGCAGAGAGGTGACAGAGGCACAAGGGCTGTCTCAGCCACTTGAGGGACTGACTTGGCCTCCTTCTGCCTGTCAAGCAGAAACTCTGTGGGGATCTCATCAGGGAAACACCAAGGGCTTGTCTTGGAGTTCTTGCAAAGTCTATTTCCAGCAATGCAAAGCAGATAGAAGAAAAAGTTGGAGCTCAGAAAGGCTCTCAGATCTCATAAGAGTTATTTTAATATATGACATAATTTCATTGTGACCTTTATCTGCTATTTGGGTTTGAATTGCAAACTCTTGGAGTGAAGCAGAAACTTTCTCTCTTGTATTTTTAATATGGACAGAGGTTTCCTGCTTGCTACTGAAGTTCCTGGGCATCACAGGAATTAAAATAATGATATTCTGTTTTCATCATGGTTTTAACAGGAAATTGTATAGCTTCTGAAATAACTAATTTGTATGTTGGATCTAAGTTTAGTCTTGGAACTTGGGTTTATATATAAGTAATTGATCTTCATGGATATTTGTGAACTTGTAATTTTTAAAAATGTTACTTCTAGTGTCTCTCACTTCTCTAAACACTACCCAATCAAACAGTTTACCAAACTGAGTTTTAAATTTTTTCCTCTTTTGGACACAGTTATTTCTTAAGCACTGAAGAGTCCCCAAGAGGAAGGCAGCTGCACAGGTAAGAGCTACATGGGGCTGTGTTATCAGCTTCTTCATCCCAAGCCATAAGTGCTATGGCGCTTGGATAATGATTTACATTGTGTAAAAAATTAGTATGCTTGAGCTGTAACAAAGAAACTGCCACAGCTTTTCAAAATTAAAATTTCCATTTTCTAAAAAATTGAAAAATTTCTAACAAAAAATCTTTTTTCCACTTAGATCTTCACTAGTTCTTTACAAGCATCTAAAAAGTTAAACCTAAATTCAAGCATTTAACATAACTGTGGTTTACTGTGTAAAAATATTTATAGGGTTTAATCATGTAACTTAGTGTGGGGGAAAATCACCTTTTTTTCAGTGCTTAAACCTGAGGCTAGTGAGGTTTTCATGGTTTCCTACTAATGCTGTGAGTTATTTCAGTGCCAGTGGTGCTTTGGGCAACTTTTGGATCCTGTCCACATAGCCAAGGTTGCTTTGTTGTATTTTATTCCAATGTAAAATGTTTCTGATCATTTTCCTCCCCCAGTGTATCAACAGTGGGGTCATTGAACCGTCAGTGTCTCTCGTGTGACTTCCAGAAGGAGCAGTGCACGTACTTCAGTGCAAAGTTCAGCCCCATGAACAGGCATTTTCTCCTGCACTGTAAAGGTGAGGCAAATACACAGGGTGCAATGCTGCTGGCTACTGAATTAATGTATTCCTTGAGAAGGGCATTAGGCTGGATTCTAACATTTAGGTCAGCAGTGGGTTTCTCAAAGTTCTGTACAGAGCCTATTATAAGACTGCAAGTAAAGGTGTTCTGGGAAATTATTAAATTAAAGATGTTCTGCTAAAATATGAGTGATGTCAGAATGCTGCTCCAATCCTGACCCCTCTGTCCAAGTAAAGGGCATCAACTTACATTCATCCTAAATAGAAATCCTTCAGCAAAACATTTGGAATTTTGGTTATGCTACTGTAGTTTGTAACAGTTTATTATGTTATATATTGGGATTGATCTTGTGTGACTATACCTAGTTTAAAAATGAGGGCCTGTGTTCTCTAGCAGTGTTTGTACACATGTATGTGCAGTGTATCTGTACACCCCCATAATTATGTGTATGGGTGTATCGACCAAAAAACAGGTGTTGCTTAATCCCCAGGGACAGATCCTCTATATCAGCTCAATTGTAATAAATAACTCACAGTGGTTTTCTGTTAGCTGCATTCCAGTAGCACTAAATGACACCAGTTGGCTTCAGAATTTCTGTATAAACAAAAAAAATTAAAACCATCCCACACAGAGAAAGTTACAACCCACCCATAAGAAATAAACACTGATACATAAGTGATACAAAAAGCTTCAGAAAAGCATGAGCCAATGCATAATAAAGTACATAGTTAGACCTGTTGTCCTTGAAACTTGAAAAATTTTACAGACACTATCCCCCCAGCATTTTTTTAATAGCTGAGATCAGGGTGCAAAGAGCAGATGACAATTCATCTGAAATTCATATGAATAGCTCATTTTATATTCATGCTTTTTCTCTGTTTCTTTTACAACTCTACTATTTTTCCCCCACAAAAATAAAATACCTGCTGACTTGAGCATTGAATGTATCCAAACAAGGAAACCATGAATATATATTGGCTAAAATAAGGTATTTGTTTTCAGTTTTGTTGTTTTGGGTTGGTTTTTTGTGGGAATGCACCTACAGTACATAGCTGATTAGTAGGAGAATGTACAGAGTGTACATTGTATGGTTTATACATGGTTAAATCTGCAGCAGAAGTGATGGAGCTAATCTTGAGATCCTTCTCTGAGTAATGAGCTCCTCATGCTTTAAGCAGAGTTTTCCCTTGTGCTTGTTGTAATCTCTATGGGGTAAATCTCAGATTCTTGCAGGAGAGAGGGTTGATAAATTGGGAAGAGTTTTTTGCCCTGAATCAGCAATGTGCCAGGGTCCAAAAGCATCTTGTTACTATTTTAGCTAAATATATTCAGCCTGTAATTTTTAATGTGCTTCTTTGATATAAAAATGTGGATGCCAGTAGGAGGCTGTGCATGTGATTACTCACAAGCTCACGACTTTCAGTGACTTTGGCAGTTCTCTGTTTGAGCTGGGAAGGTTGTAGATCATCCTCCCAGGATTAAACCTACACTCCACTGGGTTGCAGTAGACTACCCTGAGCTGTGGATGTTGGGCAGGGATGATAAACCACCATCATTAATTTTTTCTGCCTCTAACATTAATGTGGAGTTTATGCTGGCTGGGAGTTATTCAGGGTCTTCTCCTGTGTTTCCTCAGAGCTTGGCAGGTACAGCAGCAGCGTGGCCCCTGTGGAGTGCGGCAAGGTCACCATAGAACTGGCATCAAAACTCTTCTGCTTGTGAAAGTATGAGCAAACTGCTTTGAGGAGACAAATGGCACATCTGCTGTGTGCATACACACTCATTTTCCCACAGCAAAAAGCCTTCACCCAGTTGTTACAGAAGCAATTTGCCCAGAAAAACCCTTGAGGGACTCTGGACTGGTTCTATCTGTATAAGCTGCAATTCTTCAACCTCCTGTTCACCCACAAGCACCTTTATTAGGATTGTTTTTCCTTCTAAGTTTCCCTCAGCCAGGAGATCTCTCTCATTTTACCAGCTGTATCCATCTCCAGAGACTCTCCTGAGTGAGGGCTTATTTCTTGTCTGGTAGATGGAGGACTGGCTCCTCAGCCTCTCAGTTTTGGCAAGCACATCCTTTTCACACTGCTTGGGGATGTTTCCTTTAGCACTTCACAAACACTAGCAAGATATTTTCCTCTCCACTCAAATAAGATAGTTTAGAAAGGGAGTAATTGTTTCTCCTCTTTTATACAGCAGGAAATAAGCTGTGGGTTTGGGATTAGTGATGGAAGGTCAATGGTAAATCCAAGTATTGTGCTTTGTTCTGATGCACTGTAACACAATGCCTCTGACACAAATTTGTCTCTTTTTTTCCTCTGATCAGCATTTTAATCTACTGCAATCTCCTTTTTTTTTCAAAATGTCATTATCCTTCCATCTTTTAGTATGACAAATAGAGATAGGCTGGAAAATGCTGGTGCTTCCCTGCTCAGAAATCATCTTGCTTAAATAAGAATTGAAAGCAAAATGACAAATTCAGAAGTAAAAAGAGCTGGAAATAAAAACAAACCAAAACAAAAGAGACATCTTATGAAATTATCTTCTTAGAGAGCTAAGGCAGAAAGCTGTGATTTGTCAACAATCTACCTGTAAGATTTTTGTCAATCATCCCCCTTGAGGGAGTGAATGAAACTGATAAAAATCTTCAGTGAAGGCTGTGAATGTCATCATGTTATTTATTTCAGGTATTTACATTTCCCTAGGCTCATGCCATAATTAATTGAGAGAGACAACCTCTCAAAACACATAAATTAAGCTCTGTCTCTTCGCTCTCAAAGGGAATTGTTTTCTTTTTCCTCAAAAAGAGAGTTGTAACTCCTAATTTCAAAGGGTGCATGCCTTCATCTGCCATGGAGTCCTCAGGGACTTCAGCTTTACTGCATTGTTCTTCATCACCCAATAGTGACTGAATGCTTGTAATTTAAGCACTTAAGTAAAACAGAGCTTCTGATGTGTGAATTCCATGCTGTTGGGGGTGGGGACACAAGATTTTCTTTTGCAGGTTTACACTGGTGGGGATCTCCAGAGCAGGGACAGCAGCCTTGAGCCACTTCTGAGTATGCTGCATGCTTGGGTTATGCCAGTTTCACATACCACCTTGGGCATTTGCACAGCAGCTGCTGGCATGAAGAATTATTCCTTGTTCTTAGTTTCTTAGTGGTGCGGTAAAAATAAAGTATGTGAAATAGGATTAGACTACATCACACCTAGATTTAACTGTGAAGCTGTTGGTTTTGCAGAGTTGGCATACCGAGGGAGCTTCTTCAAAAGACAATAATGGGAAATATATTTTTTCAACATATCTATAGTTTTTTCCTAAAGAAAATAAGTGGACATTATCATTAATTAATTTCCCAGTCAACCTGTCAAACTGCTATATTTTAAACAGTACCATTAAGTGCATCCATAATTTTTTAATTCATCATTTAAAACTAAAACCTGGATTATTAAAGAAAAAAAAGGAATGCTCTGTTGGAACTGTAGCCCAGCCTGTGTCATTTCCAAGAGGCACCAGTGGAGTTCCTGCTGTGTTTGAAGGGAATTGTGTTTGTATGAATTTTCCAGGATCCTGTCTTGTGTGGTAACTGGTGCTCCAGTACAAACTACCTCATCCCTCTTCTGTTTTTCCTCTCTCCTCAAAACAGGACCAGGTGTTCCAGTTGTAAGTGTGCACAGGACAAGTAATACTGCAAGTGAGTATACCTTATGAAATAACTAAGTTTTTTTATCATCCCTAATTTCTTTGGGGAGTATGGGAGAGGGGAAAGTAAGCACATGAAAATGTCATGCAAGTACATGAAAACTAATTCATATAAAGTGCTAGTAATTACCTTTTAGCAACATCCACATCAGCAAATGGCAAGGAAAGCAGTTAATCCTAAAACTTTTCCAGATTTTTAGATATCTTTTGGACTAGATGCATGTGACTCATCTTCTGTTTACACTAAAGTAAATTAGATGGCAGGCTGGTCTTCATCCTTTTCACTTCCTGTGTAGATCATGCTGCCGTTGCAGTACACTTTCTATGTTTTTAGAGATGATTTTAAAGCTACAATCCAATTATGTTAAAGTCACGTACAGTCCTGGGATGATTGATCATAAAAGCTGACCTGCATATGGTGATTTAGTCCTTCTCTTCTATTTCTCAAACCAGAACAACTCCACTGACGTTTTCAATTAAGACAAATCCAATAATAAAGGCTTTTTAGGAGGGTATTTATATCTCTATTTGTCAAGTTTTACTCATTATTTTCTTGTGTATTGATGCCAGTATTTACTGTTACTCTTTCCTGGCTGCTGAGGTCCTTTTTGCTGTCCTTCAGCAGTTGAATTCTCCTGGTGGTGCAGCAGAGGTACCATCTCTGCCACCTGCAGCTCTACTGTGACTCCACTGGCATGGAAGTGTGGGTTACAGGAACGAGAGACATCTTTTCATTCAAAAGCACTAAACCAGCTCTTACATATCCTCATTTCATTAACTGGATTATTCCCAGGATTTTTCCCAGAATCCAGAAATCCTGAACTGTACCTGTGTTCATCCCCTTTGTCCTGGGCCAGTCACTGTTCAGTGAAGCTAATCTTGCATGTGAAGTACCATCCTGATAAACAGTGCCATGCTATGAAGTGTTAATTAATATCTGCACTTTAGTTTCCTTTTTCCACCCCCTTTTTTTTAATGCCATTGTTTGTGTTTGCAAAGCCCAGTTCCAGAGCACACCCGGGGCAGGGAGTTTTATCCAACTCAGTAAAGGGTATCTATTGCTCAAATAAATGCATTTTAGACTTGTGTGGAGCTCCTCATTTCTGTGAAGGCAGGCTTTTGCTCTTTATTACCTGCATCTAAAGTACTATGGAGTGTGAATTACTGAAACGGAGATTTATGTGCAGCACCTTGGAGTAAAATAAAGCAAGTCAGGATAGAGAGATGTTGTTTGTTGTAACAACAACAAGCCAAATAATAAGAGAGATAATTTACCATTAGTGTTTCAGTGCAAGATGAGATTATCCTCTTCAATTCATAAAGGAATGATTAAGGATTATTTCAATTATTCCATCCTCAGACTATAATTATACTATTTTGGTTGACTGCCCAGAACAAGCATTCTCCTCAGATTATCTTTTTTGGCCCTAAGTGAAGAGTTTATTATTTAATTTAAAAATTACAAATTTTGGAAGCAAGATCATTAATTTGAGTTAAAAAAAAAAAAACAAACCACAACAAATTAGCTATTCTTTCATGTGTAAAAGGGTTGCATCAAATTAGTCTGCAGCTTTAAACCAAGCTGATGATCTTGCTCTTGGCTGAAGTGCGGAAGACAAATAAGGACATGCAGTGACCACATTTAGCTGTGCTGGCTAAATTCTGCCTTGGAATAGGTAATATTGGGGGAAAGGATACCTGCATGAGGCTTAGGATATTGCCCAGCAGAGCAGCCTTGTGCTGCTGCAGCTGCTCTCAGGATTTGTCAGTGATGCTGATGTTCTTGTTGGTCATCAGAAATTTCCTTGGTGGTGCATGATGATAACAAAGGCCTCCAAAGCCAGAAAAACGAACTGGATGTGTAGCTTTTTGAATTGAAAGGTAGCTACATTATAAAAAATGTAATTACAGAAGAAATTAATTTACAATGTTAGTTGCAAGATTAATTTGCAAGATCATTGCACATTTGTCCTTTTTTTAAAATTTTTTTTGAATCCTTATGTATCTCTGGTGTGATGATTCTCCATGCCTTTCAACATGGTTTTTCTTTCTGTTTTCTAGAGTTTTATATTCTGGAAAATAACCCTGTGTTAAAAGAAGTTGTTCTTAAGAAAAAGAATTACAAGACTGAAATCAAAATGCTTCACATTGAGGATTACGGTAAATCTGGCAAAATTTTATTTTAACAAGCCAAAAGTTTTGTTTCAATGTTGCTGTTTTTCATCTGTGTAACTACCAGCCTTTAATGTTTTGCTCTTTTCTTAAAAGAATTCCCTTTGCAGTTGTCACTGCCAAAAGATTTCACGGATCGAAACCAGTATGCCCTTCTATTAATAATGTAAGTATCTATTTTGAATCACTCAAAATAATAAAAAAGTGCTTCATAGAAAAGATTTAAATCTGAAATTTGGGGGTTTTTTGTTTGTTCTTTTTTACCCTTTTGTAGGAAAATAAATCTCATGGATTTGAATTGAGAAATCAAAAGGCTTGTTCTTGGGAAGATTTTGTGACAGGTGCTGTCTGGTAGAGATGCCTGGGGTTTTTTTGCTAGTCCAACCTGACTGTGCTTTGCTGTACTTTCATGTTTGGGAGGCACTGGTGTTTCTGATGGTGTAGCTTTAAGTAGTCCTGCAGTGTTTCCTGGACTCTTACTGATCCTGCCCACAGAGCATCTCACTCAGAGCATGTGCTCCTTTTTATCCCTGAGAGAAATGAGTAGACCTTCCGGAAGGGGCTCAGTTGAGATGCATAAAACTGCTTTTAGGAACTCCAGAATGAAATAAAAGTTACTTTTGATCTTCAGTGGTTGAAGGCATGATAGGCATGATCCAAAGTCTGTGGATTTTTGTAGAAAAGCTGCATGGGAGGAGAATGGTATTCCCTGGAAACCCATGCTGTTCTTTTAAAAGGAGATGGGGAGTGTGTTTCTTGCAGGGAGAGTCAGCCTTTAAGTTCTGTGTCTGCACGTGGGTAGCAGAGGAAAAGAACAGAGTCATGAGAGTGACCTGGGAAAGTGGTGATGGCCAGCTCAGGGCATCGCTCCTGTCTCCGCCTGAACTCATCATGGGTGGAGAGAGCTTTCCTGGACCTACAAAACTTCTTCCAGTCCCAGCTGGAAAGAATTGATGTGAATTTCAGTAACAGACGTGTAGGAGTGCGCAGCTAAATTGATGAAAATGCCTGTTACGGAGCTGTGTCACCTGGAGCAGGTCTCCCCTCAGTGACAGCACAGATCCTCATTGCTGGATGTGAGGTGTTTACAGACCTGACCTCTGAATGATCCCAAATTCCTCTGCTCAGATCAGATAATAGGACAGAAAGGCACAAACCTGCTTATTTCTAAGCCCAGTTTGTGTTTTATAACTCAGAATGTTCAGTTGTAATTATCTGCAGTTGTGGAAGCTCTCTGCTTTAATTGGCTCTCTAACACATTTTTCTTCCCTTGTGGAGAAACAGGACACATGGATTTTATTTCATCTTTGCAGCATGATCTTGGAGGCATGATTATATTTTAAGCAGCTCTTATATGAATGCCAAAGGCAAACTGACTCTGTGAGTTGACCCCAGCAGCACTGCAGGGACTTGCAAACACTTGTGCTTATTCCTGTTTCTGAGAGCAGGGAAACACGAAGGTGTAAGCAGTGCAACGCTTCCCTTTTCAAGTATCCCAGAAATACATAATCTGCCATATATGGCTGTGCGAAAATATGGGGTTAAAAACTCATTTAGAACCTAGAGAAGACAGAAGGGAAAGATCAGAAACCTGACAAGTCCAAGGCCAGAAATCACAGGAAAAGAAAAGGAAAAAAAAAGCTAAAGAAAATATTTTTTAAAATTGGTTTTCAATATCAAGAGTTGAAAGAAGGGAGAACAGTATTGAGTCAGGATTTGAATTTAAATTTATCAAAGTTGTTGGTACACAGTGAGCAAATAATGTGGCCAAGTCATGATGTATGGTTATGTTTTATATTTGTTTTTGGGTTTTTTATGATAGGCATGTGGGATAATAAGGAAAGTCATCAATTTTTTAATAAAAATTGTTGTATCTGCATTTATAGTATGGAGACTTTGCTTCTTTTAGGTCACATTTTTTGCAATACTGAATTCTTAATTTTAGCTTTAGCAGGGGTTATTTCTAAAAAACCCTGTACGCTAGTGAAAGTATGAAACTGCAAATTTTAAATCTGTCCTGGCTCATGTACTGTAGCATGTTTTGTGTCCTCCTTTTCCCAAGAAGAAAAAGAAGTTACATTAAGCTGTATTTCTTCAGCAGCTTTTTACAGACTTAAAGCTAAGGTTGCCAGCAATTCCTTTTTCTATTAAAGAAGTCCCCAAATGAAATATAAAACTGCAAACTGTCACTGAAGTTATGGGAGGTTCCCTTGTGGGATGATTATTTGAGCCTAATAAATTCTGCCTAGCTCTTGAGAAAGAACTGTTGGATATCTGTGAGTGTACAGGGGGTAGTTTCTTGACCCACACAGCTCCAAATTGACATCCTAAGGTTTATTTCATGATCAGAAGTACTACTTTAACAAAAAAAAAAGGGAGAAATATTCAGGTCCAAGGAGAACATGTAGCTTTTATAGGGAACTTTGATTAGTTGTGTAGATGATATCATTTCCCAGATACTTGACTTTCCTGAGTCCCAGAGTGGTACTGTTGGGACTATGGAGGAGCACCCTGTTCCTACTACCACCAGTGTTAGATGAGAACTGGGGGCTGATAACAAGTGCTGTTCAGCTGCCCCTGCTTGCTTTCTTCCTTTCTCAGCTATGATATGATTATCATTATAGTCCTGCTACTGAGAGAAAAACCTTTGAAAATGAGTGCTTATCAATGTCCTTGGTAAGAATGTTGGTTTAATTGTATGCCCATTTATTTGGAAAGGAGATTCTATAAAACATCTTGATTCAGGAAACATGCACTTAGAAATATAAATCCAGCAGCTACAAGAACAGAAAAGAGGAATATTAGCAGAGAAGTGGGGTTTGCTTTTCCATCTCAGTAGCACTGCACTTTGAAGAGGGAAAAGAGAGAAGAGGGAGGAAGAGAGGCAGGTGATGGGTGATTTTATTATGGGGATGATGTTTGGGGTGATCTGTAATCTGGTTACTTGGGTTTTTTTTCAAATCACTGAAAGCTAGTAGCTATTTCAAAGGTGCATGACTATGAAAAGGCTTCTGTATCATGCAGGGATGTCTGCAGGTAAATTTGAACTTCCAGCACATGGCCCCCAGATGCCTGAGTGTTAAGGCTGAATCCTGGAAAGAAGCTTGTACCAGGGGAATCTGGTCCTGGTGTGACACCTGGGTGTGAACTGAGTACAGTTCCACGTAGATATCCTTAAGCTCAGTTTAAGGACCAGGACCTGATTATGCTGTAACCATCAGCATAAAGATTGAAAGAACATCCAGCCATTAGCAGCTGCAAAGCAAGCTGCAATACTCAAATAGTAGGTCATTGTAATGCTATGTTAAAATTTATTCCATCTGGATGGCTGGGCTGTCTAACAGATCTCGTGTAGAAACAGGTTAAGTTGCCTGGCACTCTTTTTCTTTCCAGAATTGTGATAAGTAGCCCATAAAATGTTAAATAGATTAAAGCACTTTCCTTTCTTCCATTTGTTCTCTTAAACTACTAATAATGTTTCACACTCAGTTTCCCTCTGATGTAATACACACAGTGTAGCTATACATTAGAGAGCTGCATGGTAATTGCCTGAAAAAGTGATTACCATCTCTTTTCTTTATAATTAAGATCAAAGTTTAAATTTCCAATCCTTGATTTCCTCATTATGGTTCACCTTACTCATTAGAAAAGTTGGAAGATATTCTTCTTGGTAATACACAGGAAATGATTAAGTAAAGACTCTGGCATTTAATCTGGGTGATAAAATCAGAGCTGATAAACATTCTTTATTTTGCTTTGGTCATAATTAACCTCATTCCTTCAAATGTGTAGATAATGTATCTTAAACATCAGTATCTATTATTTAATGCCATTTGAAATTGTCCAGTTTATAAGTTGATATTGTAAAACTGAATCTGTAAAAGGATTGTCCTGGTATTTTAGGGGGGTTTAATTTTTTACTTGTTTTTTTTATATTTTGGTCATAAGTAGGGGTTGGTTTACCTGGTTTTGAACTGATGAAAGTTTTGGGTCTTGCACAGAGTCAAACCTGTTTATGCCCCCGGTGAATGCACTCTCAGGACTGATAGCAAGATGAGGCTGTAGGGTTGGAAAGTGCAGCTTTGAGAACAAGCCATTAAAAGACTATAAGAAATATAGACAGGCATAATGCAAATATTGGGAAATAGATGTCTGATTCTCTGTGGAGGGCAGAAGCACACCTCAGATACTCAGTATCATTTTGTAGTGGCAACTGAAGTGTAGAGACCTTTTGGTGCTTATAGGAGTTCTGATACGTACCTCAATGGAAATAACTTTAAATGCTTATCACATACTATTTATATGGACATTCTTGAAATAAACTAGCCACTGGAAAATTGTTTTCTAAAGCAGTACATCAAACAACCCATCATTCATGGCTGGACAATATGTAGTGTTTTAACTCTGAGCCCAAAAGTAGCTCAGCTATGACTTCCAACAGGAGCTTAAGAAACCAACACTGTCAGTTCTCACCCACTGAGAGACTTGCTGGGGTTCTGTTTGTTGTTCCTTTTTTATTGGAGGAATTCTCTAAGGGTATAACCTTTTATTTAAAACACTTTTTTGTTTTAAGCAATTTCTGGCTTAGAGAAGGGCTTATAACTGTAATGGTTCTTCTCCTCTTCCTAAGTGTCTAGAAATATATCTATATCCACCAGATGTGTGCATAACCTAGATATAGAACATATATAAATCAAATGTAATTACTGTGTTAGTTTTGTTCTCATATTTAAAGGGAGCAAAGCAGGCTGCCTCATGTTATTTTCACTTGAGTGGAATGTGTTAATCTCTTGGAAAGTTACCTAGCCAGACATGGATATTTCTGTGTATTATTGTGGAAAGTTGGAATAACTTACAAATAATTGTAACTGGTCTGAGGCTCATTGGAACTAATGATAAATACTTACATTGGAAGTAATGATAAACACTTTGGGAAAACATCTGTGTCAATGTGTAGTGCTTCTGAAAACCTTGCTCTGTTCAATGAGCAGATATGGGAAGTATTGTTCTGCTCCTTATTGCAAATAATAATGATTATATACTTCTGAGTATATACTTTTCTGCAGAGCTCACTTGACAGTATTTCCAGACTCCTTGCTTCACAATGTTAGTAATTAGTATGATCACAACTGAATTGGTTAAGAACACCAAAAAAAAATACCCTTTTTTACTTTTTATAAAGCCAAGTATTAACCTGATGTGCAAGATAATGGTAAATCCAGCATAACATGTTGTGGCTGAGTCTGTAACCAAGTAATCCTGATTTCAATACATGAGATGGCAACTGAATAGATAGGTCTGACTGAATTGGAGAACTCACACACTCATCATATGATTGCTAATTAACTGAGTGATTACCTTCAAGATGGTCTGTGTTATCCACAGCCAAAGCCAGATACTGAATCAGCACATTATTGTATTTATAAGACAGGACTTATTGGAGGATATTTTATCTCTCTTTCCTCCCCAGGGTTTACATAAGTCTATTTGGCCAAGTAATAATTTCTGTCTTCATCTTTCTTTCACCTTAGACAGGATATTCCCACAGACCATCCAATTTAATTTCCATACAGCCAGCACAGACACTTTTACATTTTAATTTGCATTCCACTGGCAGTTGCAGCCTGCATAGAACTATTTTGCATTTTGTACAACTTCATGGTAGCCTGTTCTTTTATTCTGTGTTTATCTTGGGAGAAAATAATGACAAACCTCCCTTTTAAAACTGACATTTTATTTTCTTTGTAAGGAAAATAGTGTATTTGGCTTCAATGGAAAACCTTATTGTTCCTCTAGAAACTGCATTCTCCCATTCTATTTCACCTTTTGTGCTGAAAAACACCTTTTTTTTTTTTTTGTCATAAAATAGACTTATCACTCCTGCCTGCATCCATTTATTCCTATGAATTTTGATGGAGAAAATAGAATTTTCTCCAGTGTATGCTTTAGTCTTCTTTGTACTCCATTTCAAAAAATCTATTCAAGTATACAATAATGCAATTATTTTTGTTTTCTCAGATGACATCCTTCTTAATAGTATTATATATCCTACAAAATGGTAATCAGGGTGCTGAATGAATTTACCTCATTGTGTGTTCAGTGAGACTACAAATTCTGCATGAGCCTTCCCAGAACTGAGCTAGCCATTAGTGATTTTGTTTGGGTTTTTTTCCTTCACTTTATTATAAGCAGCACTACCTGCTTTAATTTTCTGTGTCCTTCAGCAAAGTGTGTTCAGGTACTGGCAGCGCAGCAGCACAATGGTTACAAAGTTAAAGAAATTCTTTTGCTGCAGGGCTTGCAGCCCTAATGGGATGGTATTGATGGAAGTGACAGTAGCTCAGCAGGGTTGCATAACCAACTGAACTCTGCCACGCAGGCTAAATAAAATATCAGAGCTCGGCACAGTGCATCACATTGTCAATAGTCTTCGTTTGTGTCTGGTGTGTTGGTATTTGCAGTGATGAAGCTCCAGGCAGCCAGTTGGTTACAGATAAGTTTCACATTGACTGGGACTCAGTGCTTGTCAACTCTGATAATGTCATCGTAGCTCGATTTGATGGCAGAGGGAGTGGATTTCAAGGCCTCAAGATCCTACAGGAGGTCCATCGGTGCTTAGGATCAGTGGAAGTGAAGGACCAAATAGCAGCTGTAGAGTACGTATGTGCAAACTCTTATCTTTCACCCTGCCTCCACCTGGATGAATGAGCACTTGGACTAAAACTTCCCAGAATGTTTTCTCTGCATTGTTCATGTTTTTAATGCAGTTGCAAATTTTGAAACTTTAATCCTTCCATTAAAAACAGCAAGTAAAAGAATCAGAGGTGGTTTTGGGGGTTTTCTTTTAGTTGGTGCTTTTTTTTGATAAAGCTGCTCTGTGCAATCCAAATATGCCACCTGAGCTAATTCATATTTGTCTATATTCTGCAGGGAAATTTCTTGCTGTCCACATTAAGATATAAATGCATTTCTGTTACAATATTTTAGGTCTATACCATAGAATACGACTCTCATTTACACCACTAGAACTCCATTTGCTTTGTGCAATTACTCCAGAACTCTGTGGTAGAAATGAGAGTATTTTGGCAAATGCCTGCTGTTTCTCATTTGAATTATCATTCTTAGACTGATATGATTCTACCAGCTGCAGAAAAGAGTAATTTCTGTCTGTGGAGTAGTCATGCACAGCTTGGACAGCACTCCTTACTCAGGGTGCATGTGTCAAAATTCCTCATACCAAGGTCTGGATGGACTTTTTCTGGGCTTTCCCAGGGAAAGACAGATTTTAAGCCAGATATTTTTTCTTCTTTTGGAAAGGGTCAGCACTTCAACCATTCCTTGAATAAGCAGATGTGTCTGATATTTCCCATCAGGTTATTCTGTCTTTTCTGTATAAAATTCACCACAGATGATTAATGGCCTTGATGAGAGAAGGCCATTGACATTGATAATTATACTTATTTGTATAATTATCTAGAGTCAAGAAGTTCTATTCATCTTACCTTCCTTTAGCTGGTGCTAGGCACCTGGTCAAAGCTAGACATTTAAGCTCTAGTCAGTGGAAAATCCTGGCATTTCTGAGGGATGACCCTCCCCAGAATGAGAGAAGTTTCCAACATGTGTAGGAATGCTAAAGGATATCTCTCTTCTCTCCATTAACTGAAAAGCAGATGTAAATGGATAATTTAGACAAGATCTTAAATTCAGATATCTAAATTAGGTGAGATTGGCCAAACACCGTTTGCCTTATGAAAAAGGAACTAGGAAACAAATCACATTGCCCAGTGCAGTACTAATTGCATGGATGTAATTTCTTCTACCTGATCCCCATGTATGGCAATTCCTTAATGCACAAATAATGTTATTTACATACTATATTCAGAAAGTAAAATCCACCATTTTACTTTGACAAAATTAAAAAAGAAACTTTTTTTCCTTTCAGATCACTTCTGAAGCAGCCCTTCATTGATCCTAAAAGACTGGGTATATTTGGAAAGGTAATGTGCAAAAATAGCAGGATATATCATCTTGAGTCTTTAAGAAAGTGCTGTCAGTTCATAAACAAATATAATAATATATTTTCCAAAGACAATTTTAGTTATTAAAATGTGGGGAAAAGCCATGCATAGTTTACTGTTTGTTTGTACAGTATCTTTTTCTCAGGACAGATATTTAAGTCAATAAAATCAGTTTTATGGTATAACACTAGTTGCATTTCAGAATCTGAAGGAGAAGGTTGAAAATTCTGCTTTCTGCTTTCTTTAGACGTTTTTAATAGGGATTTGGGTGTTGTGAAAGCTTGTTTGTTACAGTTTTATATTTGGGCTGCAGTTAAATTGACAATGTTTTCCTATAAAATACAGGTTTTATATCTGAATGTTTTACTGACCCTTGAGCTTAGCTGAGCACCTACCCTGTGGTACTGTCAGCAAGTTCCTTGTTGCACCGGTGAGAAATCTTGCCTTTGCTGTTTTAGCAGCTGTATGTCATTGCCCTTAGCATGAGGTACAATGAGGCAAAGGCTCGACTTTTAGTAGCAAATTAAACAGCATTTTACTGATGACTATTAAAAAGCAGCAATTAGAAACACTCCACAACTGCTGCTTCATCTATGAACCAGCATGTGCAACCTTTTAAATTTGTTAAATTGTTTTTTTTATTAAAAATGAAGCTGTTTTCTGCCTTTGAGCTCAAAGCAGTAACAAACCCTGATCAAGTACGCCCCAATCATCACTTTTAAGAGCAGCATGTGTTTCTCCATGAAGTGCCTTAGTTCTCACTCTGCTGCAGAGTTGCTGCACAGCCTCAGGCAAGTCATTTAACCTGCCTGTCTCAGCCTGTCTGGATGCAAGATGAGGAGATTGACATTTACCTCCTGCGTGGTAGCATTTTGAGGACTGGCTGATGTTTGTGACTGTTATTAACATTTCACATGAACATGACCTTCCTCAAAGATCTGAGCTCCTGCTGCACTCCTTGAGCTAAGAAAGAAACTCTCAGTGCAAGAATGGGTCAAAACCAGTATTTGGGTTGTAAGGGAGCAGCCAGGGATTTTCCAGCTGAGGATGTACAAGCAGGGCCAATTTCATGCACCAGGTGATCGTGGCACACACTTCTATTCAGGTTTTAATGCCTGTTACCAGTGTATGTGAAAGTATACAGGCACAGAAGTATCAACATTTCTCCACATCCTCTTCCTCTTTCAATGCTTTGATTGAAAATACTGTTTCTGGAATGGAATCCCTGAGCAGCCAGAATTGCTTGGTTTTGCCTGCAGAAATTCTTTTCATTGCTACTTGAAAATTCCCGCTTGTTTTCTGCCAGAGATTCGTCAGTATCTTTTTTCCTAAGAGTGATGTGATGAGACAGTTACTGAAGAGCATGCCTGTAACCACGGCTTTACATATCTGCCAAGACCTACCCCCAATTCTCTTTTCTTTCACAAAATGTTATTGATTGCCATGTCCCTGCATTTATTTTCTGAAAGCAGTGTTGAGGAATGAAGAGTGGGAAATTCAATAAGCTTTCAACACTGCTTTGAATTCAGGGAAATTTCTCCTTTCCAAGTTAACCTTTCAGAGTTCTCTTTTTAACTGTCAAAAGAAAAAAAACCCATAAAATTTAAAAGTCAGTTTTATAATTAACAATAAAAGTATATTTAGCAACTTCTTAGGGTTAATTGTATTTTTCCTCCACTCTGCTTGTTTTAGAGTCGATTAAAAATCTCTTTTAAAACTCATATCTTTTATATCACATACAAGAACGTGATAAGGAAACAAGGATTTTTTTTTTCCACTCTATGCATTAAATTTGCTGTACTGATGGAAACAGAATATGCACTTTGCTTGAAGATAAGTTGACTTTAGTGTAGCTTAGTGCTGATCTCGTAAACTTGACTTATGCACACTTTCAGGGAACTCTCTAAGAGGTTTCAGAACTACACAGAAGTAAAATTCTTGTCACAATTGGTGCTGACAATGAGGCACAAGAGTAACAAGACTGTCCAGAAGGGCACCATGGGGAATATTGCCAGGCAATCTGCCAGTGCCCCCTTGCTTGTCTCTGTGAGGGGTGCAAGCCTAAGTGATGCCTGATCCAAGGACCTGAGCTGTTAGACAGCCAAGTGTGGTTCCATGGAGTTTGTGGTTTTATTTATGAAAGTGAAAAGGGAATTTAAAAATAAGTTGCAACTCTACATCCAACATCTTTCTTGAAAATGTGGCAATTAGGCTGCAACCCCAGAAACCCAGCAGGTGAGTGAGGCAGCACATGTTCTTGCATCAGGGCATACAGAATAGCAATGTCACTATGAAATGCTTCTAAGAATTTATAAATAACTCACTCTGTAATGTTTTTGTCCTGGAAAGCCTGGCTGGAAGGAAGGACACTGGCACAAAGGGAAGACACTCTCAGGAGAATTAAACAAGCTCTTAATGAAAACATGGAATAAATAATAAATAACCTGGCAATACCTATCCTTGGATTAAAATTGTGCTGTGGAGCTGCTGGGAAAGACACAAACAGAATATTAAACAAAAGTAAAAGCTGAAAAAAACCCAGAGGCAAAGATGCTATTCTTTTAAGCTCTTTGAATTATACAAATTACAGATGCCCACTCAGAAATTCTGTCTTAGGTGGAATTCTCCTGCTTGTGAACAGATCTGGATGGCTTTTGGCCTGCTGGGCTGAAATTTGTATGGGAAAGGAATAACTCAGTTCCCCATACATTTCCTTTGAAAATCCAGCTCCTATTTGGTATTTTCTTCAGTATGTCCATCCCTTAATATGGATTGATTGCAGAAAACAAAAAACTTCTTTACTTATATTTCTTAAATAAGGTTAAAGGGTTATCAAATATTGCCATTCTTCCACAGAAATAATCTGTTCAATAAATATTTAGATGTGAAGAACAGGAGCAGGCAGCATTTGTAAAAGTCCATAAGAAAACTGTAAGCACTTGATGCATAATCTTTTTTTGGATGAGCTGGTGTTTTGCATTTTATTTTGCCTGTCATGGGATAATTTTGTCTTCCTGAAATGTGTTGTGCCAAACACAAAGCAACAACAACAAAATACTCAAAGAAATAGCAATTTTTCAGTAGCAATGAAGGGAAAACAGATGGCAAGTAGAGAAATTTGAGGAGCCTGTAATATACGGGTAAATCTTTGATTCCAGGTGCCACATTCAGAATTCCATTTTCTGTGAGTCTAAAATGATTACAGATATACAGAAATTGATTGCCAGTGTCATTTCAAGGAAATCTGTGGTTTCAAGTTAAAGCTTTCAAAAAGGTTTCATGACTCTGGTACCAGCTCATCCAAGGGAGATGTGTTAGACTTCAGAGACGGTGAAGAAATGTTCAATACTCATTAACTGCATAGATTAAAAGTCATGACCAGGTCAATGAGATCTTTATGCATCCTTAAACTATAAAAATTATACCACTGGATTAACACAGTGGCCTTTAGCTTTATTTTTGCTAGAATGAAATAACCAACATTTCCATCCCATTGTTAGGGGTATGGTGGCTACATTACATCGATGATCCTGAAATCCAGCGAGCGGCTCTTCAAGTGTGGAGCTGTGGTGGCACCAATCACAGATATGAAGTTATATGGTGAGTACTCCCTGCCCTAAACCCGTGTGATACTTTATTCAAAATAAGTTTTATTCATGGAGCTGCTGTTCATTTTAGCTAAGGGCAGATGACATAACAATGTTAGTGAGATTTCACCTCACTGTCTTGGTCTCTTCTTTAAATGAAAGTGAAGCTGACACTGGGAGAGTTCACCAAAATTTTGTATTATTGACAGCACTGACTTTGAAGTTACCTCATTTCTTGAGAGTCCTTTATGTATATCAGCATGAATCAGATCTTGTATAAGGAATGAATCCTTTAAGGTTAGCAGTGAATTCCCTACAATATCAGCCATGTTGTTGTTCAATCACAGGTTATTTGGTTCTATATGTAAAGTTTTGGGCACTGTGATACACAGGAAACCAGACCAGATTACTCTAATGATCTTTTGGACTTTCTTTGGGATTTAGCTTGTGTTTTCTTTTGGGTTTGGGTTTTTTGTTGTTGTTTGAGGTTGGGGTGGGTCTTTTTGTTTGTTGGTTGTTTGTTTTTTCTCTTTTAACTATTTAAAAGTGGGTTTAAATGATATATTCTGTGTCTCTAAATAAACATCTTGACTTTTTGGCTTAAATAGCTCCTGAAATGATGTGTTTTTAAATAAAAATAACTTGAAATTCACAAGATTTATTGTTTTGTTTTGTTTTGTTTTTATTTTTACAGCATCAGCTTTTTCAGAAAGATACCTTGGGATTCCATCAAGAGATGAAATTACCTATCAGGTAGTTAGCAGAAACAAATAACTTAAAATGACCATTTTACTCTTAAAATGCAATTCAATTACAGCTTTGTGTGTGTTTTTTCACTAGGCATCCAGTGTCTTACACAATCTTCATGGTTTAAAAGAAGTGGATTTGCTAATAATTCATGGGACAGCTGATGGTAAGTATTTTTACAGATACAGATAATTTGGAGTCAGAGCTTCTAATAGACAGGTGTTCAAGGGCTGATGAGGCACACACCTAGCAAGTACATTTGCAGTTTCTTTTTCCTTCTGATATGATTTTTTTCTTTTGTTTCAACTGCCAATTCTAACTCGGAACTGGTGATGCTTTTCTTTGCTGAGGATTTGTACCTTTTAGCTTCTGTATGTTCTAATTTGTTTAAATCTTGTGGACCACTGTGTTGCTAGTGAAAGGTATTACATGAATTATTAATAGGGGAACATACATTTTTAATGTTGTCTTAAATTCATACAAATTCTGCAGAACTATCAGTACAGCTGGTGAAGTACATCACCAAATGGGAAGTTAATCTTTTCATCTAAGTAATTACAAGGTACTTGCAAACCTTCTGAAGCTACACAGAACCTTTTAATAGCACCGATACTTTTAGCAGTAGATTAAGACAGGGAATGAATAACACAGGGTGAGTTCTAACAATTTAGATGGAATCATAAGATGTATGAATTGAGATAATTTTTAATTGCAGATTTCACTGCAGCATATTCTTCTGAACTTTCTTAACTGATGTCTAAAGAATGAGCTTTGATGCAGGCACAAATTTCAGAGATGCAAACAGCTGCACTGTACAGACTGACATGCCTTCTTCTTCCCCAGTATTTTCTGGTGGATGTGGTGGATGTGGGATAATACAAATTTTCTTTCTCAGTCTGAAGGGATAAGTGCCTCTCAGTGGCAAGGGCCAAGGTGACAGTGCCCATGCACAGCTGGCAGAGTGCCAGCCCATTATCCCTGGCTTGCCAAACCCATGTTATGTATCCAAACAGCAACCAGAGGGGTGCAAACCCTGTCCAGTACTTCTCCCCAGAGCACAGCAGGAAGGGTTGAAAATAAACAGGGTGACTGAGCAGGCATGAGAGGCTCAGGCTTTACTGCTTGCAACAGGCAGCAGCAATTTCTGCCCCTCTGAACCCAGCTGGAGGGAGCTGGGGCTTTGATAGATGTCTGAGCAGTGCAGGGTGCTCTGGCCTGGCAGTCTGACTGTCTGCTGCCCCTGCTCAATATCACATCCAGTGACACTGCCCAGAGCACTTGCAGCCTGAACTCTGCAGGGTTAGACATGGTAATCATGGCTTTGCCGCACAAAGATCAGGTTACTGATAGGTTCCAGAAAGTCCATTACCTAAAGAGTGGGGTGTAATGACCCCCTGCAAGCAATAGAAAATGCAGTGTGCTTTCTTTCAAGCAAATTAGAAGATGCCATGATGTTCAAACAGAATGATTTTACACATCTCTAAGCTATCACAGTATGTATAAATCAAGGGTAAACAGAAGAGTCCTCACTGAATGAAAAGTGTGGCTTCCCCTGGGGCTTCCAGCTCTTTCTCCAAAACCTCTGCTGTAACACCCTGTTGCTGGTGGGGCTGGCCTTAGAAATAGTCAGCTTCAGATCCAGTAATTACAGAGCCTGGAAATGTTTTCAGCCAAAGCTGTGTAACAGATAAGTATTTCATATTACTGTAGCTGTTTCTAATAATATCAAATATTTTCTTGCAGCTAAAGTTCACTTCCAGCATTCGGCAGAACTAATTAAGCGTCTAATAAAAGCTGGGGCTAATTACACTATGCAGGTAGGTGCATCTGTGACTTTTCCTATAAACATAGTTGAACATTTAACCTCCTGTTTCTATTTTTTCACTGCAAAGGACCCTCTCTACCACAACACAGTGGTATTACCTCAATTTGCAGTTGGAACTCTGTTTAATCCTATTTTTCTCACTGTTTGTATGGCTATCAGGAGCTGTATCATCTTGTTCTCCTGGGCTCTTTGTCCTCTCTCTCATCTTTCTCTTTTCCACCTGTTTATCCTACAATTATACAAAGTGCTCTGGAATCCATGGGCACTCTTTGTAACAGGGAGATTTCACTACTTTGGCTTCCTTTTTACCTAAAAAGGTATTGGGTCACATGAGAGTAATTTCCCCTTATTTTCAACATTTTTATTTATTAGAAGAGCACGACAGAGCCTCTTTCGAGGCACAGGCTTGCATGAAACCCACCTGGAGCGCATGGAAGCTGCTGGCAGAGGGTTTTGATTGAATCAGTCTCTAAATACTCCTAATGCTTGTTGGCCATTGCAAACCTCAACCCTGCTGGGCTTAGGGTAATCCTGTAGTTTGCACTGGAGTGTGGGCTCCTGTCAGGGAGGAGCTGGCAGGAAGGGGCTTGGTGCCACTTGAGGAAGGAAAAAGGACTTTAAATTTAGAATCTGTTCCTGTTTCCTGTGTGTTTTCAGCTGAGGTGATGTGAAGGCCTGTGGAGAGAGGAAGAAGCAGGAATGACAGAGTTTTCCCAGAAGAGCCCTGTTCAGCTGTTCTCATGCAACCTTGTGATAATCTGGGTTTGACGAGGCAGCTGAAGTTTTTTGCCTCAGGCCTCCTCAGGTCTCGTCTTATGGCCTGGATTTCTTCATTCAGCCTGCAAATCTTTGCTTAGCCTCACTTGGGAGAAATTCCCAGTGGTATTTGTTTTAAGAGATAAAATGCCCACATCCACCCGAGGAGAGAGAGAAGATGGGCTTTGGACCAGATAGGAAGATAGTTAAGATATTAATAAAAAGGGTTTTTGTCAAACACTTGGAATTTGAACTATTGAGAGGTCTTTAAAAGCACGAGGCAATTAATCCTCATGGATGTTAATGGGATTTGGATGCCTAGGCACTATTAAAAATGGCGACTAAAGTAAGCTGTTGTAAGCACAATGGCTGAGAATATACATTTTTTCACTTCTGCAGATCCCACTGCAGTAGTTGTTTTATGGAAGTTCAAATTCCAAGAGAATGAGTCTTACTTTGGGTTTTATTAGCTTTCCTTGATGCCATAAAACTAATGCTATCATCCTGTTGTCATCTAAAACATGTTGAAGATCAGAGAAAGAAAATTAGAGCCCTAAATATTTGAAAAGCCTTTAAAAACTATTTACTTTTTTTCCTTTCTCCTCTGCCAGATCTATCCGGATGAAGGTCATAACATTGCTTCCGAGAAAAGCAAATATCACCTTTACAGCACGATCCTCGGGTTTTTTAGTGCTTGTTTAAAGGAGGAGACACCAATTTTACCACAGGAACCTGAAGAGGATGAATAAGGAAGCCTATTTGTGTAGAACTGAGGGGGACTTACTCTGCAGCTCAATAAAACCTTAAATAATAGTGACTGTAAGATTGCAGATTCTGCAGAAGCTCAAGGGCAGCTAAAGGATACCACAGTGGAACAGCACATTCACAGACAATGAGCTAATAAACTGGAATTCAACTACAAAGTCCAAACATATTACCAAGGGACAAAACCTTTACCTTTGTGGAAGGTCAACTGTTGGTTACTGTTACCTGGAAGAACTTAGTTTTGCATAAGTGTAGGGTTAGTGCATGTTTGTTATGTTAAGCCTCACTGTTGGTTCTGTAAGTGGTTGCTTGTTTTTTGTTTTTGTTTTTATTTTAATTTAAATGCACATCTTTATTCATCTTTGCATAAGGCACAACCTATCATAAGTTTTATGGCCACTAATATTCTAAAAGGTGAACTGGAATTTAACACTGTAATGTTACAATAAGTGCAATTCTTCTGCTGTCTATTACACGTAAGAAACCACAGAGATAATAAAGGGCATGGTATTTTTTCTAGTTTCTGCTCAAAGGGGATATTGTCTAGTGCATCGTACCATGGTTATTGGAAATTATTTCCCCCACACAATTTAAGCATTTACAATTATTACTATTAGTAACCAATAGGAGTCTCTTTGGTGGTGTGCTCTTGGTCTTTATGTATATACCCAGGAATCCCTAAGCAGAAAATCTTTCTGAGCTTGAAGAAACTTTTTCAAGATGTAATTGACAGCTGTATTTAAAACAATATCTGCGATTGAAACCATTCCCCAGTCCAAAATGTATCTATTGTTTCCTTAAAATATGTTTGAGTTGGTTTTTGGTATTGTTTATAGTAGTTAATAGTTTGCCGGTTACACTCTAATTTTAGAATATGCTACTATGTCACATGTAAATTAGATACATAAATATTAAATTATAGTTTCAGATAAAGAAAGTTTATTAACAATGTATAATGCCATTTAGTAATACTTTACTCCTCAAATGAAGACATATTTTGCATAGTGCATCTTCCTTTCCTCCCGTCTGCTCTCAGATGTAATTCTGGTGTTCATCAAGGTGGTGACGTAGCTCAAACACACCTTTAGTTCTTATCTCAAGGCTGCTCATTCAGTCTCTTGCAACAAGATTTAGCTTCAACAGCATCACAGAGAAATGACATTTTTTTCATTCAAGACAAAGGAAGATCTGACAGATTAGATTTTATTATTTATTCAGAGGGCGAGCCCCTTGTGCATCCATTTATTTGCCAGGGTGAAGTACAGCAATAGAAATTGAAACTATGAAATAAACAAGGCAGCCAGGTTGGGTCTGCAGAATATTAACTCTGATCATGGAAAGCAAGTACAATGTTGGTTTAATTTGGGGTATCTTCCTGAAGGTGTGTGAAAACTCCTGACAGATGCTGTGCCACTTATAGGGGAATAGCTGTAGTTTTCTTATTTCTGGATATATTCCAAATACTTTCCTATATAATTAAGGTTTAATTTCTTGCAAGACTAAAATGAAAGTAATTTTTGAAGGTAAATATGCTATTTAAGATGTAAAGTTCTGCATATTTTATGAAAATGAGAATTGTTTTTAATGTAATGAAAAATCACCTGAAGCTTTTTTACTCATCACTTCCTTCTGGAATATTTTCTTTCACTGTTAGGATTTTTTTTATGATGAAAATAATTGATTTGTCTGAAAGGCGTGGTTTTATGGAACACTGAAAAGTCTCTTGTCTTTTAATGTTTAGTAATTCTCTCATTTTGTTAGCAATGTTAAAGTATTTTTCAATTAGTTTAATACAGTTTTAATGTGCAATGATATCTTGTTTGGGTCCCAGTGTCACCACAAAGTATGGCTTTGCTTTGTGGCATTTATAGGACATATGGAGTACATATGTATAGCGTAGGTAGGTGATAATTTATGGGGGCTATGATGTGCACTACAATAAGATCACACAGAACAAAAACAGAAAAATAAGAGCAGAATTCAAAGAAGGTTTTTCAAATCCTGTTTTCTATGGAGGAGCGTCGTTTTCAAGTCTTCTGTTGGCTGGGACTGCTGCTTTGTGATTTTATAAATGACACCCGTCACTTAATAAATGCTCACCTGACAACACTGCTGCTTCTCCTAACCAGACATGCTCCTAACTCCTCCAGCTCAGTTCACTGAGGTTCTTCCCAATTTGAGCCAAATGCCCATGAAGGAAACACAGGCTGTGGGTGTGTGCTGAGCATGGACTCTGCCTGTGGAGGATTCAGGAAAAGGCCAATTCCCCCCAAAATGTGCTGGTGTTCCTCTGCAAATCAGCCACTCCATGCTCGTGTCTGCCACGTGTCTCACTTAGTTGTGTTCAGTTACCTGCAAAAGGAATGCTGTGTCTCAGCAGTGCTCAGGAAATGTTATCTCAGATCTTTGGATCCTGCACCTCCCTCTAGCTCTGTTTCAGGCCCCCACTCCCAAGTCATTCTACCCCAACATCCCACCTCCAGCTTTCCAGACTTTGAATGTGTCATAGGACATGGCCTTCTGTGGGAATGCCTTTGGCAAGACTGGTACTTTTTGAAAATGTGTTATCTGAAATCTGGGTGGAAATGTGGTATGCCTTTAATGTTTTCATGGTTTCTCACACTGTCCTACAAATACAGATATTTTTATGTAATTGTGTACACAAGGCTGAGCATCAGACACAAATTAATTGCTTTTACTGATATTTTTATGCATGAGTTGAACTCAGATATTGCAAAAGTGTTTGCCAGATGCAGGCTCTGCTAGTTAGACTGAAGAATTTAGTGTAGGACGTCCCTTTACTTTTGCTGACCTGTTGAAATAATCCTTCCACTTACAGCACAACTGAACAGTGTTACCTATCAGATTCTACATCAAAACTAAAAAACTAATGGCAATCATTAATTACTCCAGGTGATCTACAGCAGAGCAGGAGTTAGTACACATTGCACTGAAATAAGTGTAGACTTTTTGTAGCTTATGTGCTGTTAAGCACCATGATGACATTTTAGGTCTGAAAAATTGTTGTTTGGTTCAGCTGTCCTTAAAATATGACACTTATTAGAACAGACCTATTTATGGAAAGCTAGAGAATCAGCATATCCATTTACTGCTTGCTAGAGCTTATCTTTACCTTCTTGATTTCCTCGCTCCTTTTTCTGCTACTGCAACTTGCAAAGTCTATGAAACCTGTAGGTCATATTGAAATTTCAATTATATTACAAAACCAGGCATAACTGCATGTCAATTGGAATGCTTTCCCCAGCTTGTTGAGTACAAAGAAAGGCTGATTATTTTTTAAAACTAATTTATTTAATCTTTTGGCAGAAGGGATGGAATTATTTATGACCTGGTTCTTTCAACGTCTTCTGTGATTTGCTATAACCAACTGCTCCTTGTTGCTCAGTTTTTGGCATATATAGATTTTTCTTTGTGACTGAGAGTGAAGATGATTGTTCTCTCAGCTCTGGCACCTTGAGTATGGAGTCAGTTAGGTTCATTTAATTGAGAAATTGCACCTTTTAAGGCAGAAGAGTTTTTATTTGATCTGAAGCCAAAGAATCTCCTTGGAAACTTGGAATATTGAGTGTTGACTCCTTTAATAAAATGCAGAGGATACAAGGTGTGACCTCGTATCCCTCCACACAGGTTTATTAGACTTCACAGAAGAAGCAAGAGAGGAAGAGGACCCAGAGATCCTGAACACCACTTTCTTCTGCACAGTTTAAAAGTGCACAGGCAAGGTGCAGTGTCCTGGTGTTTTATATTTACTGCAAGTAATTCATCCTGGCAAGTCAGTTGCCTCCAGGGAAGGAAGAGCCTCACTGGTATTGATTACTGATGCATCTCCTGCACTTCTTCAGTGGCATTAGGATTCCTTCTCCTTATCCTGTGGATGATTTCAAGAGTGCTGCAGAGAATGGGAGCTCCTGGGGTGTGGCTAAGGAGTCACAACTTCCCAGGCACCTGGAGCTTTGAAAAGGAAAGAAAGAATTTAAGTAAACTTCTGTCTGTTGAATTTCAGACATGAAAGTGGAGAAGGGGCTCGACTTCAAGGAGGTAGGTGCATGACAATGTTAGTGATTGTCTCATTGGGGGGGTAAAACTACAGGGATCTTACAAATCCAGCACCTAAATGTGCAGTGGTGAGTAAAATATTTGTTTTCAAATGTCTGCAGATTGCAGCGTGGTTGGATTGAGTATTTGGATAGAATTAAGGAAATTAAACCCCCTCGAGTGTCTGCAGTCCAAAGTTTCCATTTAACTCGGGACTAGACCTCTTTCCTGTATAATTAGTTTAGAAATCCAATATCCTATTTTACCTAAGTGGAACTTAACAACAAAATTTATTTAATAATGCCTATACTCCATGAGGACACAAAAAACTTCTGATTGGTGAAGCCATCAGAGGGTTGGTAGGGAGATTCATAGGAAATATTTCCATGGGGAAATTGATATTTTCTGCTGTAACGTATTTTGTGTCCTGAGTGAACTAAGAGTGCAGCTCTCTGAGGTGCTTCTGTGGGAATTAGGATTTTGATGTCCCAAGGCTCGTGTGGGGAGCAGGTACCTGTTCAGGCAGGTGTCCCAATCCCCCAGGCAGTGCAGAACCTTCCCAGCTCTCCATGGAGGGGAGTCATAATCCAAGAGTTTAGTCCATAAAAGAACAAAACTGATAGGAAAAGGTATGAAATTGCTGCCTTGGGAAGAAGAAGGATATTGTTAAAAATGACAGAGCAATGTGGGAATCTTGCTGTTCTCCAGTTTGTCTGGGGTGAGGGTGGGACCTTGGCCAGGGCACTTGGTGCCCAGCTCCACACACCCAGCTGACAGAGCAGCTGGCAGCAATTTCAGCTCCAGCAGGGTCTGTGAATACTCCAGCTTCCCTGTGGAAGAAAGGGAAGGGCATATAATGCATGGACAGAATATCTTGTGCCTGATAATGCTGCAGAAGAGCTCTTTTGATAGAATGATGCCTCCAAAATCCTAATGGAGAGCAGCACGTGCCTGGAAAAGTGCTCTGGTTTGTTCCACTCCTCCTGGACATAAATTTGGCAAATAAAAGAGTGTTTTGAGTCCAGTCTTAAGGGTTTCAGCACCTTTAGGAGAGGGTTAAGAAAGAAAAGTGCTCTGGGAAGACAAGCACAGAGACACTTTACTGCAATATCTTGCTCTATACAGAGCTGTCACTCCAAAATGAAGTGGTGCACAGGTAACCTTAGAGACAAGTGTAGCCAGGGCTTGATTCAATAAACTTTCAACTAAGGCAGATCATTCTCTTATTTCCACAAAAGAATGATGAATTACATGGTTTCTTACGGATTTTCAGTCCTGTGTTTCATTTATACCCTACATTTCAGATAGTCATTAAAAGATAAAAATTATGTTGAATATTATTCCACATTTGAAATAAGCAGTTACAGTAAAATATTTCATTTTTCAAGAGTGAAAATTGTTAGATTTAAAGGTATTTACATTGCCAGGTGATATGTTCTTCCTTTTGGGTTGTAGTAGGCACTAAATTTATTGGGCTCACAGGTTTTTTAATTGCAGTGGAAATTGCACTGAGCTTGGACAAGGGAGCTTATCTTTTTGGTAGGAATTGCTTATGGAAATAGAGTGAATCTGAATACCAGTGAAATATTTGAAGGAGGGCTTGTAGAGTAGCATATGAAAAATATAGATCTTATCTATATACATATCTGGGGAAGTGAGGAACAGGAAAGAACAAGTACAGTAATTTGTCAGTATAATCAGAATTAAGCAAGACAAAAGAAAAGGCAGTGTGGAGAATTGATTTAGCAGAAGGTTTAGGCTAGAAATGGAGCACTGTGAGAGAGCATTTAAAATTTGGTAGTTTTGCTTTATCCTAAATTTTGTTCATTCAAAACTCCTCTTTGAGGTGAGACTGGAAGCAAAGTTGTGGGCAGATTTTTCCAAGAGTGACCTGAGTCTCTATCATTTGTTTTCTTATTAAAAAAGAATTAAAAATCAAAGCCCATAGTGTAAGCTAGGACCTTAGGAATAAAAAATTGGAAAAACAGGGATTAGGCTGATTTTGAGGAGCACAGTATTTCAAGAAGAGGCCTCATCACAGTGGGAAAATAAAGGAAGGTTCTGTTTATAGCAAGTGAATAAGCTGAAATGTGGTTCATAAAAAGCATAAGGACGAGACTCTTTCTGTCTTACTATGATGTGATGAGAAGGTGCAATTTCTTTGGGATGCTGATGAGTATTGATTCATTATAGAGAGACCAAACCTGAGAGGCTGAGTGCCAGACTCACCCAGTGCTGTGTGGGTTCACTGACAAGAAGAATACAGCAGTGCTCTCTTCATGTTTGCCTTGCTTTCCCATGGCACTGGGGAAGAGTTTAACAGCAGCCATGGGGGGGGAGTGCTGGCATCAGCAGCCCAAAGGCCTCCTTGGGAAAAGGGGGAGAGAAAGGGAGCTGTGTAGCCAAAAGTACAAACTTCTCTGCTTGCCCTTCTTGGGGAACAGGGAATCTGTCCAGGGAGGAGTTTGGGTGATACTTGAGGATGGAAGGAGATGGTTCCCATATCTCCTCTTGTTGTCCCTGCAGGGCTATTCTGGAAAAAGTGGGTGGTAAAATCCTGCTCTTCCAAGGGAAAAAGGAAACTTTCCCCAAGAGGCCCTTTGAAATGTGTTCATGACCCTGAAGTGTTTGGGAAGTGGGTGGTGATGTTTGACTGCTGGAGAAGGCAATTCTTCTAGCCCTTCATGTACTTTGTGCTCAGCAGGGAAAGAAACCAGTGAAAGCTACACAGGACCAGCATTGAAAGCCAGCTGCAGGCAGAGTTACAGCTTATCTAACCATGGACTAATTATGGTTTTTTCCTCACCCTTAATACTATTTTATTATCAAGAATAATGTTCTTTCTCTGAGTCTTAAGGCTCACCACAGATTTAGACATCTCACACAGTCTGTGTACACACTGTTACAGCTGAGGTCTCCATCTTCCCAAAGAAACACTTCTGGCTGCTCTGCCCAAATCCTGTTTATGTGTGAAATCCTGTTTAACTTTCTCACATGCAAAGTTCCAGTACAGCAGCGATAACTCCTCCCTCCTGATCATGACACTAATTAAGCATTTGAGACTGTGACATCATTATCTGGATACAACCAGAGCTGGAGCAAATCTTGTGTGCAGGGACAATGCCCAGAGGGAAGAGAGAACTCTAGTATTTAGAACTCCCCATGAGCTGGGCTGCTCCCCTGCAATCAGAGTTATTGCCTAGGCCCTGCTTGAGGTCTTTGCAGCTGAAGTGTTACAAAGAGTCCTCAGATCCTGCAGGTAAGGACCTGTCTGGATCAGCTGCTTGATCCTGGAGAGGATGAACCACTCCTCCCCTCTGCTGAGGTGATGGATGAAGGGTATCTGCCATGTCTTGTCCCTCCAGTCCATGAAGGAGGAAAAATAAAAAGCAAACCTAACCTTTTCTGCTAGTTCAATTTAGGATTATAGTTTTGATGAAAGAAATAATACAGTCAATCTGATCATATTAAAAATTGATTCGGTGATAGGCACGCACTTTTTCCAAGCCAGTCTCTTTCACAATTTAATCCACCTGCAGAGCAAATTTGACTGGCAATTAATGTTTCTTAGCCTATCAGCCTTGGCTCCTCTGTAATTGTCCTGGTGTGAGCGTGGCACCCTGGGAAGAGAGCACATTTCAGAAATCCTGATACACAAATTGCAGTGTAAAATATGGCTGTTGATCCATCTGAAAGATTTAAGAGCCTTTTTCTAGCATCCTAGCTGAAGCTTGTAATTTTTACAGATAAATATTGATGTTGTTGCCATAGAAGCCTTCAATTCTTCTCAAATTCTGGTTTGGGTTATGCTCAGTGACAGGCTTGGAGTGAGGGGAAATACATGAGGATGTGTAAACAGGAAACCAAGGAACTGTGTAACACACACTTTGTAAGTGCTGTCCCTCCAATACTGGATCTGGTTTCCATTAGCTTCTGGAACCAAGTATTGAATAAAAGGAAGCCATGTCTGCACTTCATCCAGCAACTGCAATGAGACTCTGAAGCTACAAATTTTTTCTTCCCTTTTTTTTTTTTTTTTTTGATAGATGAAAAAAAGCAGCTTGATGCCTGCAGAGATCATTGTGTATTTTTCTACAGAAGTATAAAACCATACTGATGCTAATTCTTCTGAATATTACCTTGAGAAGGTATATCTGGAGTGGAAGCAGGTTTCCAGGTCCTTTTCCCTTTTTATATCACTGGCTGCTTATTATGGATGCTGCACTGCATTTGTGTTCTGTCCCAATTAACCTGCCACCTTCTCTAAATGAAGCTTGTACAAATGTTGCCATGCATGACCACCAAATGTCACTGCACCTCAGCACAAGCAACAGAGAGTTGGCTGGTTTATGTTTCCTTTATTACAGCATTAAATTGATTATTTATACATTGATTATTAGAGCAAGTTCATCAGTTTAATGCTGTAATAAACCTGGCATTGAGCAAAGTTTTAAACATGTCAAAGTGTAAAAATATGTATATGGCTGGACCTTTCTAAATTGCAGGATTGTGAACCAGAGAGAGAGAAAACACTGAAATCTATGTGTGGCATTTAATGGCCATATTAAAATGCCTAATAATAAATGACAAGGTAATTAAGGTTGGGAAAAATACTCCAACAAAAGTGGTGCAGGCAATCACAATAATGTCATGGAAGTGAAAGAACACATCCAACTTGCAGAAGGAGGATATCAGATTGTCCAAGTAAATAGATTATTCACACTGTCAGTCTCATGTGTCTCCAGCTGTATAGTGCAATGTATGGACTGGCACATCTGACCGTTTTAAGAGCTGCAGAGAATTACAAACTCCACTGGGTGATGCAGAAATGTATCTAGGTGATGCAGGGACCACAGATACAGAATGGATTAACATGGATGAGGGAAAAAGGGAAAGAGTCTTTATAGAGTTGCTGCTTTGTGGAAAATCTGTGCCAGACCCAGGCTACTGGAGAATCTGAACCCAGACCTAAGGGTTTATGTAGAGATAGGAAGGCTATATTAGATGTGATTTTGAACTATAAGTTAAAACAAGATCAGGAGCTGGTTATCACACTCACCTCTTGTGTTTCCTTCTGTATTCTAACAATTCTCTAATTTGGCATTCATGCATCAATCACCTCTTCAGACCCAGCAGCTAGACTGTCCGTCTTCATGAGTGAAAGCATTTGCATGAAGTTTTTCAGAAGAACACTGCTAAACCAAACAAAATGCTACTGAAGAGTTCTTCTATTTCATCTGAGATGAGAAAATTACCTCTTGCACTTGCTAAGATTCTTTTCTCATCATCTGAATGTGCTCAAGGGTATCAGAGGTTTCTGGGTTTGTGATCTGTGCACGAGTGAAGCCAGTGCAAAGTCTGGCAGAGATTCTGGGCACTGATAGTCACAGTATTGTCCTCCCCTGTATCCCCAGTATCCACAGATACTGTCCTGCAACAGGGAGATCTGTTTCTGTGTGCCTGCTGCTTCTGCCAGAATGAAAATACTAAATGGGTGAGACTCCAAGTGCTGCTCACCCATTCCTAAACAACCCCTAAGGAGGAGTGATGAGGGTTACTAATGTTTCAGCCAATTTAGTCTGACTTGTTCACAGTCTCCCTAATCCATTTCTAGGCATGGTGAAGCACAGCCCTTCCAGCCTGAAACACCAAGCCCTGTGCCCCGTGAAATTGCAAAGATAACTGTTCTCCCAAGCTACATTTACATCATAAATTTCAAAATGGATCCCACATTTACTTTTCATATTTTACTTTATGGCATAAAAAGAACACAGCCTAACTGCTGGGGCTTCTGGTTCCCCGTGTGTGAAGCGGAGGAACAGGCACACAGTGATGAGAAAAGGCACAGAAGAGGAGTGATGTGTTTGCCTTAAACATTTCAATGTATTGGCACACTGCCTGTTTCTGCTGTGCCAACAGAGTTCTTGTGAGGGTAAGGACAAAGGGAGTAAGCAAAATAAACTGTCTGCATTATACTTATGCTTAAATAATTATTTGTATTGATTCTCAGAACATTAGTGCTCTGCAAAAGTGTAGTATTATATCCATGGTGGATTGCATTCTATTTTATCAGAAGGTGGGCATAAAAAGCAGGAGAAACCTTCCTCCTCCAAGCTGAGCATCTCCTGGGTGCCTGGTGAGCCTGGAATGTGGGAGGGAAGCTGAACACACTGATGGGGGCTTCTCCTGCTGGAGGGATTATTTCATCCTTGCTAAGGACAAGGCTGGATCCTGTGTGGAGCAGTAAATGTGTAACATGAGAGAAAGAGAAATAAACAATTATCACTGTAATGAGGTGGCCCAGAAAAAAACTTACTGGACCTTACTCCATCTTTTTCTTTCAGTGGCTGCCCCGTCTCATCCCATGACTGTTGTGGTTGTTGCCAACCTCATTCCTCCTGGTTTTAAAATAGTTTTGAAATTTTATAATAGACTCAATGAAAAACAAAAGAGACCTGTGTGACTTCCCTCCCTCCTGCTGTTGCCCACACTTCCCTCCTCATGGTTACTATTGAGGATCCAGGAAAGCCTCTGTGTGACAGCTTTGATTTTCCATCTCCATCCTCCCCAGCACTTTTGGGGTTTTTTGACAGACTGTGTTTGTCTAAGCTCCTGTGAATGGGAGATTACCAGAAAGAATAACCAGGGGTGAAATTGTTTATATTCTGGGGGAAAACTTGCTCCTGCCCTCATTACCCATGGACAGAAATGACCTCTAGTTGGTATCTGCAATGGTGAATCATGTGGACTACTAAAATCAATCCATTCTGCAGGCTACACCTGTCTGAGGACGTTTCTTCAGAGCAGTAAGTAAAGGTTTTCTGCATTTATTGGGTAAAAGAATCCACCAGTGTTTCACCTCCTACTGCAAGCAACCCCCTTTTCTTGGTGTTTATAGAGACACTTCTGCCTGTATATGAGATTGAAATGCTGCCTCTTCAAGAGATTGAAGGTCTCTGACAGCAACAATCAGTGGTATAAAAAATGAAGAATGGTTTTCAAGACTCATCCATCCCTAAGCTTCTCTCAGTGACATCCCTGCTCTCTCTTTAGGAAGCATCTCTTGATGAACACATTTTTTCTCCTGCTGTTGACAGCTCCTTTTTCTGCCAATTTTTTACTTTTAGGAAACTTACTTGTATATTATTTTGAACTCTTAATCCTGATGAAAACCAATGAAACAAACTGATGCTCCCCAATTTGATGGGCACTCAAAATGTGTAGCCTCCTGCTTTATTCATATCTGGTTCTCCCAGGAACTGATGCCATGAGCCAAGTTCCCTGGGAATTATGGCCACCTTGTCCCAAATTCTGCTCAGCTCCAGAGGATGGACTGCACTGGTTTCCTGGAGCCACAGGGACTCAGGGTAAGTTCTTCTTGTGACACTGGCCAGTTCTTAAGCAAAGTGGCCAGATATCAGTGGGGTGACAGATTTTCAGTCATGCTGGGAATCTCCAGGGAAGTCTTGTCCTGCTGCCTAGGAGAGCTGTCCTCAGAGAGGTGGTGGAGGGAGTGCAGTAATGGGATTTGTCCTGCCTGTAACAGGAGAGTTTTGAGAGGAGATTCTTGGAAACACCCTACTTGGCATGTCAGTCTACATCAGCCTGTAATTCTAATGGCTTGGGTTTGTATTGAGAGGTGTTTACAGAGTGAGGAGTGTGTAAATACAGATTGGTAATGTGCAGCAAAATTCAGTATTTATTTTAAAAATAAAAATGACAGAGACAATTGAGGCAAGTTCCCCCACTTGCATTTGAATGGTCTTTTTATCAGCTTTTGGTATCCCTGAGGTTTTGCTTTGCTGGGTAAGTCCTTGAGAGCACTGACACTTCAGGAAGCAATATTGGATTGTCAAGGTTTCATGTAGGAGCAGCCATTATTGTGTCCTTCTCTTTGTGCCCCTTAGTTATCCTACTCTCATTTGCCAAGTAAGTAGACTTGAATTCAAAGAATTTTGTGTTATTTAAAAGAGTAGAACCTAGAGAAGTCTAGAGAATACACTTCTGAGAGCAGGAGATACTTTCTGTTCCTATGCCATAGAGAACTTGGTGGAGAGGTGACATATTTAGAGATGCTAACAATTCTTTCTCAGAAGCTGGAGGAGGAAAACCTGGTGGTGGTTTAGCTGTGAGTAGTTTGTTGACATTGGCTTGTGATTTATCTATGGAAGACCCCATCTGTATCAGTGTGCATACAACATTTCTATGCAACATCCTCAAAATGGAAGACACTCACCAAACAGTATGGCATTAAATTGAGGAAAACAGTCCAAGGAGCAGCTTACAGGCTATAAAACTTGTTTAAAATGTACTAATAGGGGCCTGGAATAAACACCTTGTTAAAAGGAAAAAAAAGTTTGTTTAGAAGGAAAAAAACACCCCAGCCATTCAGGTAAAAGAGCATTGTAAAAGATGCCATTGGGAGTCATAAAGATGTAATTTAAAATGTGAATATTATGTAAGAATGAGAGAAAAAACAATTCTGGTAGCTGAAATGTAAAGCACAGCAGATGGATTGGAAGAAATTGCAAGGCATGGTTTCCTGAAGGCCTAAAAGCTGCTGATGGAAAGCTTCCCAAATCGTGGTGAGGCAGAGCCTGCAGAGTGCCCAAGGGGCTGGGTAGGAGGGGAGGAAGGGATGGGATGGAAGGGAGCATCGTGGGCAGGTGCAATGAATCTCTGCACAAGAGTTCAAGGCAGAGATGGGACCATGCTGAGACCTCAGCAGAAATGTTTCTAAAGCAAATCAATAAAATTTACAGTTACAAATTGCTGGGCTCAGATGCTTGTGCCCTAAAGCTCTCAGAGGATCCGAAGTGTAAAGCTGATGAACAATTTCTGGCAGTATGGAGTGGTTAAATACGTCTCAGGAGCAGACAGGAGAGAGGCAAAGTGTTCAGCAGCCTGTAAGGAGGGGGCTGGAAGCCTCAATGATGCATCCAAGATGGAAACAGGAAGACTTATGGTTTGGGGTGGTATTTTGGGAAAGAGGTGTGAGAATTTTGCAGGAACCCCCTCTGCCCCAAGAGGGTGTGCACAGGACTGTTCTGCCATATGTCTCTTCTAGCCAAGTCCTTTACCAAATTCTCTTCATGACTTGAACTGTTATGTCACAGCAGAGTTAGCAATAAAACCACATAAAAGATGGGAAGAAAAGGTGGGAACTAATACTTTAGGTACTTTAGGGAAAACAGTGTTGGAGTGTTTGAGATGTTCATAAACAAAGGAAAAAGACAAGAAATTGAAGCCAAGAAAACAACTGCTGATGATACCAAGCTGCCTTGTTCTGACAAGCCCAGAGCTGACTCCAAGGGGGGCAGGTGGATCCTGAAATCCTGGGAAATAAAACGGCAATGAAATTCAGCAGCAATACTGCAAATTAATGCATAGAGGGGAGAAATTGTTCTATTTTTGTGCATGGTAGGCTCTAACTGCACTGCTACTATGCAAGGGAGAGATCATGGAATTATTTTGGATTGATCTCTGGGTACTGCATGGAGTTTATCAGCAAGAAGGCCATTAGGGATTTTAGAGGACACATGAAGAATCAAAGAGAAAACATTATTATACATTTGTAGAAATCAGATTTTAGAAAGCCATCCAAAAATCTTGGATACTGTTTGTATTGCTATGCTCCTTTAAAAAAGATGAGATAGAACTTGAAACACTGGTAGTCAGAAATTGTGAATATTGACTTTAAAAATATGATGCACAAAACAAGTAAATCTCTCTCTTCTCAACATCTAAATCCTGAGGCCTGAGTCACTAAAGATTTGCTTGAAATGTTTCCAAGAGAATGTATTCATCAGAATAGGCCTACACCATGAGTAAAAAATATTCAGGTGGTATAAGTCAAATTAAGTGGAAAATTCAGGAAAAGTTGGTCTAAGAACATTGAATATTTTTTCAGAGAGAAATCATGCAATTTTAGCTAATACAAATTTTTGGGGTTGTGCATTTTTTTTTTCCAAAATGTTCCACCAAACAAATACCTCTGCTGTGTGAGGGGATGCAGGGCAGGTGAGGGAGGAGAGCTGGCACAGCTGGCATTGCACACAGATCTTTGTTAAAGATGAAAGGAAGCATTTGGTTTGACAGGTGCTGTAACCTACTAATTGTGGCATTTCCCCATCACCTTCTGATGGTCTGGCACCATTTTCCTTGCTGGTTCTTTTCCCCAGACAGAGTATTTCAGCTCCTGCTAAGTCAGGCACATGCCAAGTGATGCTGCTCCCTGGAGTGTCACTGTTAGAGGGTCTAACTCCTTGTGTAACATCACAGTAAATGTCAAACTGCCTCACTGGCATCCAAGGCTGTTCCCAGTGTAATTTCCACACCTTTCAACACTGGGCTGTGCTCAGGTCAGACTTTTATGTCAAAAAAAAAAAACCAGGAGTAAAAAAGCAGCAGGGTAGTCATTGCTCTGTACAATGGCAGATAAGCCAACTGAAGTTAATTAAATTTAGCTTTAATTAAAGTTTATATAAGCCAATAAAAATCTAGGTTATAAAACACTGTTTAACACCAGGATATATATATATATTTTAATTTAACTTTGTTGATTTGCATGGTATGAATTAAAAGGAATCCTCAGTCCTGGTATGGAATTATATGATGAACTACACATAGATTAAGCAAATTAAAAGTTTTAAATAATTTTAAATGTTTTCCATTCCATAAAATAGAAGTGAAAAATGCTAAAGCATGCTCTAAACTGCCTCTTTCATCATGCTGTTAATACATTATTAAAGTGGTAATTTTTCAAGTGCTTTCCTGAATAGCACCTATCATTATGGAGCAATGAATGAGTTGAGGAAAACAAGATATAGAAGCAAGACTTTTCAAATGAACAGTAAAAGGTCAGTTCACAATGCAAGTAAAAGGAAAATAGACATGGTCTGTGACATTTGGACAAAATATATACACCTAGAGGTGTGAAGTGCCATTGGTTGGCCAGGACTCTTGAACTGAAGCCCTGCTGAAACAGAAGTTAAAGAATTGTTATTTAAGATCACCCAGGGGAGGCCAGGGTGCCCAAAACTCCAAACAGAGCTGTCTCAGACCAGGTGGTAGCTATTATTACAGATTAATAGCTTGGGAATCACACTTCCAACCTCAGCAGCTCAGCACAAAGTGGATTTCTGTTCCTCACTTTAGGATCTGAGTATCTTAAATGGATTTAGGCACTTGTTCACCTCTCAGAGTAATGAGAGACCTGATGTTTTCTAGACAAAACAGGCATTTCCATCATTCCAGTTCATTGCTCCTTATCCAGTCAGCAGGAATTTGTCTGGTTTTAATAGTGGTTGATTTGCAGAGTTAGAGTGAGATGGGTTTGGCTTGGAAGTGCAACATGGGTGGGAATTCAGCTCCTCGATTAAGAAAACAGTTGTGTCTTCAGCTGGGCTTTTCTGTCCAGCTGAAAATGTATGTAATTTTAAAACATTTGGGCTAAAAATCACTTTATGACATAGTTTCTTTCTTACTGCTGGGAAAATGAGGGGCAGGTGCCCAGTTTAGTCTTTACATAAAAATTGACATTGAAAAATGACTGAAGATGAAGGGCAAAAAGAAGCCTGAAGAGTTCTAATTCTACATGTGCTGAAAAAGAGCCAGCTGTTGAAATGTCTTGCTCTCAAAAGCAGATATCTTTTATTTCATACCTCTTTTTGCTGGGATCTCCCCCATGGTTGCTTAATTGAAGAGAATGACGAGTTAAGCCTGGGAGGAAATGCATCTTGGAGATGTGTTCTCCTGGTCTGTGCCCAGGGACAAGGACTGGAACCCACTCTGGAGCACAGCAAGGCTCCTGCAGGTGAGTGGTGACCTGAATTGTCTGCACTGAAGGGAGAGGATCCTGGGAACTGCTGCCTTTGTATTTTTGTGTATTTCTACTTGTCAGGAAACAGAAGAGTGTGTTTCACACAAGGCCCTCCAAGGAGAAGGGTCTGGTGTTTTGTAGCTGTAGGATGGATGCATTTGGGTTGTGTTATTGCAACTGGATGCATGGAGCAAATCAAGGATTTTTGACATTGGATCCAAAGTGAAAAAAAGCAGCCCAAACACGGTAGATTGAGTTATTTTAAACAATCATTAAAAGTCAAATGTATTTCTTATCCATGGGAGAATGATTGTAATTTCTTCACGTCTGTGCCATGAGAAAATTCTACAGATTCTTACAAAATTTGAAGAAATTCAAAGAAACTTGGTTTTTTTTCCTCTTCTCCTCAGTTTCTCAGGGAAAGGCCTGGCTATAAAAGCAGTGAAAATTACCTTATTTTATTTTTGGCTTCCTATCTAAGTTCAGAGGCTGAAATTAGGCTTTCTAAAGACACTAACCCTGCTCAAAAGTTGTACAATCTCTGAAAGAATTTTTTTTTCTTTCCAGGAATGGAATAGAATTCTTTGATTCTGTAAAATGTTAGGATGATTCTTATAGTGCAGGACTGCAGTCAGTCATAAAATGGCCTTTAAACATTCCCTGCCCTCCTACAAGGCAGCTGGGGGCTGGGTGAGACTGATCTCTGTGCAGAACTGAGAAATGCTCAGCTAAATTAAACTGCCTTTTGTAAATGGAACTCAGGGATGCAGGCAAGAGCAAATCTGAAATTGCCTGACAAAACTAGAAAGTGGGAGCAGGAGAGGGATTGAACCACAAAAAAACCAGTGGATGCAATGGTCCAAACCCCTGATTTTCTGTATAGAGCCACTCTCAGAAATGTGGCACAACCTGCATCTAACATAAGTAACAAACCAAACAATTAAATGGTTTTAAAAGCTTTAGATACCCTTAGAACTCTTTTTAGAATAAGGGTGTGTGTGGAAAGTTGAGTCCCCAGAAGGTTCCCTTCTGCACCCAGTTCATGCTTGTTTCTTTCATATCCAACCTTAGGGAGATTTCTACTGCAGAAACTGCAAACTCTCGTGAATTATGAATCTTTTCTTTATTCTCCTGCTCATTTACAATATTCTCTCAAGCAGTTCATAATGTTTATTTGGTTTTGTTTTGATTATTAAAGTTTCTAACATTTCAATCCATTAGAGAATGGGTAAAGCTGTTTTCTCAGTGCAGTGAGACAGCATAAATTAAATGAGATGTGGAAAGTTTATCTTTTGCTTTGTGAATCTGTTCATTTGCAATGGCTGAATTAGTTCATTTTGCATGTTGATAGAATGTCTTGTTCAATCTTGGAAACCACACACAGTATCTTCTTTCATTTATAGAAGGTGGCTTGTGCTGTGCACACCATTAGTTGGAGGGGAAGATGGTATTGTCACAGGGAGAGGGACAGATTCTGATTTGGCTTCACTTTGGATTGTACATTTGAATCCATCTGCCTGAGGAACTGCTCTGGATTTTTACTGTAATTCATGAAGTAGGACTGCAGTGAATTCTTTGCTGATTTCATACAATCTTCTGAATACTTTCCCTCTCTGAATGATTCCTACTATTTCAGAACTGCAGGCCCCTCTCTGGCTTTTCTTGACTGGCTCTTCTACTTTTATTTTGTATCAGATTTGACCCTTATTTCTATACTCCTACCCAGGATCCTGCAGAAATACACTTCTTCACATTTCCCCTATGTTTGATTGAGTCAGTCATTACCAAAAGAGACAATATTTCTACTGGGTGCCCAGAGGCCTTCTGAGAACTGTGATGTGCAAACATAGGTAGAAAGAAAAAATGAAAAATCACTTATTTACTTAAGTTTGACCTAGTTGGCTTGTTTTCCTTTTTGTTTAGTATTTCTATGTATCTCTATCTCTTCATCTGTGTATATCCCCCCATATAAATATAGTATTTCTATCTCTCTCTCTGTCTATCTGTCTGTCTGTCTATCTATCTCCTGTTTATTTGATCTACTCAGCATTGTTATCTGTGTCAAATGTGGGCAGTTGCATTTGCTGTGGCCAAGAAAGTGTTTTACAGTTTTCCTGATGTCCTTTGCCTTGGTTTCTTGCTTCATAAGCCCTTTGAAGCTGAGAACTGCATCATCCTCTCTGACCTGCTGACACAAAATTTATTGACAGCCCACCTAAAGGAAAGGCTGATGGATAACAAGAACAGGAGGAGGAGGTGTAAGTTTGATGGATGGTTTGGGTCTCAAAAGTCTGTGATCAGTCCAGCAATTGCCTTTGTCCACTTGAGTCATTCAGGGATCATGTTAGTCCTTTCCTTCCCTCAAAACTAATAAATCTGCAATAATGAATAGAACAAGTTTGTATTGTGACACATGTGCCTGCAGTGGGGTGCTGGGAGGGGGGACTGGGCCAGGACTGGCTCACAGAGAGGAAAAAGGGACCTCTGCAGCTTTTCATCTCCAGGCTCACCCTCATGTGCTTTTGCAGCTGTCATAGGTGTTTTACACAGGCATTGAAGACAAATCACATTTCCCACAGCTCTTTCTAGGAGACAGTTCTGATGGAGACTTTGCCAGTCCTAACAGGAACACTCATGAATTTTTTTTTCCTTTTCAACAGAATTTAATTCCAATTTACCAGCTTAAACACATACAACAATCAACAATTTAAAGAATGCAGCATGAGGCACCAAAACCTCTGATTTCTGTATTTCTGAGGGATCTCTGCTCACCAGGATGTCTGAACTCTTGCTCCTTATTCCCATTTCTTTCCCACTGGCTCTTGAATTATTTTTCAATAGTTGCAACTTTCATTCTTGTAACTTCATGGCAATACCTGGAATTTGTTCATGCAGCCACCACTGCTCATGCAGGGCCCTGGGAGGGGGTCAGGGAATGCAGAGGAGCATCTCAGGCTGCCTGGGGTGCTTCTGCAGGGCTCATGAGGCTCAGGGGCTGAGAGTGGGCTCTGGGGTACAGATCCCCTCTTTTGCTTCAGAACTAGGATTTACTGGGGAGTTCCTGTCCAGCTTCTTGTGGGCCTGTGGGTTTTCCCAGCTTTTACAGAGACTGGCCAACTGAGAGGCATTTTAAAATATTTTATTCCATTATCAGTTTTGAGTGAGACACAAGAGTGTCAACAGTGAGACACTGAACATCATCTCTATTCCCCAGCCCTCCTGAGTCAGCACAGGGAGAAGGTGGCACAGCCAGTGGATGCAGCAGAGCCTGTGGCCTCTTTGGGGGTGCAGAAAGTAGTGCAGCTCTCAGGTGTGTCCTAGAATAGGAATAAAAGACCAAAAAGCAGAGTTACAGTGACATGATCCATAGTATTTGCCTGTCTTTGGGGATTTTAGAAGTGTTTTATGTCTTTAGCAGTGGTGTGCTCTCAGATGTGAGACCCCAGTGACTCCCTGGGGTGCTACAATGCAATCCAGCTCTCAGGGCTGATAAGCACTGATAGGCACTGCAGCTGTGGGGTAAATATTGAAATCTGTTGAGATGCCATAACCCAGCCTTCTGATAAGCTTTTGCATGCAGAGCCAGTTTACTGCACACAGTGACTGATGGGAATCACCTTCCTCACTCAGTGCTCTGGGAAAAGTTTTCTGTGGGATAAATGGTTGGGATGCTGCAAGGAGGGGTCCAGGGAGCTCTGACACATCCTGGGTGGGGGTTGTTGTGGTGGCTCTTGTCTCTCCCACACTCTGCCAATGGCATTGCTGGATGGCTCTGCTGGCAGTGGTGGTGGCCTGGCTCACTGCTGACACTGGGAGTTAGATTTTCTAGTGTGAGCTGGGATGGAAAATACCCTATAACCATCTGCAAAGCATGCTGATGTCTGGAAGACAAACAAAAACCAAAAAAACAAACAGTCAAATAATGAAAATGTATGTGATCAATACAAGGTCATCATTTGCTCTGCAGGAAAAATAGGCAATCTATGTTCTTTTTGCAGAAATACAGAAAATAGCTCAAATTGCACAGGTTTTGGATTGAGGCTTCTTCAGTGAGCGCTGTGTTTGACTGGCAGGTGTAATTTAAAAGAAGAAAGGATGCTATAAATATTTTTAAAGACAACATAGCTCCATCTCTGAGTATAGAGGTCTTTCTGCCTCACAAACTGCATATGAAGATGCATGTCCTTAGGAGACAGTAAGTAAAGTAGAAGTGAGGCTTTTACCTCTCCAAACCATTAAACACAATGACAAAAGTAAGGGTTGCTCACATAATACCTTACAAATGGAAAATGGAGGAGTGCTTAAAATGATGCTGTGTGATATACACACCCTGTGTGCTAAAACAATGACATTAAATTTAGCACTTTGTAGATTGTTAATTTCATCAATCAGAGATAATCAGTGTGTGAAGTATTAATTATTATTGGTTTATTAATTATCAGGGATTCCTGAAAATGTTTTGTGTCTTTGTTGATAGATGTGATGAATGATATTTTCAAATGTTGGCATTAAAGATGCTCTCCCTGAGCATCTCTGCTTGAGCTATCATCACTTGCTTTGTGATGCTGTGGAGGATCTGCCCCCAAAGGCTTTATCCCCCCAGAGATTCTGCATTAGGCAGCAGATTCTCATGATGAAAAGCAGAGCTCTCTGAGGAAAAGATATTACAATTTACCACATGAACAACCAAGTTCACTCACAGGGCACTGCTTACAGATTCCTGTGGAAATCCTTACAAAATCCCTGCATTTGGGCTATCACAGAACCTGTTAGGGAGGCTCAGTCTGAGGAGTGAGATCCCAGCAATGGGAGCCTGGCTTTCCCAAGCAGAGCTGGCAGCTGCTGGGTGAGATGAGGCCAGTTTGTTCTGGAGCCCTGGAAGCCCCCTGAGCCTGACCCCTGCCCACCACCAGATGGTCTGGGTGTGCTGCACCCCCTGACAAAAGGCTGAGGAAGTCCAGTAGGCTTCACCAGCTGAAATTTAATGAGGAGTGAAAAGGACTAAGTACAGGTTTGAAAGATGCTTGCCTGATTTTTTTTTTTTTTCCATCTCCAAAACGACCTTGCATTTTTAATGGCTGCAGATTAACACCAGTAATGAATCCCAAGTGTCCAATGCACATCAAGGCTGGGCTCAGGAAGCATTAAGGGATACCTAGGAAGAGGCATAGATTTTACACAGAGAGTACAGTAATGATCTTGCAGACAAAAAATTAATGGCTTAAGAAAAAGCAGAAATGTTGTTCTCATTCCCAAGGTTAGGGGAGATAAATCAGAAGTGATTGCTTTCCCCAACTGCATGTTTTGGGATGAGAAACTTGATACAGCTGTAATGATAAACATGGAAGGACTTGGGAGCTGCTAAAGACTCCTGGAACTCAGTGGCTGCTGGCTGATGGCACAGGGTGCCTTGGCTGCACTGACAGCCAGGCTGGGGGGCTCAAGTCCTTAGGGAGCTACTGGGGAATATTGAATTGTCAGTATGGGAACACAGGTGTGTCTGGTGTGATGAAACACCACTCTTCAAGCTCCACTGTGCAAAATGCTTCCATTTCAGAGTAGGAAGAGGTGGATATGGCAGAGGGACCACCCACTGGTGCATTTGAGTGGCTCAGAGGCAGCTGAAGCAGAGAGGAGCTATCACTGAGCTGTTCAAAAGGAGCTTGATTTGAAGGTGCTGACACCCAGCAAACTGAGGTGGAAGGATGCTCATTAGAACTAAGGACCTCAACAGGAAACCCAGCCAGAGCCAAATGAAGAGGTGGTAATGACAGGAAATTGATCCAAAAGCAACTTTAGAAACACTGGGGGATGTGGCTCAAAAGGTATTATTTCAAAGTTTAAGGAATGATTGTTTAGAAGCTCCAAAAGAAGATTTGTTTGGAACAAATGAGTTTAAATTAGAAAAAAATATTTTGCTGTGAAAATTATAGATAGAATTTATAGAAGAAAGAATATAGATATAGATAGAATATAGAAGAAAGTTGATGAGAGAGATAACAGAGTAATGTAATATATGATCATATTTGACCAGTGAGTGCTTGAGATCCCATCTTGTGGGCTTTATCAAATTGTCAGAATAAAATATTTTAGGAAATGCTACAATTTGGAAGGAAATTTCATATTGTGTCTACAATTGGAATGAAAATAAAGCCTTCTGGGCAAATGCTGAGGAATGTGAACATCAGTCAATAGGTCTGCTCCCACCCACACCTGCTGTAGGCTGGGTCCTGTCTCTAAGCCAGCAAAAGGTGCATTCTTTGCAGCATTGAAAAATTGTGTTGTGTCAAGGGTGGGAGCAGCTACAAAGCACTCCTTGTAGCACCAGGAACCCGGGTGGGTGCTGTACAGGCAGTGTGATCTCTCCTCCAGGCTCAGTGAGCTCTGCAGTGGGGTGGGAGTGCTGCAGGGAGCAGCCAGGCTGGGATGAAAGATGCCTGGAACAGGGCTCAGCTCCTAAAGGGATTGCTCCTGCTTGCCTCAAAGCCACAATCATCTGGATGTTCTCTTTCCTTCCTGTGTCAGCTCTGCCCTATCTCTGCTGTGGAAGAGAGGAGATTTCCTTGGCAAGTCCCTGAGCTCTTTGCCGTCTGGGAAACCACGAGGGCACATCCCAAGTGATGTCCAGGCTGAACATCCCAGTTTCTGTGGAGGGAAGGACCTGCTCTGAGGAGGAGGGGGCTGAGGAAAGGTGTGGAGCCAGGTCCCACAGCAGCCCAGGCAAGTAGACATTTCTTCCTCCAGCAGCCAGGTTCAGACTCAGCCAAACCCAGCGTTGGTGTCCTCGCCAGTCTGTGCATCCTTCTCCAGACAACACCAGCTCTGCTTCTACAGACCTGCACTGGCATCATGGCTACTGAAATACATTGGGTTTTAGTGTTTAAACCTTTTCCTGCCTCTCAGTTTTCCCACTTCTGCAACCTCACACATCAATTGTCGTTTGACATCTTTCATTACAACAAAGTGAATCTCCAGAAGCTTTAAGTAGGTAATAAACTTAACTCTAATTCTTTTGTTTGCACTAACAGAGCATGTGTGAAAAGGCATTTCTTAGCAACAAGAGACTGAACTTTATGCTCTAACCCAGCAGGAGAATTCTTATGTGTCAGCAACATGAAAAGGGATGCAGGTACCCAGCCCTAACTTGCATTCATGAAAATCTCATTTTAGTTATTTAGTCTGATCAAGATGGTATGAATTGCTTAAACATTCCTTGCACATAATTTTATGTCAGTCAAGAAAGGCACAAAAAACATCTGTGTTTGCAGCTGGTGGAGTATGTTGGATCAAAACCTTTCAGAGCACCTTTTAGATTTTTATTATTTTTTCCTCTGCAGGTTACTCTTGACCCATCAGTGCCATAAGAGAGAAAATGTTAGTTCAGATTGTACAGCCCCACTTCATACTGTCCTCCTTCTTTCTCATGGTCCCTTCCCCAGTTACCAGGTATCTTTTTTACTTTTTTTTTTATTGTGAAGTATTGAATGAATAATAAAATCTCCTAGGACAGGTGCAGTTAAAAGATTAGTAAGTGCTAGAATTTGACATGGGCAAAAATAAGTTATTGAGGCTGATGTATAATCATAAAGGAAAAGATTCATTTTCTGCCAATTTAATGTAGTAACAACAGATAATAATACATCTCAGAGTTCTCAAGTGGAGCAGGAGGGTGTTTATTCTTTTTGGGCAGGTGGTGCCATGCCCAAGCCTGGGTATATTGCTTAAATATTGTTAGCATCAAACATATCTCAGAGAAGCAGCCAGATGATGAATCATCCACTTGGAGAGGGAGGTCCCAAGCCACCATTTATTTTTATCTACCTGCATTTCTTACAGGCATTTGGTGCTTTTTCCTCTGCTGAGAAAATTATATTATGTGCAATCCCTCTTCTGGTTTTTTTTTTTCCTTATTCATTTTTACTATGTTTACAGGAAAAAGCCTTGGCAAGGAACTAGACACCTCCAAGGTGGAAATTGTGCTCTACAGCCAGTTAGAGAAATTGCCGTAAAAAAATTTTAAAAGGATTTTAAAAATTATTTCAAAGCCTTATAGATAACAATTTAGAATCTTTCAAATTTGTGTTATTTCCTTACTCAGACCCCAAGAGAGTTTTGGAGAGTAAGTGGACTCAATAACTCTATGAAGTGTCATATACTTTTCTAAATGTATAGCAGCATGACCAGGATGGTTTGGTACCAGCACTGGGAATCACCCGGGGTGACCAGAGATGCATGAAGGTGCCTAAGAGCTTGGAGCATCAAATTCAGAGAGGGAAAGGCATTTTGTCCATATAAAACCCCAGTAACACCTTACAGAATACATTGCAAATCCCAAATCAGTGCTCATGGCTTTATGAATGGCAGCAGGAGGCAGAAGTGCTCAGCATGGAGAAGGTGGAGTTACTTTTGCTCCCTGAGGATCAGGAGGAGCTTCATGGTGCCAAGGGAACTGCTTGTGACAGCAGGCAAGGTGCAATTCATCAGGAATGAAAATACTGCCATGGCTACAGCCTGACCCCCAGAATTCAACTTAGAAGTGCTCAAAAGCTGGATCATAAAATTGGTTTTTGAGGTGAGAGCCTTCCTTGGGCTGCTACTATGGAGAAAGCCTCTTAAATGTCAGTCAGGAGAGCAAAGGGTGACTTAAGCTCTTCTCAGTGCTTAATTCTGAATTTGTACAGGTGTCCCTGGAGGAGAAGTGGCCTGAAGCACAGCTAAAGTCAGGATACTGTAGCCTGCTTTTAAGAAAGATGTAAGAAAACAGAGGTTTTAAAGGTCTGTCTCTTCTTTTGTGGGGACAAAAGTAATTTCTTGAGAAAATAACCATGTTTTGTCTCCTTAGCATTGCACCTATCTCAGACTGTGACCTTGGGGTGTGTTTTATATTATCATACCTTTCTTCTTTCTGGAAACAACTTAAGATAGAGGAGGTTGGAGACATTTTCACCAGTTGAGACATGCAAAGATGGAATCAGATATAAACCAGGAAAAAGTCATTTGTGTGACAGAGGACAAAATGCCATTAAAACCAGAACTCCAGAAGGTGGCTCCCTTATGGTATTTCTACAATTAAAATATCTCATTGCTCAGCTCATGGACTTCTTCCAGTACCTCCACCATGAATGCCAAGGGTTACATTTTGACCAAAAGCAAGTTACTGTGCTCAATAACAGCTGCTATGCCATAGTTGGTCACTCAGAGAAGGTCATTTTTGATGATTTTATGGTCCTATTAAGCCTTGAATTCTTTAGATATTCCTGTGAGATATTCCTTAGATATTCCTGTGAGAAGCTCTCCCTCCCAGAACTTCCTTGGCAGAAGCAGCCCCTGACTTCTGCCAGCACAGGCTCCTCTCATTGTGGAGTTTCTGCCACGAAGGCTCCTGGCCAGGATTTCTTCCAGTGAAAACAAAAGCAAATTATCTGAGGCTGTGCAAAGGAAAAAAGCAGTAAATTAGCTAATCATGTATTAAAGAGTTATCACTAAATATCATAGTAGGCACAGGAGTATCTGAGAACAGACCTTGAAATTAAAGAGGGGGTTCTGCTTCCAAGTGTCCATGAGGAATGCAGCCCTGGTTCTGCCAGCAGAAATATCTCCAGCAAGTCAAATTCTGCAGCTGCAATGAGGCTCTACTCAGGTCTAAGGGCTTTCTCCCTCACTTCCCCCTTGGTTTTCAGATGTATAAACCATATTTACCCTCCATAGCTCTCCAAGAGCTTCAGGGTTTTGTCTTTTTACCATAACCATGAAGCAATCAGTAATTTTGCCTCTGCCTCATTGCAGCATTAAATATGGAAGAACTGGTGCAGCCAGCCCAGTATCATCAAACCTTAATCACAGAGCAAACCTGGAGAGTCTCTTCCATTGTGCTGCACCTCTGAGCCTGATCTATGGCCAGGGAGGTCAGAAAAAATATTCCTGTTGTGTCCTGGGGCTGGGAGACCATCCAGCCTTCCATAATGTTGGATTCTCTCCTGTGCATCGGGCAGAACACAAAAGGAAGTGGTATCAAAGATGTTACACGAGCCCTAAGCAGAATAAATATTATATATATATGTCAAATCTGTCACTTGGTGTTTCTATAGAAAGTACTTTATACATTAGAATCTGTCAGCCCCTATTGTCTCTGCTTGAGTTGGTCTCTGCAAACCCTTAAGCTAAATATTGACTTTTTGCATGAAGAATATGATGATACACCTAGGGGATGGCTCAGCTGGCCAAGGAGGAAATGCAGGCTGGGCAGCAAATCAATGGTGAGATTCAGTTCTTCAGGGCACGGGGTGAAGCCAGGCATTGTGCTTGTGAAATCATTTGCTTTGCAGTTTAGAAATGTACAGAAATTCACTATTTCTCCAAGTGTGGCTGTCCCATCTTAGTGCTGTTGATTTGAAGTTTTTTAATGCTCATTATCCTGGACTGCTGAAACCAATGTGTTTGAGGATCAAGGAAAGAAAGGTTGAGGCTTTTGAGGAAAACTGTTCCTCCACATTTTTTCTTTTCCTTTTCAGCAGTGCATGTACTTTAAAGCAGTTAAATTTCTGGGGTACATTTTTTCTCACATTCTGAGGTCTTTCCCTTCCAGTCTCTGCTTGGAAAATAATGTCACCTTAAGCTCCTGTGAAACAATCTTTATTCAGCTGTAGGGGTGTGTTCACACAGACATGGGCATGCATATCTATTTGTGTTTGTGCAAAAAAGTCTTTAGACTAATATCTCAGACTAAAAATCCACTCTGGGCATTTGGTAATGTATTATAACAATAGAAATGGATAAGTGGGCAAAAATAATAGACAGTACTGCTAAAGGCCAGTCAAGTGTAGAATCAAAGGGAAATTCTTCAGGTTGCTGTTCTGATGGTAAGGGTCTTCTCTCCTCTCCTCTCCTCTCCTCTCCTCTCCTCTCCTCTCCTCTCCTCTCCTCTCCTCTCCTCTCCTCTCCTCTCCTCTCCTCTCCTCTCCTCTCCTCTCCTCTCCTCTCCTCTCCTCTCCTCTCCTCTCCTCTCCTCTCCTCTCCTCTCCTCTCCTCTCCTCTCCTCTCCTCTCCTCTCCTCTCCTCTCCTCTCCTCTCCTCTCCTCTCCTCTCCTCTCCTCTCCTCTCCTCTCCTCTCCTCGTCCTCATCCTCTCCTCTCCTCTCCTCTCCTCTCCTCTCCTCTCCTCTCCTCTCCTCTCCTCTCCTCTCCTCTCCTCTCCTCTCCTCTCCTCTCCTCTCCTCTCCTCTCCTCTCCTCTCCTCTCCTCTCCTCGATGAATTTCCATTTCAATAAATTGTGATTCTCTGGCACCTTTCTGACAGATTTTCAGGTTTGGCATGCTGTAAGCAATTCAGATAAAACCAGGGCTTGATAAGTTTTCCTTTGTGTGGTGCTGACAGTGCATCCATTCCCTGCACTTACCAACAGGTGCCAAGACTGGTTGCAATAAATAGCTGCCCTCTCATAAGACAAAAAGTAAGACTGGGGCTGTATTAGCATGCAAATGATTTTCATTTATTCATTGCAGTATTTCTGAGATTTGTGCCTCTAGAGACACTTTTTTGTTTAGGCCAGAAGAAACTCAGAGACTTAAAAGAGATGCAAATCCTTTATGAAGTGAACTCAAAACACCAAATGGCTTCAGAAATAGCTCACAGTCTATTGGAAGCCTGTAAGTATGGGATTGTACTGCATCCATTGCAGGAAGTAAAGCAGACTTCAAAAAACCTTGGTTCTTTTAAAATAAATAAATAAATGAATAAAAACGGGTCTCAAAATACTTTAGCTGTAGATAAACTATTTGTGATTAAGTAGAATCTTTTGGGACCTCTGGTGCACCAGGTTATACAAGAGGGCTTTATGTGCACAGAAATGTTCACAAGCTGATACTGACAGTTTTTCCTAATGCTGGCAAAGTACAGGTAGTAAGGTAATAAGAAATACTGTGAGCTTTTTAAATTATTATTAGAGCACACCTGGATATTTTAAAATAATTTCAATCGAAGGTAAAAAAACCCCAAACCCTACAGAAGAGTATTTTTCTTTTAGCTGAAATTTACCATATGTTTTTAGTGTATGTAGGACTCTCCAAAATTTGAAAGGTGGCCTCTCATTTTTATGAGCGAGGGAAGGCTGAAAAGCAAATTTTATCCTTGATGTAGCTGATGGAAAAAAAAAAAGAATGCTTAAAAATCCCACTTAAGTTAGGCTGAATAAATCTCCTCTTTGAGACCCCACAGGGTCTTAGCCACAGATTTTCAGTGATATCAGCAGCATCTTGTACAAGCTTTGGATTCAGTGCAGAGCAGCACGTGGAGGTCTGTCCCACTGCATCACCTGCCCTGTATTTCTTTGCTTTTTGGATGGGTTTTGCTGGGTTTCAGTGCTCCAGTTCTTGTTTGACCTTATTGCACTTAAATTCCTTTTGATCTTGAAAGAGCCTGAGCTGCAAAGAAAACAAAATGATGTTGTGAAGACACATCTGTGTTGGTAAGGAAATGGGTGTAATTACATTGCCTGAGTGATATGAAAGACTTTCCAAAGTAATATAGATTGCATTAGGGGAAACAGATCCCATGGCCAATCTGCCCATTTGTTCTATTATGGGTTTTTGGGTTTTTTCACTTCTGAGTGCACAAGCAAGAGCATGAGAAGCCAGGAAAATAGCACCATTTTTTTTGATTTTCCCTACTAAGAGTGGAGCCACTCGGAAAGGCAAAGGGAGCAGCCAGGGCCACTTTGCTGCTGGGAGTAGTCCTTGAGCAGAGTGTGCCATCCTGGCACTCTCCTGCCAAACCCTGCTGCTTTCAGATCAGCCCTGCCCTTGCTCCTTGATTGTTTCATGTTGGGAAGTGAAAATAAATGAATGGAAATAAAGGGAAAAAATGGATGCTGCTGCTGAGATGTCTTTTTGAAGCTTGTGCAAGCACAGCTGGCAGAAAATATATTTGTGTTCAGCTCAGAGTGAGAGAAATGCTGTGGATGAACTGTGTTCAAGGTCAGCTTGGATGGGGCTTTGAGCACTAGGAAGCAGAGGCAGGGGGGTTGGAACTGGATGACTTTTGAAGTTCCCCTCCAACCCAAACTCTTCTGTGGTTCTGAGGCTCTCTGAGTGGGGCTCAGAAGAAGAGCACAGCTCCATCCCAGTGTGCCCCAACATTTATCCTTCCCTCTCAGACTTTGCCTTGCCAGTTTCCTGCAGACTTTTAACAATGCTCCCACCTTTGCCCCTTTCCTAAAGAAAGTTGATCTCTTTTTTTCCCTTCCTGTCATTTTCTCCTTGCCTGTCTGTCCTGCTCAGTTCCCAGCAGCACAGCTCTGTCAGTGGGTTCTTCCTTGCTGAAGAATAGCAAGAGCTATTCTTTCCCTAAAAGAAACCTCACTAAATCTGGCAAACTGAGTGTTTCTGTTTATGAGCTGACATTTGCTGCTCAGGAAATGCTTCACGGTAAAATCTTCACCCAGCTGTAGATACCATAGTCCTTTATATGTTGTTTTCGAGCTCTGATCACTTTTCCAGTCCTTTGCCTGAGCTGGCTGGGGGAGGAAAAAAAAAACCCAAAGTTATCATTGTTATTTATTTTTTTCTAGCAGAGAAAAATGTAACAAAGGCAAAAGAAACCCTGCTGAGACCATTTTAACAGCCATGTATCCTTGAAGGGCAGTGCATCCCTAGCTGGGTAAATAAAGGAGGAAAATAGGAACCAATCACTGTGGTTCCAGTTTAACACAACTTCTGCAGCTTTAATGAAAATCATTTCTAGGGACCTTCATTTATGAAAAGTCATGTCATGCAATTTTTTTCTTTTTTTTAGTACTAAGCCAGACAACAAAAAGATTTGTCCCAGTTATATTGGATGGGCTTTTAGTGTTTTCTGTCTCTCTTCAAATGTCAAAGTAAAACTTTGACATCACCTGCAGCAAGTTGAGATGAGCTGAGTAACTGCAAAATGATGAAGATAATCTTGCTTGACATGCAAATTGTGCAGCCTAACCAGGGAAAAAGCTAGTTCGTCATTTAATCTTGGAAAATGCAGTTTGGGCTGCTGTAACTGGAGCTTTCCAGGAGATAAATTTCTCAAAATGATTAATATCTCTGGCAGAAAATTATATCAGTAATATGTGTAGAGCACAAAGGAGGCTCGGAGTAATGTAATTCTGCTGAAATTTTTATTTTTTTCATAAAAGGGAAGGGTAGATTATGCCATCTAGTTAAGCCTTTACATATTCTAAAGAGAAGCAGTGTATTCAAATTCTAAACTCTGCTTAAAGCGGGATAAATTTATGCCTGCAGGTTTGCAGGCCCTCAAGGTGGTGGTTTAAATGAAAAAAATGACATTTTGGAATGGGGTGAAATTTTAAAATCCCAGCAAAAAGAAGATTCTAAGTTCTTAAAGTTGTGTTTTGCCCTGAAAAAGCTGTTGATACTGCTGAAAGCCTACAGGAAAATCACTGATGGTTCCTTTTTATTTTATTTTTTATTTGAACAGACTTTACTAATCTTAAACTGTTAATGCTGATGTGAAAGCTTAGAGAAAATTGAAGAAATTACATTTTTCTAAATAGCATGAGTAGTTTAACATTTAATTCCCCTGAAATTGTAGATCCACTTCAGCACTTATTTGGAGAGGATCTTCAGAATCCAGAGGGTTGGTCCTGGACCTTAGGATCTTTTAGAGGGCTTTTTAAATGAACAAAGGGATTATTGCATTGGACATGAGAGGTTGAAGGCCAGGTATCTGGGATACTCTCTTTTACCTGAGTTAATTAGCTGTAGTACATATTTATCAAAGAGCAGGTAGATACTTTTTGCCAATTATTTAAAACCATTAATAAAATATGAGATGATAGGTCTGGATCACTTTCTCCCAGGTTATTGGTTTCACTTAATTAGTAATTATAGAAATATAAATTCAAAACAGAGTGTACACTGCATAATCATGTCTGCCACACACAAGAAACATAAAACTAAGTAAATCCTTCCCCAGACTGGTCCTGATTTATCCTGGTGGGTGAGAAGGGGAGTCAGGACTGACAGGGAATTGCTGACCTTCATTGCTTTCACTTCTTCCATGCAGACAGTGCTTCAAAGTGCTTACAATGAAAACATTATAATGTCTTTAAACAGCACCTAATTGTTAAAAACTAAACCCAGAAGAGATGCCAAGATCCAGATTCATTTGTTCCTTGCTAATAGGTTAAAGACTGGAGAAAGCACAGAGATGACTGTAGCTCCATTTCTGCCCATCTGATTTCCACATGGTGAATTCTGCCTGCAGAAATCTGCACAAGTCACAGCAGTGCCAAATTTAGACCAGCAGAGCCTAATGAACCAAGAGTGAGATTGGAAATCTGGTTGTTATAGCTTGTAAATAATTGGCTGGATTTTTCTTCTGCTGCAATTTGTCCCAGCTCTACTGAAGTTGTATCATCTTCAGCACATTAAATGAAATTATTGAGCTGTAATTCCCCTGAACTTTTGGTACAAAAAACCTGCATGAACCATTAAAATTTTGGACAAAAAAGATTTACCACTGGGGAAAAAGGCATGGATCTAACTGAGGCACTGGCTGAGTACTGTGTTTGCACCTTCAGCTACAGATATCCAGGTAACAAACAGAAATGATCTGTCTGTGTGTGCAGAAATAATCTGGCTGTGCAGAAATAATCTGGCTGTGTGCAGAAATAATCTGTGTGTGCAAAAATAATCTGGCTGTGTGCAGAAATAATCTCTGTGTGTGTGCAGAAATAATCTGTGTGTGCAGAAATGATCTGGCTGTGTGCAGAAATGATCTGTCTGTGTGCCTCTTTCCACCTGGCTCGTGTGACCAGCCATTAGTCAATGTGTGTCACCTTCATCTGTAAATTTTGCTCCCTTTCATGTTTGAATTTTGTGTGCAGCACAATCTCATGCAGCCTCTCAGATTGGATTGCAGAGCATGTCAGTAGAGTCATGTTGACTGGAATGACCTCTGCTTTGAAAGGGAAGGAGGTAATTGGGTTTCCAAATTCAATGCTGCATCTGACATCAATCAGTTGTCAAATTTCATTAACTCTCACACTTTGGGTTCCAGGAAGATTGACTGTACATGCCTGTATGGCTGGGGAAGCACTGAAACTCTGACAAGCCTTGATAACCAGAGCTGCTCAAGAGAATGTCTGTAATAAATGCTCTCTCATTTTCTGGGTGACCCAGAATCCTTCCAGGAAAGGTTATTATCCAAAGATATAAATATTCATAGATAGAAAATTAATAAATATTTGTGTATTGGCATATATGGAGAATTATTTGTCACTTTCTAGATAGATTATATATATATATATAATATATCCACATATGTAGGTACATTTAAAAAAAACAGGTCTATATATATGCATTATTGAAACATCCATTCCACTCTAATTCAATCCAATTAGATTTAATTAATTTAATCCAATGAATTCCCTCCTGAAATGGAAGTCTCCTATAACTTGCCAGGGGAATGGACCCACAACACCCATTTCATTGTGGAGAAAAAAGCCTGGTGTCCCTGCTCTAGAGCACAGAAAGAGTCAGGGACAGGGATGTGTTAAAAACATGCTAAAAATAGTCCTGAGCTTAAATCTGTGCTTTTACAGGTGGAAAAAGATTCACAAAGCCAGAACAAGATACATTGGGCCAGGCATAAAAATACTTTGGGATTTAGGAAGAACACTGGTGCCAACTTCACAATATGGATTGTTTATGAAATCTGTGCTTTTCACACTGTAAGTAATCTGCTGTCATGGACCTGAAGATTTCTTTGTTTTTTGAAAGGCATTATCAGAACAAAAATGTAGTAAGGAGTAAATACTATCAAAGAAAAAAAAATGGAAAGTCTGTTTTCAGGTTCCTGCGCCTCAGAGCTGCCATCCAGACACAGACCTGGTTTTGGAGGAGTGCTGGGCTCCAGCAGGAGATAATCACAGCTTATGCTGGACATCTGTGGTCCTCAGAGAGCTGTTAGAACTCTGGGTGTGGAAATCAGGTGAGCAGAAAATGGGCTTTTAAATTCCTAAAGTAAAACCTACCCAATTAAGGGACTTCAACCCTGGTTCAGTACCCTTGCATAGTTTGTTGAGAATCTAAAAAATTTAGTATATATTTGTGTATATTTGGTAGCCTACAAAAATTTACACTGAAGGACATGGAGAGACTCCCAGCTTTGTCTGATGTGATAAATAAGATCACTAAATATTTTTTAAACCTCTGACTTCCTCTATTTTTGGTTAATATTTCATTGTCATATTCTTATCTCCACAGTTAATTTAATTTGCTATTACACCACCCACAGTGCTTGCTTGCTCAATCTCTTTCATCTCCCTCTGTATCCCACAAGAATCTAGAGTCAGACTCTTGTCACAGCTCTGCTTCACATAAGTAGCTGGTGAGAACAGCAGGGCTATAAATTTTATGAGCTCCATTTGCATCATCAAAAATCCTGGAAACTCAGTTGTATACATTGTTTGCTCAGTTGTATACATGCCAGCAGCCCAGAACTCATTTTAAATTATAGTTATTTATGCTTTGGTATGGCATTGAGTGCCTGTTTTCCCCTCCTGTGATCCATTCCTCTCCAAAAGTTGTGAATCTGTTTTTGATTCCCTTGTTGTTACTTCTGGAGATATTTTAAGGTTTGTGTAAGCTGGAGCACATTTGAAACAATCAATCCAGTTAAACACATGGCAAGCAGCACTTCTCCAGCAATTGCTGCTCTGCATCACCTTTCCCCTCCAGCCTCTTCAATGCCAAGATCTTCTCACAAGGAAAAAACCATAACTGGAAAAAAGTATATTTGTGACAAAGATATTCTTTATAAATTCTGTACACATGGGTTGTTTGCAATGATTTTGTTTTTCCACTTGTTCCTCAGGCAGTGACAGTAAATTTGGGTGCCTGTGGCATTTCTGCAATTCTACCTTTGAAGGAGGCTCATGCCATACATTCCTTATAAATACTGACTTGCTTTAAGTCCCACGTGTGCCTCTCATGCAGAAATGAAATAGACAGCACAGTCATTATTCAAGTTAATTTGCAATATTTATTGCCCTTGGTGGATACAAATGTGTTTGTAACGCTCACAATAAATGACCTCTGGGTTTCAGAGATGCATTATCTTAGGAAAAACTTGCAAGGCGTAAATATTGCCCTTCCCTTTCTCTCTATGGTTATTTCTACAGTGCCACTCTTGTGTCCTGTGCCTAGATTTAATTCATGCTAAGCTGAAGGACTCTTGCTCCTGCTGTAGTGTGAAACAAGGGTAACATTTGTGTAAATGCAGTGAGAAGAGAAGCAACTCTATGGCTTGCCCTGGTGACATTTGGAGAAAAATGCCTGTAAGGACCAGCTGTAAACCTGGCACAGTCCTGGGAAGTGAAATTTCTGCCTTTTCCTGGGATCAGGAGTTCATTATCCTCACAGCCAGGGGGTTTGTCTGGGCTCAGGAACAGTGAGCTGCATGAGCATGGCCATGAGATCAGAGCCACGTCCCTTTTCATGACCTGCAAACCACAGGAGAAGCAGAGGCAGCAGGAGGGTGGCAGCTGCACACAATGGGCAGCTCTCCTCGTGTTTTCCTGCTATTGGAAGCTGTGTCATTCTAGAGCTAAAATATTTTCATATTTGACAATCAGACTGAAAATGTCAGATGATTGGATTATGTGTAAAAGTGTATTCAACATTCATAATTCATAGATTAGCACATCTAGTTCTAAGCTTCCCAATCAAAGTCAAGAGAAAAAAAACTTTATTTTATTTTAAAGCTGAAAAAAGAAGGATAAATTGACTTTCCTGAGGTCCCTTGTGTGTTTTCTCTGAACTATCCATGCCAGCTTTCCCCACCTTTCTGTGGAGTCAGCCTAATTTTTATACTTTTCTTTACCCTTTAAAACCCCTTCCTTCCAGTCAAAGGACAGATACCTGACTGAGAAAATCAGAACAAAAATGTATGTTGGACTTCTGGGGACAGACTCCAGTAGGTGCAGTCCCCTTTGAATATTTTGCTCTTGCTAATAAAGGCTAAAAGTTCTGTCAGAGAGGTGTCCTAGTTATGTGATATGCAAAAGAGGCTGATTTAAGGACTGACAGGGAAGCTGGATTTGAGATTTTAAGGCTATTTTAAATTAAATATTAATAACCTGGAAATCAAGAGAGGAGAGGAAGAGAGTTTCTGTGTTAAACACAAAATAGGAAAAAAGGTTTGTTCTTGAAAGCAAATTCTTAGGATACACTTCACAACTCCTGATGTTTTCCAGCATAAAAGAAAATCTCAGTCTCACAGAAATTCCTGTTGCAGAAGGTAATTTTATTCAATTCATAAATCCTTATAACAAAGATTTTTGCTTTGCCAATTATCCAGATATTCATTTCACAGGGGATAATGAAGTATGTGGTAAATGTTTCAGCTGATCTTGTTTTAACTTTTCACCATTTGTGTGACAAAATGCCATACATAAAATCTTACATCAGGTTTTTTATTGGTGTAAAAAAATGATACCTCAAAATCATTATGCATGCTCATGGATGAGAGTCTAAAATCAAAACCCATAAAACTTGTTATTGGAGGTTGTGTTTTTCATAAATGTGCTCTCCTCCCATAATGTCACTGCCAAAGCAAAGTGAGATAATAAAACCCATTTTTCTTTGGCTTATTTTCTTTATAAATGATATAAAAAGAAGTCATACACTTCTTACCTTTTTTAAATGCTTTTTAAGCATTGATGTTTTCAGGGAACTACAAAATGTCCTTCCTGTCTAAGACTCACAGTGGCTGGCTGAAATGAACCCACAGGCTTCTCTGTCTTGGGCTGTCAGACTGGATTATGTGCTTTTAATTCAACATATGGATTTTGTAATTATCTGAGGAAACTACAAGGGGGTGTAATACATTATTGCCTACATCTTTCTTCAAAGCAGTTTTGCAGAATAATTTAAAAAGTAGAAAAAAGCCCTATAATTCTAAAGAGCCCAAACCTTCCAGTTAAATTTAGACCAAAAAACCATATTGTTTTATCAAAAAACCCCCCAGTGTATAAAATAGATAGGAAAATGAGTGACAAGTGTCCATAAAATCAGCTTGGAAATAGCTAAATAAATCTTCCTTCTCTGACTCTGAATTGCCATTCTGATCTTTGCAGGATATATATAAAAATTTGTCTAGCTCTGGCTCACCTAACTGCATTTTGGAGCATATTTGGTGCTGTATTTTCTGTTTCTGTGCTATGACATAAAAATAGAAACTTTGCTTCAACTCTCCCAGGTCCTAACTGGTTTTGTCTGATGGAATTTTATTTGGTGGGAATACAGAGATGGAGCTTCCACAGCATTTATAGCCCTTAAAATTTGTGTGCAGTTGCTCTAGAGAAATACTCAATTTCTGCTTCATCATGGATGAGCTCAGTGAGCTCCTTGTGGAACTCAACAGAGTTCTTGAGACAGTCAAGCTCAGAGCAAAAACTCCTTCTGTTTATACAGTGTATAAGCATTCATCCCTGTGGTTTCCTGGAGGGACTTTTTCCTGGTAGCCCTTTTCTTTCTCACTGCTCTCCTTTCCAACTTTTCCAGCCTGATTTTCTCCCTTTTATGGTCCCATTCTTGTCATTCCTGGAGTCCAGTGGGGCTGCAGAAAGACTGAGTGCTGGGTGGGAGCTGTACTAACAGCTGTGACAGGGCTATTGCCTGGCTGTCTCTGCAAATGTCTTTTTGATCTTTACTAACAAACAAAACTCAAACTGAGTTTAGTTCACATTTCTGGGGAGCTGAAGCAGATGCAGATTGTCCTCAGAGAGTTGTCCTGAGGGACACTTGAGATGTGCACATGAATTAGATCAAGGACTCATTTGCTGCTTTCAGAAATCCACCCCAAAGCCACCTCAGGACTTTAACAGATTTAAAACAGCGTCAAAGGGGTTCTATGGGCACCTGGAGAAACCTGAGAAAGCTGCTTCAGTCTAGAGGGATAAACAGAAATAAGCATCAATCACTCCCAGCACAGCATTTTGTAAGGAGTTATCTATGAATAATCTCTTTTTTTTGTTTTGCTATGGGCAGGGACACCTTCCACTAGACCAGGTTGCTCTAAGCCCCATCCAGCCTGGCCTTGAACACTTTCAGGGATGGGCTTTATAATGTAAAAGGTGATTTTTAAAGCCAAATTCCTTAATTTCAGAGGCCTGGCTTTGGTAGTGTTTCAATCTTCCCCACTGCACTACCTGAGGAGTAAGAGCACCAATAGTGCTGGGTGAATCACAGGAATTCTATTTCTTAGCAGCCTCCAGGTCTGAGCCTCTAATTAGGCAGCTGAAATGTGGCTTCCCATGGTTTGTCCTGCTCAGCCAAACTGCTGGGCCAGTGTCTGCTTTTTTAGAAACTTAATTTCTTCCACCAAGCCTTTTAAATGTAGAATGAACTGGATTTATGAAGCTCTGATGACTAGCAGCTCTGGGTTCAATGCCTTGTGTTACAGGGTTATTTATACAGCACTGAAACAGCCCTGGGCAGGATTGTGAGGCAGCACTCCTAGAGAGCCCTCATAAAGGAGAGATGTTCATCTCATCTGGTAATTGCTGAGAACAAAAGAAGAAATATATAAATTATATTTAATGGTGCCTGGGAATGCTGTGTGCTGACAATGGAAGCATAATCCCTCTCTCCTGCCTCCCTGCCTCTGCAGCATCCTCAGCAGTGACCCCGGGGTGGAGCAGCCTGTGCAGCACAGTTGGGATAATGCTGCCAGAAACAGCCCTTGCATTTGCTTTTCCTTTCAGGAACAAGCATGCTTTGTTTGTCTGAGCTGCCTGCTGGGACTACTTGCAGAATGTCTTAAAACTTTCAAGAGAGACTTTCCCTACCTAAAGCAACTGTAATAAAGCCACTGTTAAATTTAATTTCTGCCAAAAGAGTGACTTACATTTTACTTTACTGCCCCAGTAAAACGGGTGCTAAACAAATGTTGAAAGGTCACAGATGGAATTGAGAGAAGGTTTTTTTAATTGCTGAAAAAAAAAAAGAAAGTATTCTGCATATGTAGATAAATGCATTGATTTTTTTCCCCCATTTCTACAGTGCTAGGGGTCACATTTCTGATTTCCTCAGCACTGCAGCTTTATGTGGTTGTTGTAAAACTCTATTCATCCATAAAACAAGTACTGACTGAGGTTTTTAGTGCAGGCTGAGGTATGAGATGCCACAGGAAGGACACAAACCCCCCCTGCCATTAGACACCTGCTGTCCCTCAGCTGCTGGGTGTCCAAGACTGCTCTCCAAACTTTCCCTGCTCCTGCACCAAGAGCAGATCCCACCCAGGATGAGCAGATCCCTACAGGGCTTTGGAAATTGTGCCACCAAATGGCTCTGCCTGCTCAGACATCCTGCAGAGAGTCCTGCTCCCATGGGGTTCTGGGTGGTGTTTCAAGACCCCTTCCCTTGAGAAGCAAGGTTGGAATTGCAGCCCATCCCTGGAGTCTGGTGCTTGCTGTCAGAGAAGACAAGAGGGAATAAGTCAATCACTTATTTTCCACTGCCCAAAGGTATCAGAGGCTGCATGGGCTATGCAGATGTGCCAGACCAAGCAGGGAAGGTGAAAATTATTTTGGAGCTGATTGATCTCAATAGTTGGTCAAGACACAGCAGCAACAGAGACAGCAAGAAGCAAAAAGATTTAAGACTTAATCAGCCTGAAGACATCAGGCTTTCTGCCATTAAAAATGCAATATTTCGGGATTCACTTTCAGATCTTTACTGAATTAATAACTAAACTGGTCTGTAGCTTTTTTTTGGCTGCCAACAATGGAAAAATCAGCAACAAATACATGATCTGCATGTGGGAGAAGGTAAAATTTAAAAGAGGACCTTGGTATATAAATTCAAGGCAGTTTTGACTGATGAGGAAAGAGAATAGGCAGGCACTGGCAGGAGCAAAAAAAAATGATGCTGAAAGTATGATGGATTTGTTGAGGCACACTACAACAGAAATAGTATAAAAAAATTAGTTATGAAAAGAAACATTCACAAATGTTTTCATTATCATCTTTGGATAAGTTCTACTGACAGACAGAAAATACAAAGGGGAAAAAAATTACCTTTCCTGGAAGATTTGAGAGGATAAAAAAGAAGAATGAGTTTGTCCTTCAAGGATGTGGTTCCTTAGCTGAAGAGAGCAAACAGGAAGGTGTTTTCCTAAAATACTCTTTGTAAAAGTTGCTTGGATTCAGAACTATCTTAATTTCTTTTAATTTGTGTGGGAAGGAGGAGAAAGTCAATAAGGTTTCTGCTTTCTCCACAAAGATTTAGTAATCAAAGGTCATTAGACTATATATCTTACAGTAATTAATGTGAAATGAGAGCAATTAGTGATCCTTCATTAATGAGTGTTACATTTGATTAGTAAGTTTCTATTTTTGTCTGATGCTATTTAACATGCTTTAAGACAGACTTTTTTTTTTTTTTAATCTACAATCTTCACAAAATTCCAGCTGGGAAGGTTTGAAGATAGGAATTACAGCTGATCAAGTTTTTCTTTTAAAGTGAAGTGTCCTGACTGACATTGCTGAAGCAGATTTCTGCTGAATTAATTTGATTTTGTGGTTCTAGGGTTCAATATTCTAGGGTTCAAAGGCAATCAGGTACCCACATATCAGCAAATCAATATGTGTCCAAATTCTACTTGCTCCTTGCACATTTTTATTTCTCCAGCTAAATATATGCTAGGAAAGAAAAGATATTAGAAATCCCCACTCAAAGGGAATCTGAGCTGCTCTTTAGAAAGATTTATTGTAATGTTTGCAAAGGACATTGAACTCCTCAGATGATAAATAAAATACAAGTGCAAATTAAAATTATCACAATTCCAAGCTGTTTAGCACAAACACCCAGTTAAAAGAAATTACTCATTAACTGACTGTTGTAATGGTTTTGCTGAATCTGGATATTCAGTTGTTTTTTCTATTATTAGCAGCCAAATTGGAGTAGGATCTCTGATGTGAGATTTGACCCTTTCATCTCAGGTGATGTGAAAAGTCTTTTTCAAAAATCAGCAAAGCTATACTTGCACATTCATTAGTGATAATGATTTACCAAACCAAGAGCTAATTTTTCCATCATCACCTCGTTCTTTGCATAGTCCAGCCTGTGAAATTCTGCTGTCAGCTCTCTCTATCCCTGAGTGCAAGGCAGATGCAGACTCTGCAGAGAAAACATTTTAAGGGAAACTCCAATTTCATTCAGATTTCATTTGCAATTAAGACACAGCCTCCATGTGAGGACTGGTGAGTTTTTCAGTGTATTTAATCCTGATCACTCATGGCAAAAATGTGTGCATGGAGACTTTATTTCCCTCAATGCTGTGGTGTACCCAGAGTGTAACCAAAGCTGCAGCCCAAGAGAACATTGACATGTTGAAGCTTCACTGTTCAATGAAATGCAACAATCACTTTGTTTTCACTCAGTTAATTGAGCTAAAGTACAGACTTTACTGTTTCCTTAACTCAGGGATCAAACAGCCTCAGTTCTTAATGGCAAACTGAGAAATTCCACCCCGGGATTTCTGCAACAGCAGAATTTGTGTGTTTATGAACAAAAGATCGATGATTAGGAGAAAATCCTTGGGGAAAACCATCCCTTTTATTGATCCAAGATTAGTGCCAGCTGGTAAAATAGAGAAATTTGAGCTCAGCAAAGCATTAAAGACTTGGAATTGCCAAGGCAAGGCAAGATGTCTGCTGCCATTCACTGTTGGCAGGGATGCTGCTCCAACCAAAGATATATGTACCAACAAATCCTCCAGGAAATGTTCCAGGGAAGTCCTGACTTATTCTGCAGTAAGATTCACTCAAAGAGAGAATTCTTCCTTGATTCATGTCGTGGTATTTGATTACTTATTTTCTGATTATTGCTGGTTATGATATTTGTGGTAGCACCACTTGCAGTTTGGGAGCGTTTCTTGCTGGAACAATAAATTTCAGCCCACAAAATTATGGACAGAAGATTTTGCAATAGCAAACTTTATGACATGAGATGTTTTATTGGAAAAAAATATTTTAAGTCTCTTTCTTTCACAATTCCCCTGGTAACACAGCAACCACAAAATATTTAGAGAGCATCTCTGTCAGACTGAGCGGTTTTGCTGATGCTTGAGCACCCCAGAATCTCAGATATTTCTTTTTCCTTCAGTTTTTTCTCAGCTTCCTTAAGCAGCCCCAGCCCCTGCACTCACAAATGAACAGGCAGAGCCAGGTCTATGACATGAAAATTAATTTTTGCTTGTTAAAATAAGAAAAACATTTCCCCAGAACTATCCATTGGTCTGAGGATTTACTTTTTCCTTTATGCATTCATTGCAAAAAGATGTTTCACTGTTTCCTTAGTGATTTATTTCCCTGAATCTTCTCTGATTAAACACTGGAAGATTTATTTCTTCAATGTTATATTCCACATAGAATTTTAATTGTCGAACAGTGGGGAAAGAGCTGGAGCAGAATAAAAACATATTGGTGTAATTCAATTTTTATACCCATTCTGAGATTTTTACCTTTGGGACATAACTGTGTTTGGCAATGGTGAGAGGAATACAACTTATAAATTCTACTTGAATGATCAGTAATAAAAATAAATGATCTTATTAAAAAAATTACATTAGGCAGTGAAATGTTGAATGACTGTTTTAGCTCAACAATAGGTGCCATGAGGCACATATATAACAGAGTAGTGACAGAGCAGCAAAAACTTATTTTAGTCAAAGAACATTCTCCATTATCTCTGGAAAATATGGTGCTTTTTGGCATACTTTTGGATTCATCTCCTTTTAAATGGAGTTTTCTATCTCAACTTTTTCATCTGTTAAATGACAGAGAAAATAATTATTATTTATGTTAAGAGGAAGTGTGTGGTTCTGCTAAATAATTTGGAAATGAGCAGTACAGAGAATGTGATTTTAATAGCTCTGGTGCCAAGTGGCTTTGCTAGAACCAGCAGACCCTGAACACTAAACATGGAGATCTTTACTTGTTTTTTTTTACTTTATTTTTCTACTTTTTGTTTTTTACTTTCTTTCCCCCCTAGGTTTCTATCTGTAGAAGAAAAAAGATCATTTTGAATTTATAATTTCAAAGGGTTTTTTTTTTCTCATATCTTTTATCCATATTGCAATTTTCAAATTCCTCATCTGAGTTACAGACATGGGGATCAGGATCTAGTCTCCATCCCAAGCATTCCTGCACTTTAATCTTGGGGTTTTGGTATTTTACCAGTGACTTCATGGGTCTCATGTTTCCATCCAGAATTTAAAAGCAAATATTTCATACAGAGTTGTCAGTGGGTAATATTATAATATTATACATCAGGAATTTAAATCAAAAATAGACAAAGACTATTATTGGCTGCTATCTTGGGAGATTTTTCATATGTCACACAGGCTATGAGATATCTGAACATTATTTTTAGGGAAAAGATGGAAATGTTTCACAGCACGTCTGTCTGTACCTGAACATGAATGATTAATGTACTTTTGGTCCAGATTCAGCTGAGCTTTTATAGATAACAGCCAAGAAACAACCTCTGATCCCATGTGTCATAGCTATCAATAGATGAGAGACAGCTACATATATAAATATATGTATTTGCCTTCATCATATGTCATGTCCTGCAATATAAATCAAGGCTTGGCAAAAAACAACAAAAAAAAAAAGAATGTATAGAGATGCCAGATCTGTAATGCATGTCTTTTAGCATTTATTCATTCTTAGTTTCATTTTTGACTGAGAATCACTTGATGTGTGCTATCATTTTCCAAGCTTGCCTCTGTATTGAAAAACTGTCAATGCTCCCTGAGAGGTATTACAGAAAGAAAGTCAACTCCTCATTAACCTGAGTAAAGCAGGCCCTTGTTAAGGGGTTGGTTTTTAAAAAAATATTCTTTACTTTTTAATATAAACCAAAACAAATAAAAAGAAAAAATTGAAGTTGACTAGAAATTTGAAATGAGAGAGCAAATGGGGACAAAGGGAGATTAATTCTTGCTAAACACCAAGGACTTCTCTCAGGGTCTTAACTGAACATCAAGGACCTCATTTCTGGAAAAAAGTAAGAGTAAAATCAAATAGCCAAACTTAAAATTGATATATTAAGTAATCTAAGCTGCTACATTAATCATCCTTTCTGGAAATTTGCATGGAATTCTGTTTTTATTTCTCCATAGAGCACTGTCCAAGGATACCCAAATCTGTCTTCCCTTTTCCTTATGCTATAATTTCTGATAAATGAACCTCATTATCTCAGGATAATAATTCTGCTTCATTTTCATGCACTGTAGACTGCTTTTGATGCCTAGGTTATGTTTCCAGTCTAATACCTAGGAAAAAAAACCCCACCTGTTTTTGAGAAGCTTTCAGAAGAATTTGAAGTCTTGCAACCAAGTCAGACTGCAAAGAATGTGCTGGTGAATGACACATCTGAACACTGCTCATGGCTGCCCACTCCTTGCACACAATTTTACATCCTGACTCATGTTGGTATTGGAAAAAACACTAAGTCAAAACTACTGTAAATATGTAATCTGAGTAATTTATTGTGTCAGCCTGAAACATTGCCTGGCTGTCACATCCTTCATGAAGCTGCTGCTTTTGTGGAATACTCATGTCTCCATCACAGCCATCCAAAACCAGCAACAAAAGACAAATAAATATGGAAATTATGGTGCCTGAGGGGAACCTGCCACTCTCAGTGCAGTGAGAGCCAGCTCAGGCCAGAGGAGTTTGATTCTGTGGCTCTGGTTCAGAGAGGCACTGAGCTTGGCCACATGGCAGGAGAATTGGGTTGTCTGCATGCAAGAAGGTCCAGGGCAGGTGTGGGGCTCACGTTGTAAGGATGAAAGAACTGCCTGCACCTTTCAGTGCTGAGCACTGAGCCCTGACCCATCTGATTGCTCCAAGGCAGCATGCTGGGCTCTTTGGGACACTGAGAATTGATCTGATTCCTGCTGATATCATTCATTTCACTGCACACACAGTCTCCAATGGGAATGAATCACTTCTCTCATGGATGTGTGTCAGGTACTGGAATAAACCTGGTGTGAGGTGAGGCAGCTGACAGCCTGAGGAGAGCATCCCAGAAGGGCTGTGGATACACCCAGCTGAAACTGCTGGGAGTTTGTAATCAGAGGCACCTGAATTTAATTCCTGAGAAAATGATATTAAAGTTATTCCCCATCTCCACTGATGGGTTTAAGAACAAGACAAGGCATGAATTACTGGTATTTTCTTCTAGGGCTTTTGTCAGATCAGACTTGGCCTCTGCATATCTTGCTGTCTGTCTGTTTATCCATCTGTCTGTCTATCTATATCAGCTCTTTGGGCCGTTTCATAAAGCAACAAGGCTGACATTTCTTGGACATCTTTGGAAAAATGCAAGCAATGATTCAGGAGCAATAATTCATTACTTCATTTCTCAGGTAAGAGGTTGCTCCCAGAGATGATTAAATGAGGCAAAACCCAGCCACAAGCAATGTGTGACGTAAACAGACTTTTCACAGAAGAGACTATCTCATCCTCCTTGTGAGCCTTGAATTTGAAATGCAAATCCACTGGGATTATATAATTTCATAGCTCAGAAATTAATGTGCCACATTTCATTAGGGCCTCTGGCTGCTGCACTGCAGAATGTTTTCTCCTCTTTTTTCCACCTGTGACTTGTAGTTGGAAATCCAAAATGGACCAGTCTGGGATTCTGCTTCTGCTCCATCTCACCTGGCAAAATGTTTAATAAATGCCCTGAAGAAGGAATGTACAGCCTGCTCCTGAGTAGCCTTTCACCAGATGCCAACAAAGCTGTATCCACCTGCCTGATTATAAGAGATTGCAATGATTTTCTTGTCGTGCAGCTTCCCCTTCACTGAGCTGAACAGGACTGTTGCATGTTGCTGAATTGTTCTTATGTCAGTAGCCCAAGATGTTGAATTTCCTGGCCTTGAATACCACAAATTGCAAACACTGCATGATGTCAGTGGATTTCAAAAATTACATAGAATGAACCATCATTCTTGTTGGCTATAAAGAGAAAGAAAGATTCACTATTATTTTTAATATATTTTTAAAGATTACCCATGGTAATTTATCCAGGTTTTCTCTATCATAAAATATGCACATTAAGGACCCTGTAAGTGCTTTTGGTCAGTCTGTCATTTTAAAAAAGCATTTCCTGAGTTTGTGCCAACTGACTTCACTGCAGCCACCCTGAAATATTCAAGTATCTTCGCTGGAAACATTTTCTCTGGCATTTTATCATTGATTCTGTTTTGATGTGTCAGCTTCAATGTGGTGATACTTCAGCATTTAGACACCAAGGCTCTACATCACTCAAGTCAGCATTTCTGACAATCATGGGGCTTCTCCCAGCCTTGTGAAGCTTTAATAATGTTTGCAATACACTTCAGACTCCTCAGAACAAAGAAGATATTGCTTTTTAAAAAAATCCCTATCACAAAGCTGATCTCTCTGAAAAGTCCCCTGGCATTGGTTTTCATCTGGCAACAGCCCATAATGAAAGATGTACATGTGTTATCCACCTCTATTTAAAATAAAAAACTCTCTCTTTTTGCTGTAATATGGGTAATTTTATTATCTGAATAATCCATTATATGGAAACAGTTTTCCAACATAACTGTCTCTTCCAAAGTGTTACTTTCTGAGGACTAATATGACTTTTTTTTCCCCTTTATATTTTCTTTTCTTGCATTAATATAATTTTGTTTGAGTTCAGAAGTTGAAAAGTGCAACTAATTCATCCTTACCCCATCTCCCTGGATCATTTATTTCTGTCACACACTCAGGGATCTTTTCCAATCAGTGTCTTCTTCATGGTTTGGGTGATGCTTCTTGTTACATTGTCATCAGGCTAGAGAATCTTGTCTGAAAAAGACATGAAAAATAAAGATATTTTAGTAATCTGGAATGAGAACAGAAAGCATATTTTATTTTCCTGATTATAAATCAAAGCAATTGCTCCTCCCTCCCTAACACCTGGAGGGAGCTATTAAGGGCTCTTTTCTTTTCTTTTCTTTTCTTTTCTTTTCTTTTCTTTTCTTTTCTTTTCTTTTCTTTTCTTTTCTTTTCTTCTCTTCTCTTTCTCTTCTCTTCTCTTCTCTTTCTCTTCTCTTCTCTTCTTCTCTTCTTCTCTTCTCTTCTCTTCTCTTCTCTTCTCTTCTTCTTCTTCTTCTTCCTTCTTCTTCTTCTTCTTCTTCGTCATTCTCTCGTATTCTTCTATTCTTCTTCTTCTCATATTCTTCTTCATATTCTTCTTCGTATTCTTCTTCGTATTCTTCTTCGTATTCTTCTTCGTATTCTTCTTCGTATTCTTCTTTGTATTCTTCGTATTCTTCCTCTTCTTCTTCTTCGTATTCTTCGTATTCTTCTTCTTCTTTTTTAATCTTCTTCTTCTTAGCATTCTTCTTCTTCGTATTCTACTTCTTCTTCTTCTTCGTATTCTTCGTATTCTTCTTCTTCGTATTCTTCTTATTCGTATTTTTCTTCGTACTCTTCTTCTTCGTATTCTTCATATTCTTCATATTCTTATTCTTCGTCTTCTTCTTCTTCTTCATATTCTCCTTCTCCTTCTTCTTCGTATTCTTCATATTCTTTGTATTCTTCTTCTTCGTATTCTTTCTTCGTATTCTTCTTCGTATCTCTTCTTTCTTCGTATTCTCTTCGTATTTCTTCTTCTTTTTCTTCTTCATATTCTTCTTCGTATTCTTTGTATTCTTCTTCGTATTCTTTCTTCTTCTTCGTATTCTTCTTCGTATTCTTTGTATTCTTCTTCTTCTTCTTCGTATTCTTCATGTTCTTCTCTTCTCTCTTCTTCTTCATATTCTTCTTCTCCTTCTCCTTCTTCTTCGTATTCTTCTTATTCTTCGTATTCTTCGTATTCTTCTTCTTCGTATTCTTCTTCTTCTTCATATTCTTCTTCTTCTTCTTCTTCTTTGTATTCTTCTTCTTCTTCTTCTTCTTATTCTTCCTATTCTTATTCTTCTTATTCTTCTTATTGTTATTCTTCTTATTCTTATTCGTCTTAGTCTTCTTCTTCTTCTTCTTCTTCTTCTTCTTCTCTTCCATTGTTTTCTCTGCACTAACCCCTCCACTGGGAAGATGTTATTTTTACTTGACATACCCTTTAAAAATATTCCCTGAGGACTCTCAGCTAAAATTGTCTGGTAGTTTAGACGGCTTTTTCCTGTTATGATATTTAACCTTCTTACTTGCCTAACCTGGTGGGAAAACTGTTATTTTCAGCTTATTGGACAAGTTTTTGGGTTGGTCTTCTTTTGCCCTTTTTCATTCTTTTTGTTGATTTTTTGCTTTTTTTTTTTTTTTTTTTTTCCCATAGAGCCTTGCTGAAATCTTCATAAAAAACTACAGACATAAATCCTTCCCAGTTCTGCCAAATTTCATTATAGGGTTTTTAATTACTTTTATTAACTTTGTTTACAAAAAGTGGTCTGCCCTGAAAATTTCCCAGACATTTTAAAGCACATTCTGAGAAAAGTGTTGAAATGATTCTCCATTTTTCATAGGTGTCTAAATTTAAATTGTGCATTTTCAATTCTGCTTTTTAAAAGGGTGTTATTTTTGCACTGCAAGTGCATAACCTAATTGAAAATGAGAAATTATGGAATAAGACTGGACATTATCTGTTAAGGAAGGACAGGACAGCCATTTATCAGTTTGAATTGTTTTGCAATGCAACCTGCTAAACTTTCTGTCCCTCTTCAAAGCTCCCACCCTGAGACTTCCCACCTGTCAGTGGGGGCTGGACAGCAGCACTTTGAACTTCTGATTTCATGGTAAACTGAACTTCCTGCACCAGAAATCATATTTTATTTCATTATTTCTTTTTAAATCCAGAATAGGCTGGGAAATGTGTCTGAACTGATGTTTGCAGATTTATTGATTTGCTTTATGTTTGACCAAACTTCCAGGTATAAAATAAATGTGTTTCATCTTGCAGACCCTAAGACAAGTGCTAAAGGTGATGAGTGAATGTTGGTTATTTTCTAGAGGAGTGAATGCAATGTTTGATTTGTGTGCAGGGATTCAGCAGTTTGGTTATCTGTGAGAGTCTTGGCCCAGAATTTTAAAATATATGCCCCTTTAAAAACATAAAGATTGCAAACTTCCACAGTATACCTATTTTTAGCCCTGGTATTTCACAGTGCAGGTGGAAAAGTCACCTTTTAAAGCACAGCTGGAGCTCTTATATTTATCCCCTCTTTCCCCAAAACATGGCCCTTTTCATCAAGGGCAGAATTTGCTGGAAGTTGGGCAAGTTGAGTCAAAGCATGAAGATTTGCCCAAAAATCAGAGAGTCCTGAGCAGGGATTGGCATCATTCACACTGAGTCAGACAAGTCAAACAAGGAGTGAATTCTGCTGAGTGCAACAGGGCTATGACCAAGGATTTCTGTTCAGAACAAGGCTCTGACTGTGTCTGAACTTGTGGATGGGTTTGTAAAGCCTGAATTTTCCTATAAAAATAAAGAAAAAAATCTCCACTTCCTGTGGAGTTGTTAGAACTTGTAAAAAACACATTTAAAATCTATGGAAAAAACCCGATTTCATTGTGTTTTATTTCTTGAGATAATGCAATGTATTAGCCCTAGAAATGCAGGTTTCATTTTGATATATCTTTCTTAAAAATGTGTCCATCACCCTAAGTAGCAATATTTGCATTAAATGATGCATAGTTAAGACTGTTATCTTCAACAGGATATCATGAGACATTGTACCAAGAGGTAAAATACAGTAAAACAATATTGGTTCTTTTAAAAAATCAATTTAAGCAGAACTTGTAGAAACATAAACTGCCAACATCACATTTATTCAATGTACTTCCATTAGCAACCAAAATATAGATATATTTGACATGGAACAACACAATTGCTGTGGGGAAAACTTATCCCATTGGAGAAAAGCAAAATGATATCAGATTATTATTATTACAACTCCTGTTGTCAGTCATTGCTGTGTGACATTGGAGATGGATGGTGAATAATGTGCAGACTACAATCTAGAGACTGGGACTAAAAAGCCAATACTAAAAAATAAAAAGAGTAAAAATGAAAAAGTAATTTTCTTTGGGTAGCAATTATTTTTTTAATGGAAATATTCTTTTGACAGAAATGTTTCCACCAACTGAGCAAGAAAAAGGATGTGAATGCCCATAGTCTGGCTATGTCTGTTGGATTCTTTGGACTTTCAGGGTTGGATTTCAAGTACGATAAAATAGAAAGAAGACAATTTTCACAATGTTATCTGCTTTCTCTTCCATACTTAGACTCCAGTCCCTCTTCCATCCACAATGGATGGGTAACACATCTTTATTCCCATGAGAAGGAGTCTTGATTTTCCTGGTAGGCAACTCAGCTTTTATTTCCAAGCAGAGAAATGAAGAGTGTCTTGGAATTACTGGAACCTGCTGAAAGGAGGAGATCAGAAATGGCCCAGCACAGCCAGCAGTGCCCAGGAAATGCAGACAGGCTTCTTGGAACTGCAGCAGTAAATGGACTACAGTTTCCATTGTCAAAGTTTGCCAGTGTTTCCTTAGGCTGAGCACTTTCTGTGAAGTCATGCTGAATTTAAACAGGAACTTCTGCAGAATAGTATGACAGGAAAAGTGACATGAAATTTAATAGAGAATTGTGACTACCATATAGGAAAGCAGAATGCATTAGACCTGGAAATATCTGTACAGTGCCCAAGGGGTGTAAAGGCACCTCAGGAAGTGCTTACAATGGTAATTAAAAACTCACCACACACAGCTCCAAACAGGGTAGGAAAAGCTGGGATTGAGGCTTTTACAGTTTGAGTGAATAAAGACCAAAGCAGTGAGAGCTGCTTTAGCTGCTGGAGACTCTGACAGATATCAGGGAGCCTGTGTGAGGGATGGCTCCTGGGAGTCCTCTCAGCCAGAGCAGGAATTACTGTTAGCTCTTAGATCTGCAATATTTTACTTGTATTTCTGCCTGGAGAACAAAAGAGTCAGGCAGACTCCTGGAAGAATCTTTAATGGAGAAAGGAAATGGTCTGATTTTCAAACCCCAGCTTAATTTGTGGAGGTAGAAGTCAAAATAAAGACAGAAACCTTTCCCTGTACTCCAGACTTTTAAGCTAAGCAGATATGACCTAGCACTGCTAGGGAGGAATAAATAAAGCCACCTATGAGATTAGCCTCTGAGACATTTTTGTGACCTTACCTGATCTTTTCCTGAAAAGCAGCAAATCCTCCACTCCTGAACAAGTTTCTTTTCCATAGCAGAACAGATGGAAATATCACCTCTAGTTGTACTATTTAAGGGAGAATTTTGTCTCCATTTCCAGTAATATGAGAATGTTTCAACTTTTCTCTTAAAGCCTAAATGTTAAGGAAAAAGATTTAATCCTTTTTAGTAATTGACAAGTTCATTATTTGAATTTTCCATTGCAAAGGCAATATCCCGAAGCTATTTCGCTCCTACATTTGTATGAGCAAAAGCCAAATGGGCAATAGTGAATATTTTCCCAAATGTCCTTCAAAACTTCTTCAGAAAGTGAGAGAACAGAATAAAGGGAAAATAAATATGGGGAAAGTGGACTGATGAGAAATAGAAAATTTGCCATTAGCCCTGGATTGCATTTCACTGTCAATAACATATCTGAAGATATTGAGCTGGCCCAGATGCCATGGTTTTAAGGGAGCCCAGAGGATTTGATGTGCAGTTCTTCTGTACAGCCAAAGCACCCTGTTCATCACCTCTCCAGTTTCTCCAGGTGTGCAGTCCAGCCAGAAATTCTGGGGAAAATTATCAAGACAACAGTGGGGTGAAGGAGCAGAGTCCTTCTGGCTATTGAGATTCAGAGCAGGAAGTAAAAGCATCCATTAGCTCAGAGGGATTAAAAATATACATGCACATAGATCCTTGTAATTGCAGGTATGAGAGCAAGAACAAAATATCTCTGGGTCCCAAGGGCTGTAATTTAAAAAAATGAATATCTTCTTGGAAAGGTATCTTGGAAAGCTGCTTTGGCCCTCTGAAGGGCTGTGCCTAATGCTAAATAACACTGGAATGACCTGCAGGAGGTACAAACAATTTTCTGGCCTTCCTTTTGCCTCTGTCCTTCAGAGCCAAGTGCCTTTACCTTGCAGGGGAAGGAGAGGAAGGATTTCAGTGTTGGCTGTCTTTGTGAGCCTCACTGCAACCCAGCACAGAGCAGGAAACTGCGGCCAAGGAGCTGATTTTAGGACCTTTCCTTGCTTCCAGTGACCATGAAATTTTGTATTTCCCATCTCTTAGTCCTTTGAAATGCTCTCCTCCCCCTCCCCCCCAGGACCTGGCTGTCTCCAAGGTGTGGAACCATTTTGCTAAATGAACAGGGAGATTGGTGAAAGCAATATGCAGGGGCCTGACAAATGAACAAAACAGCCAGCATGACAGGCAGAAACAGAACTTTTCCTTTGTGAATTTTTGAAATGGTCCTTTTACCAGGCCTGGCTGGCAGGAGCAGTGGGCATGAGCAATTCAGATGAGGATCTGAGTTCCAAGAAGACAGAGTATCTTTAACATTCATCAGTCTCCTGACTGCACTGAGGATTTTTCCTCATGCAGAGAAAAGGCAACATCATTTATCCTTGGCTGAGAGCCACTGATAGATTTGAACAATGGAATTAGTTATTCACTGCATTACAATGACTAGCTTACTGTAATTTGACATTAATATGCTTCTACCTGAACAGTGCAAAATGTGAATTAAATTGCCACAGGGAAAAATGATGAACCTATTCTTTGATTTAATCTAAAAGGAGACAGTTATGGTCTCTTTCCTCATAATAATGTTCACCCCTCTCTTTCCAAAAATTTTACTCTAACTTGTCTAAGTTTTCTTTTGAATGCATGAAAAAGGGCAGTATGCAATATCACCTTCCTTTTACCACTTTTTAATTGATCAAATATAAATATTTTAATAACCAATATCGTTATATATAATATATAATTATATATTTAATTATATGTTTATTTAATGTATATAATATATAATTTAAAATTTAATTTATAATTATATATTATCTATAATTATATATTTAATAATTCTTTATATGGAATTATTAAGGTTGGAAAAGACCTCCAAGATCATTGAGTCCAACAATTAACTTAACACTACCAAAACTTTGTCCATGAGCACCACAGCTTCTGCTTCCTGAACACTTCCAGAGATGGTGATTCTACCCTTCTCTTCAGCAATATATTAAATTTCTAATCATGATAAAACATAATTTCAGAATTTGGAATAAAAAGTGTAAACAATATTTACAACTGTTTTTTAATCAAGTCTTTTCCCCTGTCCCCACTCCCACAATGGGAGGGTTAAGACAACATTAAGGATTTAGCAGAGGCTCACAAAAAAAACCCAAACAAACCCAAACCCAACAATAGGGAGATCATGCTGAAAAGTGATTTTTAAGCCTTTTTCCTAGTCCAGAGCATATCTCTGGCACATGTCTAATGCTGTACCTCTATGGAGGAGTGCTTCCAAGAACACACATCCTTCTGCCACAGCCTGACACAGCACAGACAAACTCTGCTCCCTCTCCCAGCTGATCTCTGTCCCTGTGCAAGGCAACAGTCAAAGGCTTTTAAAAGGGAAAGCATTCTTCTATCTGTGGCTCCACCAGCTGTCTGCCTCTTCTCTGAAACCAAGGAAAGAGAATATTTCATGGCAAACTGTAAAATGCAAATGTCCAAAATACATAAATATGTTCTTTGAATAAGGCAACATATATTGATGATGTTTTATGCATAATGTTTTTCCTCTCTCTCAAACTGTTATTTGTTAGACATTTGTAAAGATCTGAGGCATTAGACTCCTTTTATGTGATATTTTTATGTGCATTGCTAAGTGGTCTGGCTGGAAAACAAGATTATGTGATCTGAGTTGCATTTTTGGGACTACACTTACAGACATAAATTCAGCTTATTTGTGATAACAGCAGAGGTTTTCAGTAACACATCTGGAGACATAAAATATCCAACCTTTCCCTGTCAGCTGGCATCAAACCTTTCCCCTCCCATATCTGAGAGGGCTCCTGTGCTCATTGGTAAGATTTGATAGAGATTGGGTCATAGGTGGTCTTCACAAAAAATTAGTGCCCTCTCTATAGATCATTTCTTCTTGCTCCAAATTCTGCTCAACAGGACATATGTTGTGTTCCTTCCCTTCTCCTGGTTTCCTGTCCTGCAGTGAGGAAAACATTTTACTGGTGATGGACAAAATCACACATGAATAAATCCACCTATACATTTTCTTCATTATTATTTCTTGCTTCTTATCTCCTCTTTTGGAATGCAGCACAGAGTGGGCATGGTAAATAAGTCCCTTTTATCAGTGAACATTTCCCCATATTAAATCTCTCATTCATTCTGGAATCCACAGGCAGCTTAAAATATGCCTGATGTCTGTGCTGTCAGAGCCTGGAGACACATTGCAAGGCTGGGAAGAGATTGACTCTCTGATAGCAATCTGTCTGTGATAATGGCATGGAAGGAGTGTCAGTCATGCTCCCCACATCTGCTGCAGCTAGGGAGGAAGACAGCCTCATCACTTTGATGAGTGTATTGGGCAGAACCCCGGCTGATAAGCAAAAGTGATGATGTTGCTGTCTTTCTCTCAATATATATTCATAATATATTATTCTAAATATCCTGTTCTCTAAAACCATTGCAGGCAATTCTCTGTTTGTTAATATTTTCTCAGACAAGCATGGAGAAGCCTCAATTTCCATTTCATCTGAACCAAACCACACAACACCCTGCAGTGTTTCATCTCCACTGTGGCCCTCTCTATACCTTGGCAGATTCCTTACCTAGAATTTAAATGCCCTTCCAAGAACAACTCCTTCTCTTTCTCTCCAGATGTGTGTTCTTGGCCATTCAACCTACAGGAGAAAAAGGCATGAGCCTCTCTCTTTTGGTCACTTGCTCTAAATCACTTTTAAACCTTCCTGTAGCAGATTGCATGAACTACACAATTATTTCTCTCTGCATCTATTCATTGAATTTAAAAATCTGCCAGCAAATGCCTAACCAGAGTAAATCAACACTAATTCAAACAGAGGTTTGATCACATATTGCATCTGAAGGGTGATTACATTGGTGGTGGTCCCTCACACAAATCCTTAGCAATTACCTTGAACATGAATTTTTCAACTTCATTTTCATTGCTAATGGAATATGTCAAGCTTTACCTTCTATGAGGTCCTCCTGTGGATCTGCATCTGGAATCCAGTTATCTGGATTCCAGTGCACATTTTGATTAGAAATCATTGAATCAGCCCCAAAATGATCCTGAGCCACAACATTCTCTCAAACCAGGCTGTGAATTCCATGTCCAGAGTAACACAGCTAGCTGAAAACAGAAGGGAAGGAAGGAGTGCCTGCTGAGGTCTCACCTTTTGCCCAGAATTTAGACAAACATGAAGACCTGAGGCAGCTTTAGGGGCTGGGTTGTCCCCAAACTCCTGCCCTTTGTTCTCCTCAAAAATCAGGGCTGAATATCTTCTCCATTCCAGATTGCTCAGTTCAAGGGCTGCTCCACAATCCGAGGCTAAATGTTTGGAGGTCAGAGCAGGCACAGCAAAGCATCACTAATTTCTGTACTAACAGCAAGAACAATCATTGTAACATTGTTGGCTTGCTGCATATCTGCTGGAAGCACCTGTAAGATTGAAACTTTTGAGTCCATACATTGCCATAATTAACAAATACTTATAAAATTGATGAATATGATAAATATGTTCAAATACTCTTCAAAGTTTTGACTGGAGTTTGACCTTGCAGAATTTTCTTCAGAAGTCAATACACAATTAAGATTGTATGAAGCTGATAGAGGTAACAGTTGTAAATATACCCAGAGAGCATTTTACAATTCCCTGATGAAATCAATCTGCTTAAGCCAATTTACATTGTCCTTGGTTGGTAGTTTATTTGAAAAAGGGTTTATTATTCTTCAACCAAAAAAACCCAAACCCGACAACAAGAAAAAAACAAACAAAAGCCACACCTTAACAAACAAACAAAAATCTCAACAACAAAACCCAAACAAAACCCAAAATAAAAAAACAAAACCACCAAAAAACCCCACAAAAAAACCTGAGAAAACATAACAAAAAAACCCCACCAAAAATAAAAAACTAAACAAAAAAAAAAAAAAAACTATAAATATTTAAACTAAAAGGACAAAAAAAACCCCTGTACAGATGAGGTTTCTAGAAACTATGGCTGTTCAAGAAAATGTTGTTGAAAGCAGAGAGAGTGAATTTAGAATAAGTATCTACAACAAATTTTGTTTTGATGTGGTAATGCAATGAAAGGAAAAACGCATGATTAGATTTTCAAAGATTAGGAGGTGAAGAAAGATTTAAATTGAATACTAATTTAGTTTGGAAAGCCTTGAGGAAGATGTGCCCTTCATGTAAAAATTCTTTTTTTGAATTAGCAAGGTGTTTCATCTGCCAGATGAGCATAATTGCAGCAAAGAGTGGATGCAGGCAGAGAAGGAGCAAGCCTTGTTTTTATCCTCTGCTCAGCACCAGCAGGCACAGCTGGAGGCTGCTGGGGAGGTCAGTGCTTCTGAGGAAACATGGAATGCTTCTAACCTGGCAAGTGGCCAAGGGAAAGAAAATACTTGGAGCTGAGCCTGCTTGTAAAGGTTGGTGGTAAAATTCAGAGGCTGTATCCTCTGAGTTTGGGGAGTGGAAAAAGCTGCAGAGAGGGGAGAGTCTGGTGTGCAGACATGACACTCCAGTACACCTTTGGTCAGTGAAAAGGGCCTTGGAGAAGAGTTCCCACCTGAACTTATTGAAACCATCACTTTGCTCTTACAATATTGTCCTTTGAATGCACATTTATGAACCCATGGCTTCAACAACTCACAAAATTGTGATACTTGGAAAAATCATTTCATCAAGCTGCGTTGTAACTGAATTTGACACAACTTTATCTGCTGCTGCTTGTCAAACTGCAGATCCTTTAGGATGTTTCGGCCCAAAGACCTGGAAGGATGCTCCCTTCACAGCCAGCCCCACAGAAAGCCATGTGGGGTGACAAACTGACAGCTCATGCACAGAATGAAGCCCCCAAAGCTTCCCTTCAAAGTTTCAATCTGTGATTACCTGCAAGTCAAAGCTCCTTGGCTTTACTCCTGTTCATTCAAACTGTGATGAGTGAGGTGGAGGCCAGTGTCTGTGAACTGAGTGCTGAAAATAAAAGGCCACCCAAGGGAGCCAGCTGGCCAAAATTACTTTTCATCACTATCTGGCATGACTGGATCTGTCAATAACTGCATTCAAATATTGCACATTTTAAATGTTTTTTTTGCATATTTATAATAACGTATTTATAATTAAAAGAGCTCTTTGTGACTTACTTAGGAAACAGATTTGACCTTGTCAAATAACAAGCAACTAAGCTCAGCCTCTATGAGGTGTCATAAGGTACAGACCCCACAAATGAATGAACTGAAAACATTGAAAAATGTGTTTCCTGTTTGGTGAAAAATATTTTTAAGAAATATATTTAGGATTATTATTAAAGAATCCCTTGATAATCAGAAAAATACCCCCACAAAATAACACTTAATTTCTTGCAATTTTGATCATATTGATCATTAAATAATCAAATTGCAATAATTTAGTCTTTATAGATAATCAGACAAAGCACCCACAGAATGTAAACATTCACCTTGTATTTTCCATAAAACATAAAATACCTTATTTCACCTTCCAATGTCTTGTGAGTCACTTGGAAAACCAGTGTTCCATAACACATAAATACCTGTATTTTCCATAAAACACCAAATACCTTATTTCACCTTCCAATGTCTTGTGACTCCCCTGGAAAACCCCTGTTCTCTGTTGTTTCTCAGCAGCATTCCTCCCACTGATAACTACATTGGAATTAGCCCTGGAGGGAAGAAACAGCAGCAGACATAAAGTACTTTCCATGCAAATAAAAAATCTCAAAATTTCAATTTACACCTTTTTCCAGGAGTTAAATGAGCTTGTGGGATAATTAATGATCTGTTTTATTTTGCAGTTCTGTACTATAAAATGAGTGCAATGCCAGGGAAGTGGCCAGGTGGAGGGGAAGGAGGAATACAGCTGGGAAGGAGGAATACAGCTGGGAAGGAGGAATACAGCTGACATTGAGATCCCTTCCTCTTGCTCTTCCTAAACAACCCACAGGAAGAAGCAAGCTCCTAAATTGGGTTCCCTGAATTAATATTCCACAGCTACCTTCCATTAGCAGTTTCTGGAATGAAGTTCCTAATTTAAAAGCAGCAAAGAAGCCAGCTGAGGTCTTCTGTTTCAGTAAGCAAACACATTTGGACTCAGTAATCTTAAGGTCTTTTCCAACCTAAATTATTCTGTGACTCTGTGATTAATTAATCTATATGGATTTAGCTGGAATTATACAATCACAGAGTGATTTGGGTTGCAAGGGACCTTAAAGATCTTGCAGTTCCAGCCTCCCTCAGCCTTCTCTATATCCAGGGGCCCAAGTTTCCTGGTTTGCTTCTGGACAGGGCCCACATTTCCCCTGTTCCTCCCTTAATCACCTAGAGATGTACCTATAAAAGTTCTTCTTTTTCCCTTGGCATCTCTGGCCATATTTAATTCTATAAGAGCTGTAACTTTCCTAACCTTACCCATGGATCCTTTGACAAATTCTCTGTATTCCTCCTGGGCTACTGGGCTTGGTTTCTGCCCTCTGAAGATCTCTCTTTTTAATATGGAAAACCTCAAGTTTTTATCCCTGCTGTCACTGTGTGAAATTCCCCCTTAGTAAAAATACATCAAACAAAAGCTGGTAGGCAAGACATAAAAATCACCTTCTTAATACAAAGAAATGTTTTCATGCCTATCAACAGCTATGATTTTTCTTTCCAATGATTCATGTCTGCACCACACAATATTTTTTGGCTACTCTGGAAGTTTAATAGATGTGAAAATTATTCTGCTTATTGATTTCCCTTCATACTTAGCAGATAAATCAATAGGAAGTGAAGATGAGGCTCCATTAAAAAGATTTCTGGTGACATCATTTTTGCCTGAAAGTTTCCACAATAATGACCCTTGAGTTTGTCAGCAAGAGGACATTCAAACAAAGGAACAAATAAAATCACATGCCTCTCGTGGGTTCAGGCTGTAATTTCTTCTCTCAGGGTAATTTTATATCTTAGTTTATTTTTCTGCTATGATGTAAGTTCATTTTTTTTTTTTTCTGGTAAAAACAGAAAGCAGAAAAAATTCAAAAAAATAAACCCTAAATTTTTATAAACAACCCCACCTGAGCTCACTTCTCAAACCTGTGACTGATAACAGTCTAAGGCAAGAAAGCCCACGACAGAAATGCCTCTCAGCGGAGCTGTGGATACTCAGTAGTACAGAGATGCCAAAGATGCACCACCCTTTGTACAACTGTTGTGGAAGATGGAAATAGTAAAATATTTACAATTATTGCTCCCTAGAAGATGCTCAGCTGGAAATTTCCCTCAAAAGTGACGGGTCACCAGGCTGCACAAAATGCACAATTGAGGTTTCGTGGTTAACACCCTTTGCTTTTGTGCCAGTTTCCAGAATAAAAAAACTCCTCAGGGATGAGGATCCTTTACCTGCAGAGGGAAAGGAGGGTCCAGACACACAAACCCTTCAGAGCCTGTGTGTGAAATGAGGTACCAGGGGGAGGGGACAGGAGGAAACCAGGTGACTGCACATCCTGAAGCCACAAAACTAGCTGGTAGAAATTCTACCTTTTACCAGAAGAGAGGGAGATGGGATTGAGGTGTAGATCATGTTATCATGGAGTAAAAAGATAGTTTTGTTTGTGGCATAAAGAGGGAATCCTGTGGAAAAAGAGTGAGTGAGTAAATAGCTTGGAGGAGAAGGAGGAGAAAATTGAATCATCAGGGAAAGGCAATATTTCAAGAAGAGGAGAATGGTGGCAGCATTGAAGGCAGCTGTCAGGCCACAGAGATGAAGACAGAGTACAGGTTCTGGGACTTGGCTGAGAACAGACCATTAAAAATTTTGGCATGAGTGCCCTGAATTGATCGAGTGCAAAGGATAGAAGGCAGAACTAACAGCTCCGAGCATGGAACTGAGGGAACTGAAAGCAGCATGGTAAATAAGAATAAAGATAAATGAGAATGGGAAGGTAAATTGGTCTCTACAGAAGCAAATGGGATAAAGTGTGAGATTGTTTTTGGTAGAAAACAGCAGAGCAGGATGGTATGATGAAGACTGGAAAAATAAAACTGTGGGAAATAAGAAACTTGAGGCAGCAGTAACATGACAGTGAAGGAAAGAATGGTCAGCAGATGTGATGAAATGCAAGACAGTGCAGAGGTTGGATGGTGGTTTTCAATCAGAGTCAAGAGGGAAGAAAAGAGAAATTAAAAATAAAATAAAACCAGAGAATAAGGTCACATTACAGCTTGATAATTTTAGTTTCACATCAGCTGTTAAGAATGTGAGAAGGCAGCAGACAGGATGCAGAAGAATGATGGAGATTTAAGAATGCCTTTAAGTGAAAACATGATAAAAATTATGTATGCAAAGTAAAACAAAAAATCAGCTATGAATAAAAGTCAGCTTGAGAGGGATGGGAACAATCTAGAATTTATGATGCTGGCAGACTGCAGATATCAGAAAGCCCAAGTGACAGGGTCTGATTGACCAAAGAGTGGAAACAAAATGCTCTGGGAGAGCAGGACATGGTAAAGATAAATTGATGAAATTCTCTCTGCAAGAAGAAAAAAACAGCATGAAAATCTAGAGCCAGTGGAGAGAATGTCCTCAGGAAGGCTTGGGGGAAACACTGCTCCAAGTGCTTCCAGAATGTCAATGACCACAGTGCCTGTAAAGTCCAGGAAGAATTTTGGGATCCATGGTTTAGACAAGCTCAGAGATCACAGCAGGTCCCCAGTGATCATGTTCAGATGTCTGAAAACCTTCTTTTTGTGACAATCATCTCCTCATTCGTGAGTTTTACCCTGACAAAAATGATGCAGCTACTCTGATCTTTTTTCCTTCTTCTAGCAGGTGAAATCATCATCTGACACTTGGTGCAGCACTGAAAAAAGGTAGGAACAAATGTAAACAAATTCAAAACACCTGGGCCATCTCCTGACTAGAACTTCATTTGGCCTCTGAGTTACAGGACACAAAGGTGCACTTTCTATCAGTTATAAAGAACTACTTAAAATGGCAATTTGTTCTAATTTTCCAACCACACAATTCAGACTAAGTATTCAAGAAAATTATAATAAAAATCACTTCAGGTAGATTTTTGATAAGCAAAAGTTAAATCATTGAATGCAGAGATACACACAACTAAAATATTGTAAGGTATCAGGCTCTGCTTTTATTCCATATTAAGTAGCTTGCAGAGAAAGTTTTAATACACAAATTCATGAGAAATGTTATCCCAATAAGGTTGGACCATGTCCTTCAGGGAGAAAGTTATTACAGAACCAATCAGTGGAATAGATTTTAATATGATATTGAGCCCACCTGGCTTTCCCTGGAAGAAGAGCAATATTGCTTTGAAAGATGGGGAGCAGCACCTCCCTACAGGCACTCTGACATGCTGCCAAGTGCCCTCCCACGACACAGCCCTGCACTTGGATTGCAGCAGAGCAAAACCTCCTGGGCAGGAAGGTTTTTCCAGCTGGATACAAGGGCAGACACTCCTGCATTGCCCATCCCCATGGGATACAGTGTGGTGCTTCTGCAAACTCTGCCCTGTCAGTGCAGAAGAAAATCAGGTCCAAATACTAACAAGAAAGTGTTATTAATATGATCATCTTCCCCTGTGGGATCCTCCTCATGCACACCACTCTGCCATTAGCTACTGAAGTAGTAAAAAGGTTTCCTTGCTCGTTTTCTTTTATATCTCTCCCCTCCCTCTCAAGCAGCTGTTATTGGCCAATTTAGCCTGGCAAATCCCATGTCCTCTATCTCCTGAGAGATCTGACCTCACTCTGGGATCACACATTGTGTGAAAATCTTATCTAAACATGTTTCACTTCCCCCTATCCTTCGGGTGTCCTGCTGCACCAGGGCTGAACCAGGGGCTCAGAGGATATTCATTATTTATATCCCTTCTGGATAATATGTAAAAATAGGCACTAGATGAAGAGGAGCATCCATTGAAGAGATCTGTATTTCTTGAGAAGATCTATATTACTGATTGAAGCTGAAAGGTAGATCTTGCAAGAGAAGCCTCTGTCCTGTAAAACAGGCAAAGGACCCCTCTCTGTGTGTGCCAAACTCCATGGCAACCATTAGGTTTCCAACATCTCATCCAGTATTTCTCTTGTGGCAGACTTTGAGTGAAATCAGTCCTCACTGGGCTGCATTTCTTCCTACCCAGACCCCTGTGACAGCAGCTCTTCCCCTGCCTGTTCCCCTGGGGGCAGCCAACCCTACCTGGGCTGCTCTGGAGTTGTTAGACCATGGTCAGATCACCCTGCTCTGGAGGTCTGCCACATTCTGGGGAAAAAAGGCAGCCCTAGAACAGCAGAACAGATGAATGGCCTCTTAAAACCCTCTCCTTACAAGCCAGATTCTAGAGCAGAGCTGTGTGAAGGTGTTATAGTCCCTCTCCTAATTCCCAAGCTGCAGCGTAGTCAATGACCTGCCCAGCATTTTCCTATTGCAGTGATTTAGTTTTTAGGGTGCACAGTGTTGAACAAAGCCTACAGATCCATTTGGGATCAAGATTTTGGTCTTTAGGGAGGTGCCTGCCCTGTTCTGGGTGCTCAGATAACTCCACCCAATCGAGTAGAGTTGAGTTCACCAAGATTTGTGAGGGGACGAGGCCATTAATCAGCATTTTGGCATCTTCTGTTGTCACTCAGGCTGCAAATGGTGTTGCCATCTGCTTTTCTCTGTGTTCTCATCCAGGCTATGAGATGTGCCCTTGAGAGATAGAAAAAAATAGCAAACCAGGAAAGAATAAAAAGGACCAGCTTGATTTCTGGCTGCAGCTTGAAGTGTGTGCCAGTCACTGGCAGAACACTTTGTTTGTAGGCAGCCATGGGGTGTTAAGACAAATGGCTGTTCTGCTATGGAGTATATTTTCCAAGAAAAATGTTGGGATTTAGCCACAAAACGCTCAGGATGTTTTGAATAGTCTCCTTGCCTTCTTAGAAACACGTTTTCTCCACTGGCAGAAATAGATTTGAGCTCTTTCCATTTGGTTGAGGGAGCTCTGAGGCTGATTTTGGCACTCTTGTTTTTAGAGTTGAGACTTCCATTACAAGAGGCATGATTGTGTGGATCTGCATTGTTTCCATCCTCAGCAATGTGACAGCTGTTTGTAATCCATTTAACTATGCAATTATATTAGAGGGAAAGAGAAGATTCTTTGGAAGAGCCTCTCTGGAAACCAAGATTCTCCTCCTTTGTCTAAACTTTCCTATGTGAAATCACCAAGATTAACAGGGGGAAAACAGCAATGAAAAAGCCTGCAAGACTTTTAAAATGAAGTTGAAATGAGGTATCTGCAGCAAATAACCTGCTATGAACTAAGAGAACTTTCCAGCTCCACTAAACCAACTAATAAAGCCCCTAAGACTGCAGCAGTCTAGGGAGTCTCTGGTGCCCAAAGTGCTGATCTCACTGGGTGGGGATTTTACAGAATCCTTCCCCTGAGTGCTTGGACCCTCAGTGTCAGTCTCTTCAACCCAATGTGAGGTACAAGGAATGGCCACATCCCAGATCTTCAGTTGGGATAACCACTCTCATTTTTCAATATATTAATTTCTAAAAGTAATTCAAAGTTAATTCACACCAGGCTTTGCCTATACAAGATGGGAGCTCCCAGATTACTTAGCTTCAGATCTCCTTCTTCTCCTTCTCTCATTTTAACTTTTCAATTTACCAAAGCCTTGCACACAGTATTTTCTGCACAGCACTGCAAAAGATATCTTTTCTCAGAAGAAAGATCTCAGAAATAGGAAAAAAAACCCCAACCAACCAACAAACCAACCAACCCATCCTCACCCTACTTCTTTTTATCCATTTTCATTTTTTCAAGGAAACATTATGAATCAAATTTTCATCTGGTGTAAAGTTCTCTGGACTCTGCATGTATGATTGTTCCCCATTCCTGAATTTACTGGCTCAGCACTATCAAGAAATAAAATAGGGAGGAAGAAGCTTTAAGTTAACAGTTTGCTACATAGTGTGCTGTAATCCTCACTTTTTAAATAATTCAACAATGGTCAATGTAAAATTCAAATGAGGACAAAACAGTTATTTTTTAATGTGTGCACAATTCTAAGACCACAGCTCTTCTTCAAACTAAACTGTTGATTATGGAATTCCAGGCAGCAACAAAGGCAGAGAGTGAATTTTCCATAAATGTATATGGATACAACAGCCAAACCACTTCCTTGTTTTACGTATTTTCATCATCTTGGGCTTAAGTGTCTCTAAGAGGAAGGTGTTGGAGTAAAATCTTTGCAGCCTGCAGGCAGGCACTGTAATGACATTTTTAGGCATAAAGCCAAGGCACATCACATTTCAGAAATCATCTGAGAAGGAAAAAAGAAGAAACTCTGACTACACTTAGGGGAAGGGAGGTGGTTCAAGTTGAGTTGTAGCTTTCAGAAATCCTTAGGCTCTCTCCAAATGAGAACAACACAGAATAAAGGTGTTGGCCAGCTGAATGTAAGAGGCACAGAAGGACAGACCAAAAAAAGCTTGTAATTGAAAAGTATTTACCAGCAGTTTTTATAGACTTCATACTTTGTCCATCAAAGGCATTAGCAGTAAAAGCCAGAAGGTCTCTAGAGTCAATAGATAATGAAGGTACAAAAGGGGAAAAGGGGAAAACCAGGAAACAAAATTAATTTTCTGCCTTTATATTTACTGTGGAAAAGCTTGGGGAGGTTTCTGCACTGGAACCCTTCATTACTGGGCATTCTCTGAAGGTCTGAATCAAATTGAGGTGTCAATACATTTTGCAGAGCAAACAACGAAATTGGACAGGGACAAATTGCATCAATAAACACTTACCTAAAAATTCAAAAGGAGTTCAAGGACCAGAAAGTGAAAAACTGTTAGTGGTGGATAAAGCGTCCCTTAAACTCACTTTCCTATCTGAGAACAAGAAAGTGGCAGACACAGTAAGGGTGAAAAATTTTCAAGAAGTATACTATGAATGATCAAGGGAACTACAAGTTGTTTAATGCAACATAACACCATCAAATTAAGAGTTTATCCAATTTTTTTTTTTTAATTCCTTAATATACATGAGAAATTGTGCTGAAAAGACAGTTCTGAAGTTGTGAGATCAAGAGATTGTGGCTGCAAATGCAAAACTGGATCTGGGAAACAAAATGCATTAATAGAATTCAGTCTGGATAAATGGTATGTAAGGTATGTGGATGAAAAAAAAAGGTTATTTTGCATATAAAATTATTTTGCATATTAAAGGAAGAGATCTGTGTTCAGCAAAGTAGCTGGGTAGTGATACTGGGGTTATGATATGTAGTTCAGGCACCTTCCATAGCTCAGAAAGACTGAAAAAATAAAATACCATGCTAAGAGTTTTTAGAGAAAGAAGAGAGAACAAAGAGGAAACATTTATGCTCCTGCATATTCCAGGCAATGCAGCTCTCATCCTCCTCTTCAAAAAGGCTCAAAGGAGGGCAACAAAGATGAAAAGGAATATTGAATACTGTTCCTACTTTGAGTGAGTAGACAAGGACTTGTCCTGCTGGAGAAAAGACAGCTGAAAGAGTTTTTGATAAAGGCCTGGTAAATCAGGCTTGGCAAAGGCAAAAAGGAATTGATTATCCAGCATCTCTCCAGTGCAAGAGCTGGGAGACATCAAGTGCAATTAGCTGTGAGCAGAATAAAAAAAATACCACAGAAAAGGAGCTTTTCTGACATCTCATGTTCGAGCTGCAGAGTTCCTTGCTGCAGGACATTAGGGGTGCTAAAAAATATAGATACCAAAGGAAGCAAATTCATGGGGAAAAATGCATCCTATGACCTCCAGCTCAGGAGGTACCTGATACTTGAGGCTTTGGAGGCTATTTTGGGAGAAAAAACATCCTTAAATTAAATCTTTCCTAGCTTTTAGACTTCTTGCTGTGTTAGAGTAAAGAAAGCAGTTTTACATGCCTTTGGTGTGACATATCACTTTTCTCTTTATCTTTTAATTTGCATCCTCACTTCCAAACGCTTAAGACAATAACAAACCAATATTTTTATCTATTTCAGAGGCAGTGAATAAAAATTTTGGCTGCCTGCTTAACAAGGCAAGTTATTCCAATATGGTTCTTGAGGGGAGTGAGAGAAAAGATTAAGCAATATAAGAAGCAATTTTGAAAATATAGTATTTTAATTTCACAAAGATAGCTAGGCAAACTATTGTCATTGTTTAAAATGAAATAGTAATTAAGATAACATTTTAAAATGAAGACATGGTTGACCACTTTCACATAAAAATACTTTCAATGGAACTGAAATATCCTATGCTGCGAATTTAACCCATTCTTTTTAATCAGTTGGAATCCAATTCAAATCTGATCCATTCCAATAAGTTTTGCAAGTTTCAGAACAGAGAAACTGTCTTAAAGCATTTCAAGAGCATCCAACATATTCCAGAATCTGCAGTTTCTTTCACAATAGTTAAGTAATTAAATTTATCTTCTCTTACTATAAAATTCTTTCTTTTGACTGAACTTCTTAGAGGGCTGAAAATCTTTCATCAACCATCATCATCCATTAAAAGATGTTTCCTTTCACAGGAATTACTCAGAAGAAAGCATTAAGGTTCCTAGATACCTTAGGAACTTCATTCACCATCATTCTGGAAATCTGATCATTTAACATCAGTGATGGTGGGGATTGTTTCCAATTTCCCTGGGGCAATGAAAACCCTAGAGCCAGGACCATCAGTTTTTACACAAAGCCTGCAAACAGGTTTTTACACAAACCTCTGAGCAGGTTTGGTGCACAATGCACACAGGGTGAAAGCCCTTCTCCAATCCTTCTGAGCAAAGCACTCCAAACAGTCCAGAGTCCAAGGGCACCAAGAGCTGCTGCAGCCCCCACAACCTCCAAGCTCAGTAAATATTTAATGTCTTCATTTGCCATCAAGGAAACACAATTGCAGCTCTGCTGGATAACACTCTGAACAGTCAGGATCAAAAGCTTTCTCTGCTTTGTCTGTTCTGCCATCTGCTCACTCCTTCCAGAACTCCTCTCTGGCCAGTGACCCACTGGTGGCAGTACAGCCTGGCAGATGGGTGACACCCCAGCTCTCACCAGTGACACCACTCACCTGGCAGATGAGTGACACCCCAGCTCACACCAGTGACACCACTCACCTGGCAGATGAGTGACACCCCAGCTCACACCAGTGACACCACTCACCTGGCAGATGAGTGACACCCCAGCTCACACCAGTGACACCACTCACCTGGCAGATGAGTGACACCCCAGCTCACACCAGTGACACCACTCACCTGGCAGATGAGTGACACCCCAGCTCACACCAGTGACACCACTCACCTGGCAGATGAGTGACACCCCAGCTCACACCAGTGACACCACTCACCTGGCAGATGGGTGACACCCCAGCTCTCACCAGTGACACCACTCACCTGGCAGATGAGTGACACCCCAGCTGACTTGGTGTGTGCCTGTCTCTGCATGCCTACATTTATAAATATCCACGGGGGTGCTTTTTAATGAAACTAAAGATAAAGCAGCACAGCAATTGCTTGTGTTTGCTGCAGTGAGTCTGCAGTGAGACAGATTTCCTGTGTTTGCTCTTAGGAAAAAAACCACAAATATAAATAACATTTTTAACCTGCAGTTACAGACCAGGTCATGGCAGATTTTCTAAAATTCCAGGGCTATTCTTGGGAAATTTTGGTTCCAAGTATATCAAACAACTAAAATTCATGGGTGGGGGAAATTAAAGGTGAGGAGGGAGCTACATTTGCTTCTAAGTCATAAACCACACTAATTGTAAACTAGAGATAAATTCACTATACAGAAACATGCCTTGGAGACCAAGAGCCAGTTTGGAGGGTTGGCTCCTGGGGTGTCATCATCTGTCCAGTGGGCACCTGGACAGATGATGACACCCCAGTTGCTAAATTATTCTAAATTCTTAACTACCATTGATTAATATCAACCTTTTCAGATTATAATGGATGGAAAAGCAGTACAATTATTTAATAAATTATATTTTCTACAAAAGCTTCTTAAAATTGCAAACTCCTCAACTACATTCACTTTTTTTTTTCTTTATAAAGTACTAAGGAAGGCTTTAATAAAAATATCAACCTTTTGTTGGCATTTCTCTAAAATCCTTTGCTAGTCACCCAGAGTACCATGGGTCAGTTACCTTACAAACATGTAACACAAGGAGGGCTTCAGGGTTCTTTGGTTTTGATGTGGCACAACAGATGTGCTGGCTGAATTCTGAAAAGCAAGGTTTGCAATGTGTACATGAATTCTGAGTAGGTGTTTGGTTTCACCCTAATTTCTCTCCTTTTTAATCTCTATTAATTAACACTTTTTTTGCTTTTTTGTGGTTTGAGGGGTTTTGTTAACAGGAATATCTGAATAGCTGTGCAGCATAAACCTTGACAAATAAAGACAGTGTTTGTTCCTTTGTTATTTTTCACTCTACTTCTGCTATCTTTTGTTCATCTCTTTGAGTTTCAATGATGCCAAGGTGAAAGCAGAGCTTACTCCATGTTATAGGAGTCACATTCCTCTGAATAATGTTCCTTGTTCCTGGTGAACATTCAAAGAGAACAAAACTCAGGCAGATTTTTTCAATAGAAATTTTGAGCTCCAAGTGTATAACAAATGTTTTCAATTTTCACAGGGGCACTATGATATGAGTTAGTCCATCCACAGAAAGAAAATCCATGTGCCACCTGATTTCCTTATGAAAGCCATAAATCCTGCTGGATGTTTTATGCATGGAATTCCCTTTCTGGGGATGAGTTTCTGGCTGGTTCTTTGAACAGCCTGGGCTCTGGCAGGGCACTTTCTGTCCCTGGCTAGGATGGTAGCCTGAGAATAAGGAGCAATATATCATTTAGCAAAATGATATATTCCTCTGGATGATGATGAAGGTACTTATTGCTATAATCCCTCTGAGTAATACCAGAATATGCAAACATAAATAATTTTTATAACCAAAATACAAACATAGGAAACTGACTTGGACAGAGAAATCCTTATGATCATCATTTTCATGACAACAATAAACTAATTCCCTATAAACTAACTCCCTATAAACTAATTCCCTATGACTATAAGGAAGGAAAATTACAATATAAGCAATAATATATTGCTTTTTCAGTAACAGATTTTCTTCACAGAAGTTCAGGATGTAAGTGCATATGGTTTGTTTGAAGAAAATTCTGAGAGGTGAATTGCTGTGGATTAAATGCCAGAATTGCTTATTTTTTTTCTGATCTTATTTTCAAATGTGCCTAAACATTTCCTAGGATAATGTATCAGATATTCATAATCACACACGGGGATGCATTTAAGGGTTGAGGACACTGGAATTGTTGTGAGCAGAGAATGGGCTACTGCAATTCATTCAAAAACCCATTTGGCTTTGGCAGAATGCAATATTTTTCCTCATTTTAGCACAATCTTCATCACTCAAATTATCTGATGGGAAGTTAGTAAAATATTAGTGACAAGTGCCAAAAAGTGCAAGGACTCCTTCATATGGGGCCTTAAATTTAGAACCATGATATAATTCCCTTATTCTATGTTTTAAGAAAGTGAAAGATAACTGCAGTTTTTCAGATGTCTTGGCACCCAGTCCCCTGCTACCACTAATATTTATAATGTTTCTATTTTAGAAGTGAGATGGAATTAGTCACAAAACCTTTAGAACTTCCTCAATTCCGCACTCAATTAATTAGGATGATGCAATCGGGAAAGCACTGAGAAACATTGCTAAAAAAATATGCTTCATTTCAAAGGTGAAGTCAGGTGCTCTTGTTGAGAAATCAGAAACCTTTCTCCCTCTTTTCCTGACATATTATGCTGTTATGATTGGCTAAAACTACTCTGCTCTTCTCCAGAAGAAATCCATCAGATCTAACTGAAAGAGGAGAGTAAGTTTTTAAAATTTATTTCCTTATGGAAATGGTCATTCTAAGCCAGCTTCTACTCATATTTTTCATGTCTTGAAATACCACTTTTAACATTCCATATGATTTCTTTTTTCTACTTATATTTTCCATGTATTAAAATACCAATTTTAGCATTGCATATGATTTCTTTTGCCTTTTAATGACTTGCTTGCTAAAAAAAAAAAAATCAATTTTTGCTTTGGAAATATCTGAACAGCAGAAAATGTTGTGAATATTAATTAGTTTTGTTGCAAAGAAAATTGCATTGCCCATCATTGTTACAGACTAATGGGTGATGACGTGCAATAACAGGAAGATAAATGATTATTCTTGTTAACTAACATATATTCTGCTCTGCAATGCATAATTTTCAAAAATAAGCAAAATGGGAGTGCAAAAGTAAAACCTGCAATTTCTGAAGAAATTAATTTCACAAGTTATGAAGAAAGATGAAAAAGAAATAAAAGTGATTTTATTAATTGGAGATACTGCTGGAGAGCACAATATACCTATTTCTTGCTGTTTCTGGGTTTTATTTAATTTTTCCCTCCATAGTATTTTTTCTGACTCATTAAAGGAATGCAGATGTAGAAAACAAGCAACTTTAGATCTGACCTGAAGCTTATCAAGTCCTTTTGAATATGAAGGCTAGGAGAGCAAAAGGCATTTGAACATGGGCTACAGCTGCCTCTCCAAAAGAGCAGTGGGGAGAGAAGGCAGGAATACCAGCTTCAGGCTAAAACAAGGCCATAAGGAGCCTTAAGGATGTCAGCTGTAATTATTGACAGTGGGCAACAAGAGCTTGGCTGTCACTGATTGGCACCACCCCCTGGCATTCACATTCTCTGAAAAATCCCTTTGCCCAGGATTTTTCTCCTGGGAAGCTGAGGAGCCTCAGAGAAAATGAAAACAATTCTTATCTCATTTGCTTCTCCTGTGTTGTGCTCGTGTGGAATGTGTTTGGGGATTGTGTCTACCCAGGAGCTCCACATCCTCCTTAAAGGCATGTGTAGGGCAGGCAGGACACCCTGAAAACCCACAAATGGCCTCTTTTCAAACTCTAAAACCTTGCCCTGCTGTGGGAACTAGTAAAGGCAAGAAGGCTTCCAGGAAGATGCAAAAGCAGGAGAATGAACAGAAAGTTTTAGAGCTAGCTGCAGCTGCAAAGTCTGAAGGTAGAAAAAGTTACAATGCTATAGCAAACAAGGACACTCAACAATAGCTTGAGTCTTTGGCTTGGCCAAGATGGACCTTAGGACTGCAGAAAAATGTGCTTAGCAAGACAGGAGAAGGTTTTCAGCTTAATAATGGTGTGTTGTTGATAGAAAGAAGACCAGCAAGCATTGTGTGTAGCAGGTGTGTGTGTGCCTTTAGGGACTGGCTAACACAACTCTCTGTAAGCTTTAGCAATAGGCTGTTGGCTAGAAAGGTTTTAAGATGCTCTCTAACAAAGAAATCCTGGTCTGCTGCTGGTTTTGCCACCTTTCTATTGTCTCAGCCATGTCACGAGGATGATGCTGCAAATAAAGCTCAAGGAATGTCTCCAGCAGTCCTGCCCTGTTTGTGAAGGGAACAGTAACCACACCAACACACCCTAGAGCTCCACTGCATAATGCCCAAACTGCTGAGCTTGGCAGCAGCCTGATGCTCAGTCTGCCCTGAGGAAAAGTAACCCAACAGGGTGGGACATGCTCAGCATGTCAGATCTGGGGACAAGATGGGCCTCACAGAGAGCTCCTATTGCAAGAAGCATTATTATCAGCCTATTTAAAGGAATTAAAGGCATAATGTCCACTGTTAATGTTCCAACTGCATTTATAGGACTCCCAGCATTGGAGTTGACCAACTCAGAATAATCTGTGTAGCAAAAAGATTTTTTTAGAAGGAGGTATCTTTACATGTGGGAGCCAAAAAGGCCCACAGTGGAAAACTTTGTAGGAGGATAGAATTTTTTTTTCATGCTAATAGCTATAGCATTATATAAAAAGTTTCTAGGGAGCAATTTATGAAGCAGTTACCTCCAAAAAAATATTTTGAGGCAGCGAATAGTCTATCTAAAATGAGCTTGCATGTGCCAGGGGAAACCTCCCACACTGTGAAGAGAAGAAATATTTTTAAGTGCTCATCTTTCAATCAAAATCAGACAAATGCTTTGTAGAGGCAGCATGACACCTGCTCAGGAAGTGGGACAGATCCTGAAATATCTGACTTTTGTGGCTGAAGGAAGAACCCTCTTCAGAGAAAGATGTCTCTGCTCCCCACCCATCCTCCTCAGAGGCAGCAGGGTCATGTTTGCCCCATTTGGAGCCTTGAGCTGTTGCTCAGCCCTTGCTGTGTCTGTGGGAAGAGCAGTGTCCTCCAAGGATGCCAGGTTTTAGGAGACATGCACTTGACTCACAGCATGATTTATGAGGAGTTTTGGTCTGCAGTGTAGCTGTCAGCCACAGTCAATAGGAAATTTCCCCAGGGCAAGAGAGAAAATAAGACCTAAACCTACAGCTGTCCTCTGAGAACTGTAAAAGCTATATCCTGTTTTTGTACAAGTCTTCAAAGAACAAGGAATTTTGCAAGCAGGGCATAATTTCAGCAATATATGACATTTTCCTAATGCCATTCCCATAGACCCAAGACTGCAGTTACAATCCCTGTGGTTCCAGGCCCACTGTGTCAGCAGAGGCTGATCTGGATACTGTACACAATATTTACCATTTCAGTCCTTCTCACAGGGCAGCTTACCCAGGTCCAGGTTTCATCCATCCTTTTCAAGTTCACTCATACAATCCAATCTCCTCAGTCCTTTTTCTGCAGTCCTTTCCTCTGTTGTCACATTTTGGTTATTTTTTCTAAGCTCCCATTGTGTTTCGGGTCCAATGATTATTTTTGACTTCCAGCAAAGGATAATAAATGAAGAAAAAACAAGACCCAACCCTTTTCCTAACAATCTGCACAACATCAACAGGAGATGAGCTGAAAGGAATCTTTTTCCATTGGCAGTCATTTTCAGCCATGCCCTGTGTCTCACACTCTAGTGAGCCTTTAACAAGTGCAGGAGATGCCAGATCATAATTATGTTCAAATTGAGCAATGTAACATGTAGAATTATTTTTTCACATAAAATCTTGCTTTCTTTTGTGATTGCTTGCTCCTATGCCCCTCTAAATACAAGGGAAAGGCACAATAGAAAAACCAATTCCTTATAGAAGATTTGAGCCTTGAGCTGCTGGGGATTCTGGGGCTCTGAGAAAGCTGATCTAGTGGAAGATGTCCCTGCTCATTGCAGGGGGGTTGGACTACATGACCTTTAAAAGTCCCTTTTAACCCCAATTAATCTATAATTCTATGGTTTATGTGAACTAAAACAACACTGCATTGGGGGAACCCTACAGGTCCCAGCAAACATGGATCTGCAACAGCTGGCTGTGGATTCTGTGCATGTGGAAAAGGAAAGGATGTCACTGTATTGAAACTAGATTTCAGTTCAGTTTTCTAATAAAAAGCCTTTTCTTATTGCTGTTCCTTAATCAAAGCAGTGCAGTGCAGGATGCCAGCACACAGCACATTCCATGGGAGCTGCTTGGTGCCAGAGTCTCCAAAAGGCAGCAGGACTCAAATTCCAACACTGAGGTTTAAAGCAACAGAACTGAAAGCACAAAAGACACAAGCAAATACATAAGTGGCTTCTATTTCTCAAGGAAATCTGCTTTCCCTCTGCTCAGTTTTCTTCTCACTACATTTCTTTGCTTTTTATGTCAAAGTTGTGGGTAGCTTGTGCAGTGTTTTTGACAGACCTGCTAGAACAATGGATGGTGACTCCAAAGGTTAGATAACCTGTCTTCACTGCATTATCAAATGCAAAATAGCATCAGTCTGCACAACTGACTGAGCCTCATCCCATTTCTGAAATGGTTTTCTGGGTTATAACAGAGGGCCTAATTTTTGGTACTGGATTTCACAACACTGTGCTTATGATATTGCAGATGCATAATTATTAGCTATTATAGAGCAAGCACAGCACCATGAAAGTGCAGTAATTCTCCATTCTCAGGTAAACCATGGAAGAGTTCATTGCATTTACAAGTCTGAGCTGAAGGGAGGAGGAGATGTATGGCTATGCCAACATTTAGAACAGATGACTGGAACTTCTCAGTGAAGCCAGACTGTGGGTAAATTCCCTGGTCTAACTTGAGTTTTGTGCTCCTAAAGAGATGGTTAAAGTATAAAAATTCCTCACATTTTTCAACACTCATGCCATTTGACCTTACTGTGAGTATACAGTCACCATCCTATACAAATGTGACAAGATGTGCTCTAAATGAGAGTATTAGTGCTAAGAAATTAAATTACAGTGCAAGATTATTGGTGGGAAAAAAAAGGCAATAAATCCTAATCTATCTGAAATCACTGGTAGAAGTCTCATTAATTTCATTTTGGGCTGGGATTTTGCCTGATGTCTCTTGTGACATCTTGCATGGCTCAGAACCAAGATGCTGTTCCTCAGCTTCCCCATCACTGATTACACTCACAAACACCTACCTCTTGCTTATTCTGCATACTAAATAATACTGCTTATTTATTCTGCATTCAGAATGGTAATGATTCAGCATGGCAATGATTCAAACCTTTAATAGCTGTCACTGCCTGGTTGTTTATTGCTTGTTTTCTTAGTTTAAGTGACTGTATTGCCTCCACTGAAAAATGGATCCCTGCCTCTGCTCATGTATGCCTATAGGTCCCTTCTTCCCCCTCCATAAATTCTTGTGACTTCAGCATCCCTGGAATAGACTGTGATGGATAAAGTCTGCACTCACTTCTCTTAAGGAGTAATGCACATCCCAACCCCTTTCTGACAGGTTTCTGAACATAGCATAAATTGTTTGCTTTGGACTTTTTTCAGAGAAATACTCATTCTGACCTAAATTGGCAATGTTCATTCTGTCATTATCACAGCTTTGATATTTAGTAATAATCCAAGAAATGACACAATCAAGCTTAAGAAGATGAAACTGTATTTCCAGGGGAATTCATTACCATTAATGTATACTCAAGTTCCACTGTGTAAAAGCATCTAGTGACCTGATCTAACAGAAAAGGTCTTGTTAAAGGAGTCTCTGCTTTTGCCAGCCTCACCCATTCCCAAGGTACAGCACAAGGCTCCAGGGAGATCTTACTGCAGCCTTTTAGTGCTCAAAGGGGACTTCTAAGTCCAAATTTTCTAGTGGAGCCTGCTGTTAGGGGGTGGTGGTTTTAAATTAAAAGAGACCAGATTAGATATGAGGATGAGACTTTTTACAGTAATAAGGGTGGTGAAACACTGGCACAGGGTTTCCAGAGAGGTGGTGGGTCCCACATTACTGCTACCATTTAAGGTCAGGCTGGACAGGGCTCTGAGCAACCTGCTCCAGTGGAAGATGTCCCTGCTCATTGCAGGGGGATTGGAGCAGATGATCTTTAAAGATTCTTCCCAATTGTTCTGTGATTCTACACCAGCTTAAGCTTGAATAATCTGGTGAGGCAGACTTTGTCTCACATCTGGGACAGGAGCATCCCCAGGATGGCTTGAGACTAGAACACTGATACTTTCACTGCTTTGAGGAGCTGTCCTGGCATTCTTACTCAGCTGGAAGCAGAATCAGCTGGGAGACAGCAGGGGATGAAACTGCTCCCTGATGATACCAGGTCAGTGTAAATTCCATCTGGCCTCAATCAGGTTTGCCACTCTGAGATACTGTCACATAGACTCTCAAAGTCTTAAATACTTAATAAAATATCACCCTTAATACAAAGTCTGTCACAGAATATATTCTATCCTCATATGCCCCTGCAATTGGAAAATAGCCCTAAAAAACCACTGTCTGCCTCTGCTATCTGTTTTTCCTACACTGCCTGTGCTTGTAGCTGATAAGAGCATGCTCCAAGCTCTGGAATTCATCTCTTTCCATTACAACCTTCATTGACATGCTATGTCTCTATGTTTGCACTTGTAATCTGATAGATTTTAAATTGCCTGGATCAGAAAGAACATTAATTTGTCTGTGGATCATTAGGAATAATGGCATTATATTATCAGATGCTCTTTTTTAGTGCTCCTGTTTGTGAGCTGAGCAATTATGAAAATATTTAAATAATGAATGTAATTGCCTATTAAAATTATTATTGTGCATAAATATTTATATTCCTAATCAATGATTCCTCAAAAGTATAGCTGTAAATACAAAGAAAATCACATGTGTATTGCACATACGAAATCCTGTGTGCAGCACCTCAGCTGGCTTTACTCATCCTGGTGGAACCATCCTGCACCAGCTTTTTCAGCCTGCACTGCTTATTTCAGGGTCTTGTGTTTTGAGTGGCCAATGTTAGATACCAGAGACTGCAGTGATTTTCAGACAGCTGGTGCCCAGTCCTCTCTGGCAATCAGGCCCCTCTGTGGGTGGCATCCTGGCCTCCTGCAAGTCAAGGCAATTTTCCTCTCCTACTTCAGTAGGTCCGGATTCTGAATCAAGACAACTCAGCATTTAATACTTGCAGTTATTTTCAAAAGGGCAATGATACTCCATTTCTGCTTTGAGTTTGTGACCACTTTGGGGAAATGCAAAGTATAAAGAGGGGTGAAACTAGAAGGCGAGATAATTCGGTATGCCTGTTTCCATAAGCATCAACGAAAACTCTAAATGAATAATTTTTTATGTCTACCATCCTTGAGTTCCTCCAAATCCACCTTGATTGCTCCTTGCTCTCAAAAAAAAGGTGACATTGGAATTGTGCAAGGAGCATAAAGTTTAAAAGCTAAATGCAGCACACTTCACTTGGAAAATCAGTGAAGAGATGGTGTCTAGTTCCTTTTTAGCTGCAAACTATTTCATTAATTCCCTGCTATACACTGCATTACCATATGTAAATAATTGCATTAACCCCTGTGCTCTCCCACCTTGTATCATATCACAGGCAAGAGCAGACTGACAGAAAAGCCACAGCAGGACAGAACAGAGCAGGGTGAAGAACAGCAGATGATTCCTAATTAAGAGTCAGGAGTCTTAGATGGCACATTACTACTGGAGCTGAGCAGGGATAGGAGATGAATGCCTGGCATAATGGTGTGATAGCTAACAGGAGGTACAACAGCAATGCCAAGGTACCCTTTCCATTCCAGGGATTCCTTGGAATTTCTGTGGGTCAGGAGGACAGGGAGTACATGGGTGTGCAGATAGCTGTGAACATTTGAGGGATGGCTGACATTATTTTGAGGTTACCCAGAGTTAGCAGCACCTGAAAAGAAGCCCTAGGACCAAGGTCTGATTTCAATTTCAGGGGCAGAATTTGGTTATGGGTCTGGAAGGCTGGATAGTTATTTATTGGATGGATCACCATGTTATGGGTTTGGCATGCTCTGTGTGAATGGTTCTCATTCATTCCCTTCAGGATTTGTGTGCCTGAATTTACCTGCTGGTAACCCAATTCATGGCTCATAATGGTTTTCAAGGGAAAATGGCACCTGTTTATCTATGCAACCATAAGTTCTTTTCAACAGATACTCAAGCACTTTGCATATCATCCTTTCAATGCTCCACTCAACCCCAATTTACCCCTTGCAAGCAGGACATTGAGGAAGAAGCTGTTAGCTGATTTATCAACCTAAAATTTAGCAGTAAAGAAATATCTAAAGATGAGGACAGTGAAGTGAATCTTTGCAGATATTATATAATAAATTATGATACCTTCTCACAAGTTTACAGAAAGATCTGGCCTACCTTGATAACAATCTGGAGCTGTTCTTTAGTCTGCAGCCCAATCTCTCCCAGGGAACAGCATTCAAATTCCAGCTGTAGCTTGTGATAAGGACTATCTCCTACTACTGAAATCATGCTGTCATCTGCTTTTAGAGAGAATAAAAATACGATAGTTAAATCCACTATTCAAAAAAATATCCAAAACCTAGAGGTGCTAGGGAAGAGTGCAGCTGGGGCTTTTTTCCAGTGAATTCATGGTAAAAAAATTCCTAAAATTGCTGTTAATGGCAAATCCAAACATGAGAGGAAATAGAAGTTTAATGTTTAACATCCTATGCTTACTGGCTCCGTTGCAGAATTTTCTAGTAATCTTTTTTACATTATTTAGGGAATATTTACATTTCATAATGTACTTGCAGTTGGAAGTTTAGTTTCAGGCTTGATCTTATTAAGAAGTGGGAAAGACATGGATTAATATTCACTTAACCAGAGGACAGAATTAACCCCATACCACATTTCCTAATGCTCTACAGGCCATGCTTAAAAGCAGAAAGGGGTGAGGAGAGAGTCTTCCTTCAGCCCTTCAGTGGGACCATAGGAGCCAGAGATGTTGAACCTGACTATGATTCCTTAAATATAAGACTTTAAATTCCATTTTTATCCTTTTGGCCCCTTTGTTACATTTCAGAGCTGAGCTGGACTGCCTGCCAGTTGTGTTGTGTGTTTTGACCCAGCTGCCCCACAACCTCTGCTGGGATGAGAATTCCTCCCACCGAGCTAAAAACCTCATCCTGGGAGGCCAGGTACCCAAAGAGTTTGGAGGGTAGGGAACTTAACTTCCAACCATGGCAGGTGTTCTCTATTAGTCTGTGCAGACAGACCTTTAAACTCTTGGTTCACTTCATGAACACAGGACAAATGCTGATTTTGACCTAAAAAAACTGTGCTGAATTTTGGAGAAAAAATGTCAGGGTAAGAATGAAGAAACAATGGAAAAATGGCATTGGGAATACAGGATAAGGCACTGTAGCTGCTGGTGGTACTTGTGCAAACTGCATCTTTGGAATACTTTTTAATTCCTCCTCACAAAATATGATTGTGTAAATATTTATAAAAAGTGAGAAAAGATACCACAGTGATAAAGTTTTAGCCCTATTTTAGTGTCAAGTACAGACATTTCAAAGAACAGACAAAGGAGCAAGGAAAAAAACTCCAAAGACTAAACCATCAACTGAGCTCTGCAGGAGAGTTAAGATGTGTTCCCACAGACACAGCAATTTGGTTTTTAAATTACTTTTGATGTGTAAAAACCCCTTTGTAGTTCATAAGGCTTTAAATAATTTTAGCGTTTATAAATTTTTGTTAATCTGGTTGGGATTTGCTTTAAAACTGGCATAAAATGATAAAGAAAAGCCTAGCTGGTATCCAGTTTCAGATTTACTTGCCTTGATAGTCATAGATTTAATATTGAAGGACAGTGGATGAAATCTATTATTTTCAAGCAAGTAGATTGTTTTTATCCATTTCAAATGGTATCAGCCTACTGTGTGTCACTTTGAAAACACCAGTAAATACTCCCACAGAACGAGTTTTATGTACCCATCCATTGCTGCTGCTATTGAGCTACCTCATTTGGATGTACATGTGGATCCCCAAATTCATTTTTATGTGACATTTGTTTCTGTTCCTAGGTAAAGCCACGCTTCTTGGTGCATGGTGCACTGTTATTATAACAGATGGCTTATTTCAATTCATAATGACTGGGGAAAATAACAATGAATCATGTAAGCAAGAACAAGCACTTCAATTTCTCTACAAGTTACCCAGTGCCTGCCAATTTGGAAAACAGCTGAGAGCTCTGGCTCCTCATCAGAAATGCAAGGCTGCTCTTTGATTGGACTGCAACAGCACATCAAATTGGGCAAGAGCAAAACTAGCAAGATGCAGAGCCTAAAAAGCTTTCCATTTCGACATTCTGGGTTTTCTTTCCTAACAATTAAAGAAAAAAAAAGTGACATAAATGCCTGGTGTTGTCACACAAATAAAGGGAAAGCAAAGCTGGTGTTATTTCAGGCTACAGTTGTACCCAGGCACTGCATCCACATAACTCAGATGAGTTTGCCTCTCTCCAAAAGGAGGGTCTGAGTTACAGCCCCACTGCCACTGTCACTTCTGAGTGACTTGGCCTCTTTCTCAAGAGGCATAGGTGGGCAGAACCTCTAATTCATTCAAAATGAGCAATTCCTTTGGAGAACTTCATCCTAAAAATTAGGAATTGGATCCGATTGCCTACAGTTAATATTCTGCACCAGTTATCTCAACCCACAAAAACCAGTATAAAATTTTGTTTACCTTGGCACATCTCCAATCTATTCAAAGCCTCCAGATTTTATCTCCTTTTCTTCTCTTTCAAGTCTTTGCATCCTTCTCTGTGAATCCTGCAAGGAAGAGCATACTTTGAACAGGATCCTAAATTTAAGCAGATGATGGTTTACAAATCACTGTACAAACATGATGTGATCCAATACAGAGTTCTCCTCTGCTACTAAGTAGCACTAGAGTGGTTTTGATATTTAATGACTGGAAAAAAACAGTAGATTAATCAACAGAAATCAACTTTTAGAAACAGACCTCTGTTTATCAATTTTCTCTGCTGAAAGTCTGAGTCAATGGAACAACACAGGCTTTCTCTTAGGTACACAAATTCTTGTGCCCTTCTTTCTTCCTGTTTTTTAACTATTCCTTGCTAAGTAAGGCACAAATGTTGCTGCATGACATTATTACCTACAAAATTCACAAATCCCTTTCAGAGCACAAAATATGACATCCAACATTAAGGCAGGAATTGGCCTGTCATTGGATTTTCTCTTCCCAGAGCAGATGAGAATAATTTTGGGTTACCTGTTTAAGTGGAAGGTGTCATGCCCGTGGCAGAGGTGTTGGAATGAGATCATCTTTGAGGTCCTTCCAACCCAAATCATCATGTTTTTAATATTAGGAAATACAGAGGAAAGTTAATTGGAAGTTAATTGAAGATGGAGTGATAGGAAGTGGTTTGGATAATGTAGGGATATATGGTTTAATTGTTTAACAAAAAAAAAAAGGTAAAGATTAAAAAAAATGAAGGCCAAGAATGAGATTTAAAGGACAGTTCCTAGAAGGAACAGAGGGAATAGGCAAAGATGATCAGAATAAGCAGGAAACATTTTTTCCCCCAATAGTATTTAGAAGAAAAACCAAAATTGAATCACCAGTCTCTCAAGTGAAGTCTGAGTAAAGAACAATTATTTTGACCTGACCCAGAAGAAAAAAGCTGCCCAAAAAGAAACTTCTAATGCCATTTTTTGCTTCATCTGAATATGTGTCTGTGGTAGCTGGGCCTGTTTGGAAGGCTTTTCTATATGGCTCTGATGGCATTATCACAGCTCTTTGGGCAGCTGAACTGCTTCCACAGAAACCAAGGACTCTTGAAACTAGAGAGCTCTTGTGATGAACAATCAGGTTGTTCCCAGACTGGCAGTATGGCTGAAAAAACAGAGACAGAAGGAATAAGAACACACAAAAAATAAAGTGGATTTAAATACTCGTTATGAACACTTACCAAGGTCAAGTTTGTTTCTTTTCCACATGATAGTGAATTTCAGTTCTGAAAAGAACGAGAGAGAGAAAAATAGAAAGGAAAAAAGATAGAAGAAAGAAGAAAAGGAAAGAAGGAATGAAAGAAGGAATGAAAGAAAAAAGGAAAGAAAGCAGGAAAGAAGGAAAAGAAATTAAAACAGGGGATTACACCACTGAAACAGGAAGCAAGCAGATTGCTTTGGAAAAAAACAGCATTTTCTGGTGATTCAAATGATTACTTTTGTGGCTGTTTCTCTGCTTTAATACTACCCTAGAAATCTTTACTTTTCAGTTCAATGTACACTGCACATATTTTGCCAGTGAATTACTAAGCTGAAAAATGAATTGCTTTTATGTTCCTCTCTCTTCCCCTTGTTGCTTTCTGCTAAACCTCATCCTTTTTTCTTGTCAGTGGCTACTGTGAGCGTGGCCAAATGGGATATACAGAGGTGATAAATGAGCTTAAATTGCTTCTGAAATTCACTCATAGCTCATTTTGCCCAGGAAAAATTCTGGAACAATACCAGACCAGATTTTAAGCAACCATTCCCCACACACTTGGACATATAAAAGTGTTTGGGCATTAGTTGTTCATTCTTCACAGTAAAATGTTATCTGTTTACTGTTCATTCTTCACAGTAAAATATGCTGGATATCCCACTGCATATTTATGAAGTGTGTGGGTAATGGTAGATGGGAGCCTATTGTGGCAGCACTCTTGTTTATCTCATTTTCCATTATCTTCTTTTGTTATCTTCTTGTTTTACTTCTTTTAGTGAATATTGCACTTTTTATTGCTTTACCAGACACATTTTAATCTCTTTCTTTTCCTGCAGAAAACACGTACTGGGCAGCAGCTGACTTTAGGAACATAGTTTATACATCTATATACACTGATAATTGAAGATGCTTTATAAACTGTGAGCCAAACTTATCCCTGCAGCAGATAACCAGGAGGTACACCTATGTATTACACTGCATTACATCATTAAAAAGTCTCAGCATGTAGAAATCAACCCAGAAAATGCATTAAAAATTATACATTTACTTGCCAAGGCACTCAATATACTTACAGAGTATTCTTCTCTTGTGCTGAAGACTGTAATATGACAGTTCTTTAAATTTGCCCTATAAGCCAGATCTTCCAAGAATTCTTGCTGGTTTTCCTGGCAGATCTTCCCTGCACGGCAATGGCTTCCCAGTTCTGCCTGTATCACTGAGAGCAGCAGCTAACTCAAGATCCACCTGAATGTCTCTGCATGGTGCTGCTCTGGATCTGCCTCGGGCTGGAATAAGCCAGGGGCACAGCTGGAGCACTCTGGGTGCACAGCTGGAGCACTCTGGGTGCACAGCTGGAGTGTGTCTTCCAGTCTGGTGGGGTGCACACAGAGCCCAGGGTCTGTGCTGAGGCTCCAGCAGGAATCAGAATGGGCTTCTCAGAGCTCTCTGGAATTTCAGGAGCCAGGATGTGTCAGGGAGTTTTTTCCCTTCACAAACAGGACAGGACTGCTGGGAGACATTCCTTGAGCTTTATTTGCAGCATCAGCCCCATGACACTGCTGAGACAACAGAGGGATGGCAAAAGCACATGTACAGCCAGCAGCAGCCCAAGATTTCTTTGTTAGAGAGCATTTTAAAAACTTTCTAGCCAACAGCCTAATGCTAAAGCTTACAGACAGCTGTTCTAGCCCATCACTAAAAGAACAATTACATCTGCTTCACACAATGCTTGCTTGTGTGCCTTCCATTGCCCACACACAACACACCATTATTAAGCTTAAAACCTTCTCCTACCTTGCTAAGCACATTTTTCTGCAGTCCTAAGGTCTATCTTGGCCAAGCCTAAGACTTGAGCTACTGTTTAATGTCCTTGCTTGCTATAGCATTGTAACATTTTTACCCTCAGACTTTGCAGTTGTAGCTGGTTTTAAATTCTCTGTTCTTTCTGTCTGTAAGGCCTGCTTTTCCCAGCTTCCTAAAAATCTTATTACCTTCACTATTTCCCACATCAGGAGGTTCAAAAGTGCAGTGCAGGTCTGAGCTGGGCTGCCAACACAGGTGGATCCTGTCCTGACCTGCTGAATGCAGCACCTGCTGCTCAGCAAGGAGTAGTTAACACAATTGACACCGAACCTGTTTAGAGGTGCAGTGAACTGACCTTGTCAGCTACGTGACAAAAATGGGTGTCAAACCTCCCATTTCCCTTTGCACCTTTCTACCCTGCAGTAAATAAAATTACGAAGCCCTAGGAATTGCACTCAAACTGGAACATGCTTGAACTGAAACACATTAGGAACACACTGCTGACATTATGCAAAGCAGAACATCACTGGCACCTTCTCTTTGAAAATGAAATATTCAGTTTAATTTTAAAAACCAAACAATAAAAACCCACAGAACAAACAAAAAAACCCCCTATAGATTTTGTGCAAGAAAACAATGAAGGCTACATGAATGATGTCTCCAGCAGAGTCACGGAATTAGGGCACACAGGGGGCTTGATTTGAGGAGCTCATTTATTGACATGATAATAAAGAGGATGCATGTGCATTGGGGAATATGGTACATTTTGGAACCCTATTCAGCTTATAAAATGCCCACATTCTCTATTTTTTGTAAAAAAAAATAATTAAAAATTCTTTGATTTACTTACTGTTCCTGTACTGTTTACTTACTGTTCCTAATTCTTGATGTGTTTCCAATATGATTTCCTCTTTGCTTTGTGTTCAGAATTAATGTGTGCTTGGTTGGAGAAAACTATGTATTACACTTTAATATTGATTTTAATATGCTAAACCTAGAATATGAAAGGTGTCATGACAGCCTCAGTGTTATATACATGGAACTTTGTTTACTAAATGCCATGTGCATCTCAAAATCTACCTTCAGTACATAAATTGGAGCTTGCCCTTATCTGGATTCTGAAAAAAAAAAAAACAAAAAACAAACCAAAACCCATATATATATATATATATATATATATATATATATATATATATATGTGTGTGTGTGTGTGTAGGTATAAGAATGAGAAGTAAATAAAAAATCTGGAATTTTTTTATTTTGTCTTATGAAATCCTGACTTCTCTCTCATTCATTGCAAAACCCCTCTGATTATCCTGTGCAAGAATTTCCCTATGTGAAATGTGATTGATGATGTGATTTTCCACTAGAAGCATATGATTACACTTCTGTGTAGTTTAACAAAAACCTTCAATTCATATCTTACAATTGTTTCTGAGCATTCTAACATCCTCCTTTCCCAAACTGAGCAAATAATATTTTTCCAAATTGTTCCTAATGTGTAGCATTGAAAATATAAAAGGTAAAATGGTATCACTGGAACCATGCAGAAGTGGTATATTCTGTCATTGAATGCCACAAAGATTTTTCAGGCTGAGGGGGAAATTTCACAGCAGTTGTTTCAATATAATTTTAAACATTTGTTGAAGTCCAAATCTTCCTTTTTTGCTTAATCTGAATAAACCTTGAGCTGTGAAGTTTAGCTCCTGTAGTAATGTGCAGAAAAACTTGTTGGTGTGATGTGGAAATTTATCAAAAATGTGTATTTATCAAAAATGCATATTTATCAAAAATGCATACTTATAAGCTCTGTATTTACTGATTTGGGGAATGGATAATGTGTCCTGCAGTACAAACTGCACACCATAACTAAACAGTGTGGATGAGAATTGATTCTTCTTGGCAGTGTGTGCTATAAATCAACAGACATGCTGAATGTCAAGTATATCAGAAAAAGTCATGCACAAGTATTCTGAGATCACAAAAAAAAAAAAGTGATATTTATCAGTTAAGGTTGCTGCTGTCTGCCAGGTGATCACCTCTAGCTGTGAACAGCACATATTGTCAAGCCCTGTGCCAAGAGGTGCTGGGCAGGGAAGTTGCTGTTTCAGCAGCAGAAATAATGCCCCACCCACAAAATCCATTTCTTTGCCAAATACTGCATTCTATTCAAGAAAATCCCAATGTCACAGACAAAAGTTCCTCTGTAGAGAAATCCTTCACAGGCAGGAGTGTGCAGGGATAGACAAAAACAAGAAGACCTGGCTGGTACCAGTTACCAAAGGGAAATGATCTGTCTGCCAGAGAGCTCCTCCATCACAGCTGGAAACCCCATGTGCTTACCAAAAGTCCCCTAAGACACCATCTCAGAAGGAAACATTCAAATATTCCTGTCATTAAAGGCAAACAGGTGGGCTGCAAGTGCTGCAGGGAAGTTCACCTGTGAGAGCCTCAGGAAGAGCAGTAAGGACAAGTGCAAGGTGCTCAGACTTTATTCTTTATTACTTAAACTGGGAGATGAAGTTTTGACCTTTAGGAAAAACAAGTTCTATCTGTGATAAACTCAGTCTTAACCATCTGCTCTGGAGGATGAAGTTTGATCATAAGGAGATTAAAGAGGCTTAACCTGACATGCTGAAACAACCCCTTGGTATCTCAAATCTTGTTATAAGTAGGCAGACAAAAGAGTTACATCAAACTAGAATTTCATTTTCAGTCTCTGGCATCTGGCAAATGCTATTACACAAGACAGGTCTGAAGGCTGCAGCACACTGGTCCCATGCCTGCCCTATTCCAAACTGTCCTTTCCAGAGCAGGGATGAAGTGCCATGGAGTTTTCTGCCCATAAATTTTACCTGTCTTACTGAAATAGCAGAAAAATTCACTGAACATCACATGATCTCCAAGCTACATCCCCAGTTATTCAAATTTCTATTCTGCTCACTTTAAAATGCTGCAATAACATTCACAATAAAATGACACAAAAGGGAACAAAGAGTTCAAAACTAAAGTGTTTGACCAGTGCTCATTCATGGGAAGCAAATCCTTTGACAAAAGTTTTATGTTAATGTTAATATTTATACTATACACATCTCCAGATTATTTTTATGACACTACCATTTAATGAACACACCAGCATTTTAATAACCTTTAAATTTGTTTGAGAAACTGGGTAAAAAATCCTATTGGCATCTGCCATTAGGAGTCAGAAGATAACCCAGTTATTTAAAAAGCAAAAGGCTGAAAGGATGCTCATTCCCTGTTAATTGATGTTTACAGCTGTGCTTTTGTTAATGTCTGTGCTGGGGCTATCACACTTTATTCAGTTTAATCTTGAAGGAGCCAAAAATCTACTCATGCTGATGAATTTTATCATGGATTATATTCTGAGAAACACAGAATATGAGTTTTAGATTTTTGTTACCAACTGCATGAGGGAGGCTTCTTATGCTCTGTGCATTTGTTTGCTTCTGTGTAAAACACAGATTTCATTTCAGAATGTGCTCAAACAGTTCCTACCATGGAGCATCTGATCAACTTTCTGAAAGTGAAGCACATTGAGAGAAGAGATAGATTATGGGTAAAAGGATGTCAGTATGGGCTGAAAAACTAGCATGCAAGTATTGTAGCATTTATATAAAATCTCTTTTTAAAACTCCCTTCAAATATCCATCTCCAAACCTCTGCAAAGGCTTTAAGTTGGGTCATTTTGTTGAAAAGTTCCACCATGACTCCATCAATGGAGAGATTTAGGGAATTATTTAATGGAAAATTATCCCCACCAGTTATAAGCCAAAATAAATACACAATGGAATCAACAAACTGCTGTCACTCAATAAACAATTCTCAGCAGTGAGCACTGCAGGCACTGAAATTCCTCTGCTTTTTCCCAAATTTACTTGGTTTAAAATTAATTTTTACTTGCATGCCTGTTTTAACCTAGAAGGCATTATTTAACAGCTCTCTTTTTTAGGTATTTGCCATTAATTAGATATGATGTAATGTGGACTGCTCATCTAAAGCAGAACATCTTTCTGATAGCTGCCATTAAGGAAACAAAAAGATTTAAAAACCAGGAACTGTTTTGAGACTAAAGCTTTGCACAAGTCACATTTGCATGTTTACATAAATGAGTCTCCAAAGGAATTTTAGCAAGAGAAGAAAAGTCTGGGGTTTCTATTGAAATTTCCTTAAGCCTCTTCATTAGTCAAATATTCTACAGGTCTAAAATCCATTTCCACATTGAAAAAAAACCTCTGTCACATTTTGTAGAATTTAGCAGCTCTATTAAAAAGCAGCAAAATTTGTCAACTTCTGGAAAAAATCCTTCCCTAACATTTATCTAGACAGGTTAAAGTAATGATTCAGCCAAAAAAAGCAAAAAAAAAAAAAACCACCCAAAAACACCAAAAACCCAACCAAAACAAACAAACAAAAAAACCTCCAAAAAACCAAATGAAAAAAAAATCAAAGCAAACAAAAAAAGCCCCAAAACCCCAAAATCTTTTCTTAAAGTAAGAACAGTAAAACTAAAACAATAATTTTCCTTTAATCTTTTTTCTTGTTAAGTCTTCTGAAAAATATTCACCTTCCAAATTTTTAACACTCAAACTTTTCAGTGAAGTTATCACGTAAAATAGGAAAATAATGGAACAGAAAAGAAGAAAAATCAAATATGGCACAATGGTCACAGGAAAACTTCCCAATTCTTGCAGTTTTAGGAACACTTTAATAAATTTTTCTGCTGGTTAAATGAGTAGAAAATGTAGAGACTATTTCTGGATTAATCTTCCATTGAGGATAACCTAGACTAATCTCTCACTGAAGTATTTTGCTTCCCTTTCCCCCCTGAGCCTCCAGTAAGATTAATGTGTGAGCACAGCACAGTAGCCTGTTTAGCCTCACAACCATTCCACTTGGTGGCAAATTATTAATATTTATAAAGAACCTGTGGTAGCAGAAGGCTCTGGGCTGGATTAGCTATCTAGGAACACATTGATAATTTTGGGCTAGAGGAAACACCTCCATGAATACCCAATTTTGGAGTGCCCCAGCAGCCAAGGCTAGAAACCAGCTGCAGCACTTTCATTTCTGGCATGTGTTCATCCACATCTTTAAAAGTTCCACCATTCTGGGGATTTCTCATAAAATGTGCTGAGGCTGAACTTGTGCCTCTTCCTTGGACATCCCCAGGGCATCACCTGGCAGCTCCTTGAGCCTCTCTGGGCACAGGGCAGCTCTGGCAGGGCATCACCCCTGCCTGGGACACACAGGAAAGGCAAGACACGCTCTCTGCAGAGCAGCTCTTGGCTTCCTGCCTTCTGACTGTGCCTCTGGGTCCCACTGAGCACCTTGACCAATTTGCCAGCAGAGAGAAGACAAACAGGTCACAGCCCTGAGTTCTGCTCCACTTGGCTTCAGTGGATGAATGGATCCTTGGGGATTGAAGAGGGATCCTTACCAGGGAATGGGAAAGGTGTCACCCAGTTCTGCACTCAGTCTGACTAATTGCATGAAGGGTCATGGCTAGATTAGTTTTTCAGGCTAAATTCTTTTGTTGTTTGAAAGCAATAAATCTAAAGCAGAACCCAATGTCTACTCACTAGAAATAGATTTATTTTCTGCTTTGCAGTTCTCAGGAATGGCTGCTGAAATGGTGAACTTTTCTAAATGTCACTTCAAAGGTTCACTGGTTTCTTCCCTCATTCCCTGAATCCAGTGTGTGTGTGTGCCTCTTGCTGTACCTAACCCTGCCTTGCCACTCTGTAGGAACTCCTCTGGCCACACTTCTCTCCAGTACTGTCCCACACTCACTCTCTTTTCCTTCCCCTGCTGCCTTCCAAAGAATAATCCATTTTTTATCACCACAAAGTAACTAATGAATTTTACTGAGCAGTTAACTCTTCTAAACTTTGCAAATTTGAAAAGAATAATATACTTTTTTCCTCTTATGTTTACTGATTATATATGGATTTGAAACTTCCTAACTTTTTATGTTTCTATTTCAGTAATTTCCTTGTTTTCATCTCCTTTTACTTGTTCTTAAAAACCTCCTTCAGTGCTCATGTCTCCTGTTTTTCCAGTGGTGTTTGCATACAGCAGTACCTTTGAGGACAAATGCTTCAGATGCAACAGAACAAAGACTCTATAAGCATGGTTTCAATAATATAAGTAAACACTATAAATAAACAATATATCTTTCTTGATTTCCCTTCATTGATAAGTTGGACATGTGAGAACAGAATTGATTTCTAAGGATATTAGGAATTTTGTTCCAGTGGTGGGGTGGGAACACGGCCTGGAAATTCTTTGTAACAGATCCTGAATAAAAATGGAGGTCTCCAAAGGGTCTCCAGTGTAAAAAATGGAAGGAAAACTGAATTTTTATCCATTTTATCCTTGCACTTTAACAACACTTCTTGCCCATTCAAATGAAGGAAACATTCATGTACATTTTTTTGACATTGTGAGTGAATTTGATTCGGGGGAAAAATTTTCCCAATTTTTTCCCAAAAAACTCTTCCCAATTTTGAGGAAAATAGGTTACAGACAAGTGTCTCAACACCCATTTTTTCCCTCAATTGGGACTTTTAAAACAAAGCTAGAAAAATTACAGGCCAAAGCTGCATTGTAAGGAATGAACTGCAGAGCAGAGTTCAGACAAACTCACAGGTGCTCCCCAGCCATGACTGAGAGCAACAAAAGGTCTCTCCAGTTCCACATTTCTGTTTTGTCCAGGTTTGGCCAGGTTTGCCCCACTCCTGAGCTGCTGCAGTCACACTTGTGTCTGGAGCTTGTTCCCAAGGACTTGCTTGGGGGAATCATCTTCCCCAGGCCCTGCAAGGGTAAAGCCCTGACTGTGGGGCTGGCCCCACTGCACCAGGCTCTGCAGGACAAGGTCCTGCTGAACCACCCCACAGAGATTGAATTTGTGCCAAGGCTGAGCAATCCCACGGAGGAACCCACCCTGGGATCCACAGGATTGCATGAGCAAAGCACATTCTGCCATCTGGCTCTGAGCTTTTGATTTGTTTGGGTTTGGTATTTTGAAATTTAATTGTGCCTTGCTGTTGACTCAAATTTTCATCCTTCTCCACCTCCTCTCTCTGCATTGCTGGGTTTCAGCCAGGTTTCTCTTCACTCATTTCACATTCCTTCAAAGTCTGCCTCTCTCCAAGCCCCATCTATTGGCACTGCTGTGCTCTCTGCAGGCCTTCATCAGCACCTCAAAGCCCCTGATGGAGGAGAAGAACAAAGAGTCAATGTGCTAAAAGAAGGCTTTGGGTGATAGATGTTCAAAAAGGATCTTTGAAATCTCAGTCAGCTGAAATTGCATGTGTGAACCAGCCTGCCTTCCTGAGGTCACCAGCAAGGTGAACTGTGCTCATCACAGCACAATAAAAATGCCATTGTTTTATGGAAGGCAATTCTGGATACACTCTCCCTTGCAGTGAGCAATTTGTCCAAGAATAAAAGGGAAGTGTTCACACTTTACTTTTTATATCAGCATTCCTGTTTGAGGAATCTTAACATGCAAACTCTGTTAAAGGAGGTGAATGTGAAGAGGAAAAAGTAACATACAAAGAACAGAAAACAGGACAATGTGTAGGATTGGGTGGGAAAAAAAAATATCATAGAAAACACAGGACTGTGGTTTTTTAATGTCATTAAGGGCAACTAAAATAGTTCAAACCTTTCCTTGGTGAATTCTGCATGGCATAAATAGACTGCTAGGTGCTTTCATGGCAACATGCTCTTCCAGCAGTGTCCAGCCCAGGAGAAAGATGCATTTAGCTCAGTCTCAGAGCTAGGGTGGAGGCTGAGGGAAGAGTGTCACAGCTGTGCCACCACACAACTGTGTCTCCCTCAGACACTCTCTCAGCTCCAGAGGTTACTTACTCAAGGCCAAGCCCAAGGTAATTTGTTTAAAAGTCAGCCAAGAAATATTCCCCCCACTGCCCCATGTCTTAACACTTTTTAAAACACATATGGAATTTTTTTTTTTGCACACACAATGCTGTGTGGCAATGATTCCCCTGGCTTCCTACACTGCCTGTAAAACTGAGCCTGGACAATTTAAAGTGGCATGTTTTTCTAATGTTCACAGGACATTTAAATGAACATCAGGAAGAGTAAATCCAAGTCCTTGTAACACAGTGTGAGTCTGTGCAAGATCTGGGCTTCTGGAGTCAAATCTCTATAAATTCTGTCTTTTAATAAAACATGTTACTTCTCTCATTTTTCAGAGCCAGAGGAACACTGTGATCTGACAATTAGAGACACTCACACTGAGCAACTCAATTACTGTAGATGCAATTTTATGAGCAGAATAAATTCTTTGACCACTTAATGATGATTGAATATTTCATGCCACTTCCTATTAGCAAAAAGGGACCCTCAGAGCAATGGGAGCTTCTGTCATCAGGCCCTTGCCCTCCCAGGGTGGCACTTTTCACCCTGCTCCAGCACAGCCCTCACACCCCTGCAGTGGCACACACTCAGCAGCCACTCTGAAGGTCCAAGAATGGCAAAAAGGCAACTTACAGCAAATGAAATGGTGTGACTCTTGAGGAAGCTCCTCTCTGTGCAAAAAAGGTTACTCTTTTTTCTTTCATTTTTAACTGAAGGAGTTGGCATGGGATTGCAGCCTGAGAACTGCATTAAAATAAAATATAAAAGAAAAAAAGAGAGAATAAGGGCTGTTTGCATTTCCTTCTGATTTCAATGTCTTCCTGTCTCTACTGAAAGGTTTGGCCCTTTGGGACCTCCCTAACACCATCCTTGGTACCTTCCTGCAATTTGAGGAGGAAGACTTTTGTCTTCTTACTTTTGTCTTCCTACTTTTGTCTTTTTAATACACAGTAGGGTCATCCAGAGAAACCAAAAATCTATTGCCTCCTCTTAAGAGGCCACCTATGAGTATCACTTCAGGCTTCAAACCATGGACTGTCTCTCACACAGAGCTATTTGCACGAGGAGAATCAGTTTGCAGGAACAGGCAGGCAAAAGAAACATGGGGAATGAGTTCACAGAAAGTCTTTGACACCTTGCTTCGTCTTCTTTGAGAAAAAATATTTATAGATGACACTGACTTATTTGGATTTTTTACTGTCACTTTAGTTTGTATGTCATTTCCCCTTTTGCTGAATGAGGCTGTCACCCAGCTCTGCTCTCCAAGGACTGCAGGACTAAGAAACATCTGGCCAAGGTTCACGTGTCCCTGGTGGAAATTTGCAGATCAGCTCCTGCAGAACAGATCCCTTTGGAACATCCAGACTGATGGCCAAGAACAGTTGGAATACACAAAATAAACAGTGTTTGAAGCTGTGTTTAAAAACATTAATCCCTAAAAGATGTCATTTGCAACTCTTTTATGCATTTTATGAACTTGGGCAGAAAAAGGCAGAGCCAAATTTAAGGGGAAGAAAGAGGCCTTTGGAGAAACCCAACTCTAGGGCAACACAACTGAAATGAATTCCTTTCAGACACAAAGGCAACTTTTCAGAGTTCCCTTTGAGCTGCCTCAAGGCACCTGTTTGCCCTGACACATCCTTTTTAAATCGAGCCTGGCACATAAGAAAGCAAGAACAGGAATTTCTCCTTGTTTAGGGCACATTTCTCTCTCTTTGTAACTCAACAACTTTCCTCCTTTTGGTTGAATAATTTTCCTCACACTTTCCATGGTATTCTAAGGTATTCCATGGTGCTCTAAGGTATAAATGATTTCTATTTTTGTGCATTGAGAGGTAGAACTCACTGCTTGATGGCTGACAGACCAACAGCCAACAAGGAAAGAACAAACCAAGTTCAACTGAAGGCTCTGCTACCAATTGTCTGGAAAGAGGGTAGTCCAAGAGTCCAAATGGAAAAACTTCCAATGAATCCATAAATAACAGAAAAATAAAATATGGCACTAATAAAAAAGAGCAAATATTTTTCAAATTATGATTATTTACCTACCTGACCTCCTCACCTTCTCCAAGCTAAAGGTTAACACCAGGCTTTCCATACAGGTAATATTTTCCAGTTCTGCAGTTCAACAGTGATGAAGAAAAGGATTACTGGATGGGGGAGGGTTTTTCATTTTTAGTTTTTATTTAAATTCTCACAGTGCATATCTCACATTTAAGAGTGAGATATGCACCTATATGTGTGATATCATCCACATAAATTGTTTCATGCCATTAACACCTGAGGCCAACCTCAACATCAAAGCACACAAGCTGTTCCACACCAGTGACACACAGAAATAAAACCCAACCATTACAGTTTCCCCACACAGATTCCCTTTTGGGAAGAGACAAAAAAACCTTTTCATGATCTGATGGTTACCTGATAATCAGTTCTATCTGTTAGTTCCTTGTGATCATCCAGATGCAAAAAGCACACATGAGCACATGTGGCACCAGGCTGGGGTGGTCTGGGGCTTTGTTAAATAGAAAATAAACAGTGATTTAAAGCATTACAGGGAATTTTGTCTCCCTTTACAGAACAGCTGCTGCATACATATATCATGAAAAATTTCAGTTCTATCCAGGTAAAGGTCATAGAAATTTTAACCTTTTTTATTTTCAGCTTAGAAATGGGCTGAAGGGCCAGGTCCTTGTGGTTTTATAACTATTTAATATTTCTCTTGGCCTGTCATACACCTAAAAAGCAAACTGGAGTCTGAAACCCTATATAAGATCCTAATATTCAATGGAAGTGAATGATATTTGCTCAGTGACTTTCAGTAATTCATTATCCTGCAGAGCCATGACATGAATCAGATTTTTGGGTTTTTTTTTTACTTTCTTTTCTTTTTGGAAAAAAAAAAATTAGCTTTCCATTTTAGCCAATTTTACTAAGGAAGGCAAACCCATTGTCAAGCTTCACTGAAATGTGACAGAAAGAAAAAAGGTCCCCAATAGGTTCCTACACACCTTGCAAAGGCAGGTGAATAGCTAGAGGAAAAAGATCCTAAAACTGCCCTGGCAGAGAGAAGCACACAGTGTAAGATGAAATAATATTCCATACTGGAGAATCAACATAGCAGGAAAAAAGCCTGAATGCAATGCCTGGACAGCATGGAAAACTTCAGCTAAAGACTGCAACCAAGGAAAAGTGTGGACTCTCATGAGTACCTGAGGAAAAAATGCCCCTTTTTTGTCTTCTGGTTCCAGGACCATTTTATATTTATAAAAATATATAATATATATATTTTTATAAATATAAAATGGTCCTGGAACCAGACCATTTTATTTTTTTAAATAATTTTATATTTGTATATAAAAATATATCTTATATTTTTTTGCCAATATATTTCATGTTGAGATCATACAGCAGAACTGCTCAGAAAATCCACTTATTCAATTATTTTCTTTGACTCCTTCTAGTTACCAGGAATTTGGTGTTTTCCACAAACCTCCTGGAATATCCCACATTTCCAACCTTTCTCTGGTCATTGCAAACCACTGCATGTGAATCACAGCACTGGCTAAAAGTTCTGCATACAGAGCTTCAAAAGTTAATGCAGCAGAGCTAAAATTATAGATCAATGTAAACAAACTGAAGCTCTATCAGGAAGTCTTGCCTTTCACTTTGACATCTAATAGCTCAATCAAAGTTCCATTAAAAACAGAACACCATTTCTGAACTCTTTCACAGCTGGTTTTTATGCTGTAGTAACCATTAGTGTCTCACTTTCTCTTCCTTTTACCCCACAGGTTATAAACACAAGCAGAGATGAGGAAATTGCAATGTGTGACAAAATGGTGATTCTTTGGCTGCACATTTCTGCAGTATAAAACATGATGCTCTCCTTTCTCTGCCTGTCTCTTTTCCTCTGCTCTTTTCCCCCATGAAGTCAATTCCCAGAGTGATGCTCAGGGCAGAGTGTATCACTGCAGGGCCCAGATGGGTAACTGTGGAAAACTACTCTCCATCTGGTTCCTCAGCAATATCCTCAAGCAGATAACTTGCAGTTCTGAAGCTGTGTGAAGTTTTCCATGCAGCTGCTGTCTTTAGGGATGCTTGCCCCGTGACTGCCTTCAGTTTTTATTTAGGAGGAGGAGCAAGGTTATGATGAAGTCCCACAATATTATCAAAATCACTTGGGAACAGGCAAAAAAGTAATCCTAAAAATATTCTCCCAACAAGTCTCTTGGGCTTTATAATAAATTTAATTTCTTTAAATTTTTACACCATTCAGTATTATTTTCCACACCAAGGCAGATGCTTGTTTCCTTTAGCTGCATGTCCCTTTAGTGAGAACATGGACTGTTTTAAACAGCAAGATGCTACTGCCTGGTAAAAAAGGTGGTGCAGAAAAATCTGTGGTGATGTCAAGAATAAAGTAAGATCAGGGGCAAAATCTTATTTCCAACTAGCAACTAGAAAGTCTCTCAGTGCAGCTGGAGGCAAAAAAGATGACCTGGATGCTAATACATGTACAGATGGGATGCTTGGACTGCAAAGCAGGCAAAAGCCAATAGAAAATAGAAGACTATTTTTAAGAAGTTCTTAAATAAAACCAGAAAGAGCTTTTCTGCACTCAAGCTGCCAAACTCTTCAAGAAGATCCAGTGAGATTGGATCTTTCCTCAGGTTTGGATCAGGCCACCACTTGCACTTCGAGAAAACAAGTAATAAATTTTCTGGAAAATATTCTAGAATGTTGATGTTGGATGGTTTGATTCTGTGAGAAAGGCACCTCCCTTTATCTACAAGAGTTGTTAATATTATTAATCAGGAAGGAGTTAGAACTGCTTTGTGCTACTACCAGAGTTGCTCCTTCATCCCACTGGGGTGACCATCAGCAGTGCCACGATCAGCTGGGTGATATTCATTATTATTATTGATTATTATGATTATGATTATTATTATTATTGTTGTTATTATTGTTTTTGTTGTTATTGTTGTTATTATTATTGTTTTTGTTATCTGCAAACCATTTATCCCTCATCACTTCTGGAGCAGAGCAGGAGGATTTGCAATCCAGAGCTGGTTTTGGCTGGAGCAGGGTAGCTGTGGAGAAGTGCTGCCTCCCAGCCAGCCTGCTGCCTGCTGCTCCCAGCTGCCTTTGGATGGAATAGTGCTGAGCTGGTTGGCTTTTTCCAGGCTGGAGCCTGAGCTTCAAGCCAGAGTCAAATATTGAGTAGGCAAAACCACGAGCAGCAGACAGCTGCTCTCTGGTCCCAGCCTTGGCCCAACGCTTGGAGGCTGGTGTGGAGCATTCACAATTAACCAAAACTGACTTTTTGTAAGTTTTTGTAAGTTTTGAAAAAGTCAGTAAAGAGATAATAAAGGAAATTCACATTTTTAACTGGTTTATGACTCAAACTAAGCAGAATTTTATAGGATTATAGAAATAAAACCCCTTTTGAGTAGGGTCCTTCTCCCAGTCAAATAGCAAAGGGACAATACACAGGAAAGAGCTACTGCATCTCAAAGGAAAAAAACATGCTAAACAAAAATTGCGAGGTGAAGAGAATTATTCTATAATAAGTGTCAGGACAGGAGACCCAAAGTGGCCAAAGAAATATTCATATCATTATCACTATTATTAGTAGTAGTAGTGATAATGATATGAATATTAGTAGTGATTAGTAGTAGTAGTAGTTGGAGTATCTTTTACTTGAATTGTTAATCTGGTTTTATCTCAGCCCTCGAGTTTTACGTTTTTCCACCTCTCCTCCCCTCCCTGCAGGTGTGGGCAGTGAGAGGCTGGGCTGCTTCCAGGGGTTAAACCTCAGCTCACAGCCCTGGCCAAAGGAGCAGCACAGATGAGATGAAAGAGTCACAGGGAATAAACAAATTCTTCCAAGTTCTTCATAAGAAGCAACTTAAGAAAAAGAGAAATAACAAAGAATATTTATGAACTTTCCTCCAGGGAAAAGGGCATGGTGGATGGGGAATTAAAGTCTTAATGAAATAAATTGAAATATCACACTTCACAGAAAAATAAAGAGAAAAACATCATTCTTAGAGCTAAGGATTTATTATTTATACCTGCTTTCCTCAGTGCACATTTCTAACCAGGAGGGAGCTATTCAGAGGCTGATTTTTGTTTCCTTTTTTTTGTTTTAGATATATTTGATATACATCCTTCCCACTTGTGGTGATGTCAATCAGCCCAATTCCTTTGACATGAATGGATACAGGCACTTTAATCCACCTCAGGAGTCTGCCCTCATCACCTCATGATGAGAGAGATTTATTATTAAATATTAATATATTTATTATTATTTTATTAGTAGTAGTATTGCTTTTATTACTATTATTGCTATTATTATATTTGTTTCTCCAAGAATCCTTTTACCAAGGCCACAAAAATTTACATTTCTCTAGTTTTTATGTGTTCCTTGAACATTAATTTTCACAGCACGAGTAAAGAGGTTTTTTTGCCACATTTCCTTTTTAATGGACCTGTCATCTCAAAGAAAAATAGGAGAGATTGAGATTTGTAAATATTTCTTTAAAATGCTAAGGGACTCTAAGTGATAACAGAATGCAGAGTGCTACTGCTAAGGAGAACTAAACTGAGTTACATAAGAGTACTTTAATGAAAGTAAAATGTCCCCACTGCCTTGAGAAGACAATTCCCCTGTGAGAAGATGTTTTTTCTTTACCTTATTTTCCCTGGTAGTCATGATGACAGACCTTGGGCTCTGGAGCCTACAAGGAAACTTGCTGCAGACTTATTAAAAGTTTGTGGTTGTGCTGTTCTCTCCCCTTGCCTTCAGACTCCAGCTCTGGACTGGAGTGGATGCTGAGGGATGTGTGGCTGCCCAACTGACCTGTTTCATTAGAAGAAATTCACCCACAAAATATGACCTGGGATATTGAACTAGACAAATATTTCACTTCAGTGTGGGCAGCCACTGAAAAGTCTGTAAAGAGTATGAAAATGTGCCAAAAAAGGAAAGTCCTTAAGAGCCTTTTGTCCCCTGCTCTGGGTGTTTAAATTAAATTAAATTAATTAAATGCAACAGATTTTTTTGTTTGTTTTTAAAGAGTAATATACCACCAGTAGTATTTTGTAATTTTTTACTGCCTTTTTTTTTTTAAAGTAGCTGACAAACTATATCTGTTCATGGCTGATCTTTCAAGGCCTCTAATTTGTTTGAATTTCAAGGCAAATGAAAAAATAATGTGAAAGCCTGAAGGACAGTAGCTTCTAGCAGAGGCTTCTCTTTCCCATTCTGTAAATCTAATGATGCATGCCATCCTGAGCTATGAGAGATGGGCTGGACTGTCATCTCAGCTGTCAAAAACATGTGGCAGTTTCATTTAGTCTGGAGCAACTCTGACCACTTTTGCCAAATTTCATTAGGACAGATTTGCAGATGATGCAGCTGACACAATTGAATTTCAGCTCCCAGCAGCTCTTGTTGAGGGACAGATGCTTGTGAAAACACACAAGCAGAACAAAGAGCAGGGTGAAAACTACTTCAGCCCATTAGCAACTGGCCATGAGCAAGTCTTGGGGAGCACAAGTATCAAACATGCAGCCATAAAATTGATAAAAATATTTTATTAAGTATGTGGAAGAAGTAAACTCACTTAGCAAAGGGTGAGAGAGAAATCTTGGGCATGAATTTGTCAGCTTCCCTGTATCCTGCTGATGGCACTGGATAAAGTGCCTTACCTGCATCTACTTCCTGAGAGATCAAAGCCATCTCAGATTTAAGTGAAACAACTCTCTTAAATGATACAAGGAATTTCAGTAGCAACCTAAGAGGTGCTGCCCATGCTTAGAGACTCCCAGTGACATTTGTTTGTTCCTAAGGGTTCTGAATCAAGACTCCTTCCAGCCATTTTTTCCACATGTGCTTTTACATGTTCATAAAACTCACAACTTGTGTGAGATTCCCTGTCAGGCTTCACAATAAGACATATACAGAAACTTCAGGCTCAAAATACTGTAAGTTTCAATATATATATATATTTAAAATAGATCTATTTTCTTAGGCACACAATGCCCTGCAAAGGCACAGCCAGACCTGACTCTGCTCAGAGGTTATTTTGTGTAACACTCTTAGTCTCCTTCTATTTTTAAGTCCACACTTCAGCTCCTTGCAGCTGCAAGCTTTGTTTTAAATGGGAGAATAAATAAATCCCAAAGAACAGAGCTCATAAGAGCACATTAGCATAGATTCCTTTGTGCTTCTTGCTCCAGATGCACTGAAGAACAGCAAATCCCTTCAAGTGCTCCACAGCAGCTCCATCAGTGAATCTTTTTATTATCATCACAGCAGTTAAAGCTGCATCTTCACTGAGAGGGAATTGCACACCAAGCTGGGATGTGAATTTGTGTCATCTCAGCTCTTTACTGCCCTGTGTGGGCATTCAAGACTGTGCTAAGGGCAGATTTGACATCCATTTGTTTTGGCAGCCTGTGCCATTCTCCTCTCCCTCTCTTGACCACCCAGCTCCCTCCAACATCTCCCTTGAGGCATCTTGGCACAATTGTTTGTGACACTGTGGGAAGAACTGATCCAGAATAATAAGAGCCATTTTTGCTGGGTTATTTTAAACCTGTTCCAATCCCTTGAGGTAGTTCAAGGGATGGATGCAAAAATACCTATACCATCAGAGCTGAGGAGGAGGTGAAGGAACAGAAACAGGCAGGCAGCATGAGCAGTCAACCTCTCACCCTGCTAAATGAGAAGAGAAATTTACACCCAGCTTACAAAAAAACCCCAAAATCCTACATCCCCCAAAACAAAAACAAACAAATCAAAAAACCCACCCAAAAATATATCAGAATTTTATTTCTGTTGTTTTAGAGATTGAAATTGGCTCACCAGCAGAAGCAAACTCCAGTCCCAGTGCAAAGGGAAAAGGTGGGAGTATTCAAACAGGTATGGAGAGCAGGAGGGAGTGACTCCATCTCTTTGGCACCTGACTACAATTTGATTTTCTTCAGCTGTGGCTGATAATTGCCCCACTTGGTATTCATGTCACCAATTTGTTAAACAGGGCTTGGTTCAGGAAACAAGGTGTTTCTGTGATTCCACTCTTGAGCTCCCAGCTTAGGACCACTGGCATATTCTGCTTATCAGAAATCTGATAAGAGCTGAGTTCCAGCTGGGCAGTCAGTCCCTCTCTTGGGTGCTGGAGACTGACAGAAGTGTTTTCTGCAAGCAGAAGGCTGTTCTATGCTATATATTTTCTGCTAAAAATCCATAGAAACTAGTGCAATATTACTTACTATTTCTGACCAAATGACATTCACTATGTGAACAATTCACACAGCATGCACCACCATTGAAGCAGAAAAGTACAAACCAACACCAGTCAGAACTGAGCAAATATTTGCATTTAAATATTTTGCATAAGAAGGCACTAAAGAAAAACCTTTTTCCAACATCATTTAGAAGAAAGAATAAGCACTGTGCTGCCATCAATGTGAAACTTTTGTTTCTAATTCAGCTTGCTTTTCAAAATCTCACTGTTTCCTTGAACAATAAAAAAAATGCAAAGGGATGGAAAATGAGAAAGAGATACTTAGGTTGCTCAAATTTTTCTGGACCAAAAGAACAAGATTTGAAATTGTAAAATTGCTAGAGAAAGAGAGAGTCTGAGTCGTTCCCAGCTTTAATGACATGGCAGGGAGTGATTCTGGCACTGCAGAAGGTGGTTTGAAAGGGAGAATTCCTCTGGCAGAGCAGAGGAGGTTTCTCTGCTGTCAGTCAGTAGGAAGCAGATGGCACGTCTTGGCTGAGTGGGTTCTCAGGCATCTCATTTCAGGAACCACTTCAGTGTAGCTGACAGCACCTCAGGTGTGGAAGTGCTCCCTGAGCTTGGCTCTGACAGCCCCAGTGAGGTGAATCCCCCATCACTGCAAGATCAGTGAGAAATGGGAGCACAGGAGCTCTGCCTGCCCTGTGCAGGGAGCTACCTCCCTCTTGTCTCCAGGTATTTACTTGCAAACTCTGTAGGGTAATAAGTAAATTTTTTCTACTGTGATTATTTAGCATAAAAGCTAAGGCTCTTATTTCTGTTATTATTGTTGTTGTTGTTAGCAGCCTGAGAGTGTCAAAAGCAGGAAAATAATGAAAATAGTCTTCACCTGTCTTATCAGCTTAGAACAACAAAAATATTTTTAATGACTCCTGACTCATGAGGGAAACTCAGAGATTGCACAGGAAAACTGTGTTGGATGCCTTTTGTTATGAACATGGTGACCCCACTGCCTGAGTGACTTTGGGCATGCAGTCCTCCATGCTGGAGGAGTATTCCCAGCTCCTTGGGAATGCTGAAAAGCCCCATGGAGGCCAGTCCCCTGCTGCTTTTGAAAATGCCAGAAGATATTAATTTGGTACTTTAAGCACTGGAGAAAAAAGTGGCCCTAGAATTCTCACCTGCCATCACACACTGTCATTGTGTGACAATGCCAGGAACTGAGCCCCAAATTTTTGAACCCCAGGCCAGTGCCTGCAGCACAAAGCATCCATCCTCACTCCATCAGTCTGACACAAAAAGTCATCCTGGATGTCCTCTTACTCAGTAGGGGTCTGCTTAATACAGGTGTCACCAAGGGATGCAAACAGAGAGAATCAAGTTCCCTGTACAGGCATCAGGTACCATCTTAAAACCTGAGAGTAACTGTCCAAAATACAGTAATCCAGGGTAAAAAGCAACACAGAATTCATTCTTTCACTCAAAAAAAAAAAAAAAAAAAAAAAAAAAAAATCAAACCAAAAAAACAAACCAGGCAACATAACTTTAAAATGGATTGATTCTCCTTGCCCATGATCAAATGTTTGTTCTCTTGTCTGGCACAAACCAGGAGACAGAGATCTCTCAGCACTCACATGCAGACAAAAGGGCACTTGGGAGTGGTTTGGAGTAAAAAGGGCATAAACAGATATGCATCTGTAGAGTCCAGACATCTGAATTTAATAAAGCCCTGGTGCCCCAGTCATTAGTGCAGAGGTATCACTTCATTTTATTTACTGTATAGGAACTGAGAGTGATGCACAGCAGGGTGAGGCCATGAACTTACACCCAGTATCTGGGCTGAAGAACAAGTTCCAAGTGTATAAAACACCTGCAGATTAATTGAAATCATCAGCAGATAGACAATAAATCACTTTACTGACAGCATTTATCACTCCATTGAACTAAACCCATTAATTCTCTTTTATTTCTTTGGCCACAACCAGACTGTAGATATAAAATTGGCTTTTATGCAAATGAGTGTTATTGCTATGAGACATTGAAATTGCTCTGGCAGTACCATCCAAAAAGCCATAGGCACAGCACAGTTCTGCTCTGCCTGTGTAAATTGTAACTGTTGATTTTAGTATTTTACTGGATACCTCACTGAATGAAAAGAGAAAAAAAGAAATGCCCAGCAATTTGAATGTGAAGAGGAAACCCCCCACTGTATTTTATCAGTCTGCCACCTACACCAACAATAGTCTATAATAAAAAAGACAGATATGGCCACAATTCTTATCAGGGTGATCTGAGGGGTACTGAGACAGACAGACAAGGATACAAAGAGTTCATGGGCTAATTTCACAGGCTACAGCCACTGCACTGGTCTTATTAGGCAAGGTGGCACAGAAAAGAGAAAGGCAATAAATCTATATGAGTTTTCTTGGCCAAAAGAAAGCAGTGCCATGAAAGAAAAGTGCAAGAACAAGGTCCTAGGAAAAAAACAAAATGTATTGACTGATACATCACTCACTATGAACTGAATTGAAATGAAATTTGTATAAATAACATGTCTCAACTATTAATGGGGCTGGTCATCTGCCCACCCCTTCTTTAAACAACTGTTAACTCTGTGAACACAGAGGGTGGGAAAAAACACACAAGACCAAAATTAGATGCCTTGAGCCTTTTTCCTTTCCTGCAGAACTGCTGCAGATGATTTATTAGTGAGTGGATACATGCCATCCATTTTGAAATTAAAAATCCCTTGGAGACTCTGCAGCCCCCTCCATTACATTACCAGGGTGTGCAAGTCACAAAGGTGCAGCTGGGACAAGAACTGTGCTCCATCAGTCAAAAAACTCTATTTTCTTCCCAGGTGCCAAAAGTCTTGAAGTGTGCAATTTGAATCATCCTTAAATTCCCCAGCATGTTTAAGCACTGTGCTAATAGGATGGTATTAAAGTATTAAGGGATACAGGTTAATCCCATGCTCTTGTGCCTTGGTCTCTTGGTGGCAGCTGGGGCTTGGAGTAAAGTGACATTCTCAGACTTCATTCATGAGTGCTGAGGAGGGGGAGAGCCACAACTGAGATTTCAGAGAAACATTCTCCATTTCACCTCTCCAATTTCACTTTAGTTTATGGCTTCAGCTTCTACAGGGTGAGTTTGAGCAGGCACAGGCTCTGGCCTCTTGTCTCAGCCTGGCTAAACAGGGCAGATAGACTGCTTCTGTGCGTGCCATATCCCCAGGCTAAGGGCACTCTTCCGTGAAGCCACTGACAGAAATGAAGGGGAATAATGATGCCCAGGAGAAACAGGAGAAAACTGGAGAGGAGAGCAAAACAGACAGGCAGACTGACACACCTAAACCCTACTCAAGTTCAGTATCTCAGCTGGGCCTCCACACTCCCACACAAATTATGTGCCCGTCTGACTCCCCTGTTGGCACGTTGTGATCACCTTTGGCCAGAGAAATTGTGTGCTACTTTTATGCCAGGAAACAACAGGGTTATTAGTGTTAAATAACTAAAGGGTTGCTGAGGCTCCTCAGGCGTGGCTCAGTCTGTGTGTGATGATTACACACAGGTATATATTCTACAGCTGGAATTTAAAATGGATTTTAAGGCAGCTGCAGAACACTTTCTCTGACAGTCATGAGAATACGGGCGCCCTTCGCCAGGTTTCCAGAAATGCCAACATTATGAGAGGGATTTTGTGTGCTTCAGAGATGGAATTTGCAACATGCCAAGCTGATGGCACATTTCTCCTCATCCTTTGGATGCTGACTCCAGCCTTCTGCTGCAGCTACCTGATGGGATTTGCCCTAGAGCACACACACAGCTATTACACTGCACAACAGATCAGCTCCTCTCCTTGAAATAACTTTGCAGCTGGCCTAGGGAGTCAGGACCATAAAACTTGCACAGCCTGGGTATTTCCCACCAGGCAGCTGTAGATCAACCAGACAGCTTATCTGAGGGGCTGCTAATTGAGAGGACAAACCTGTGGCTGGGATTAATTAGTACACCTCAGCCTGCAATGACTCAGGTCCCATCAGCAGGGAACACGAACTTGTGCATGCCTCATCATTTTATTCAGACAGCTTTGTTGCTTACAGTACTTGTCAGATCTTAAATAATTAGGGTAAACTGCTTCCACCTGATAGAACTTGTTAAATCTTAAATAATTGGGAGGAAAAAAGACTAAATAATGAGGGTTTTTTTGCAATCCATCCGTTGGTGACAGTTGTATCCTACATGAAGACTTTAGGCAATAGACTGGAGGTGACCAAATAAAAGCCCATGGAGATGGATCTGCTTTTACACCTTAGAAACAGAAGTTGAGCATGTACAGGTTTCTTCAGAGCCTGATGGATTTAAACACCAACTATTCTACTCAACTTTTAATGGATGCACATGCCATGGTTCTGGTTTAAGATACCAGCTTAGAAGACGCTCAACTAAGTTGAGCTTTGACTTAGTTTAAGGATTTTTATAGCTTGGCCAGAATAAAGTCTGGTCTATTCTTCATCCAGGTTTTTTGAGGTCCATGGAACATTGAGCATCTCTTTTTTTTTTTTTTTTTTTTTTTTTTTTTCCTGCAAAGGAAATGATTCAATGTTTTATTTTCTAACAACAGCTGAGCTGCCATGTACAGAGACCTTAGTAAGAGAAACTTGTTCACAACAAGAGTAGAGGGAAAGAAAATGTATTAGAGAATAGCAAGTGGATACGTTTTTTCATGGACTGTTTCCAAATACAAGATGTGTTTTAAAGCCAGTAAAGTAACAAGTTCTTTCTCCAGATTCCTTTTCTTTAAATTTGAAAAATAAGGAGATAAGAATATGACAGGCAGCACAGACACAATAGTAAAAATGAAATAAGAACGAAATAAATAAATAATTAAATAAAGAGGAATTTGCATGTAACACAAAGCAGCCTTGCTCCTCAAAGAGGATGAGCTCCATTATTTCCATGTAAGCAAACTGCAAAAGATTTGGGCAAGTTAAGGGCAAATTAAGCAAATGGAAGACACCAGCCACAATTCAGTGTGTGCAGCAGGCTTGAAGGGAGACTTTGTTTAAGTTGATGCTGTTTATTAAATGGATATTAAAGCAAAAATCCTTCTCAAAGCACACACCACAGAACCAGCTGTGTCCCACGGGAGCTGCAAGGTCTGGGTGCCAGGAAGGTGTTTTATCTCCTGAGGGCTGGCTATGAATTTGCTCCACAGATGCTGGAGGAAGCTGAGCTGCAGAATTGCAGTGACTCCCACAGATCCTGAAACCACCCTCTCAATTCCTCCTGTGTCTCAGGATTTCTAAGGTCTGAAAAATAACTCAGTGAGTATGAGAACTGAGTATGAAGACCATTTGTGAATCTATCTATGTAGATTATAGGGGAATAAAGGAGCAGAAATCTTCATGAGAGGCAAATGACTCTGAGCCTCTGCCTCCTGTTTGGAGGGGCAGGGAGAAGGCAGAGTTTGCTCAGAAACAGGAGCTCAGCTGGGTTTCCCTAGGGGGCAACCAAATAAACTGAAAAGTGGCTATAATTTGATCTCTGCTCTGCTTCTGGGGAAAAAAAGCAAATATGTGCTGCCCTTTGCTCAGAGCTGAATGCAGACTGCCTGTCAATGCAGAGCCCTGGGAGAACATTCTGGATGTGAGCAGCAAACCTGAAGTCCAGTGCTCCGCAGGCTGTTGGCAAAAACACTTACAGGAAGCACACTCATCCAAAGGCAATTAACAGATAGGGAACACTACAAGAAAATGTATTAATTCTCTGCCTGATCTAATCAGACATAAAAGATGCTTTTGGTCACATGCAGACAGGTGTGAGTGGGTGGATGGAGGAGAGGGTAGGCATGCATGGAAATGTGTCCAAGGATACACAGAGATCCAAAACCCAGGGATGCTTCACTCCCCTATTATAGCTGTGCAGCAGAACAACCACGAGATTGATTGTAAGATCAATGCAATCAGCTAGGCAGTGAGAGCTGATTATCTGGGAATTCTGAGTAAAGATTATCCATAACAGAATAAAGGGCTGCTGCCCAGCCAGGTGCAAATCACAGAAAAAGTAAAAAGTGCAATACAGGCTCCTCAACAGGGCGTCACCATGTGAGGATGAATGAGAAAAAAAATACTTGTGCACTTTTAAGAGAAGCTTAATAAGTGCTATTTAAAATTTCCATCAGTAACACAAGTGGAAGAGTCATGAAAATTTTGTATTTTGCATTACCAGCTATCACTGGTAATATCCATCTGGTTCTTCCTGCCAGCTATCAGTTCTGTCCTTGCTATCAGTGTTTCACAAGGATATTTCCATTTAATTTCAAAATATGGATTGTGTTCCTCAACAGAGGAATGAATCTACTGAAGTTAATCTGGTGAGGGGTAGTACTGATAACTCTTGTCAGATTTCTAAATAGAACAGTGTAGGTGCAGAGGCCACTTTTTATTTACAGAAATATATAAACTGTGTGTGCATAGGCTGAAAATCTGTGAATTACTTACAAAGAGGTAAATGCCCCTGTTAAAAGTTAATTAACTTTGATTCTTCATGGTCATTATTGACATAGATCATTCTACAGATGATATTTGTTATCTTATAAACATCTCATCCATTGAGAGATGAGGTTGAAAAGAGGAGGGGAGAGTCACCATTAGGGTTAATTAACCCTTAAGAATTGTCACCTCCTCCAGGTGACTGTTATCTTGACATGATGGAAGGCAGCTTGGATTCTCTGTGTGGTGTTTTTCCTCAAACACAGCTTGATCCCAAAGCCACCACAGCACAGAGCTGGGAAAGCCAAGGGGTCAGAAATACACGGAGTACAACAGCAACAAACAACTCTCAACATAGATAGTCTGTGGAAATACATTAAATCTCATGTGGTGGTGGATCATTGAGTGAGATGGGAACACAGAAATGGAACAAATGCTGCAAGGAAGTTGTGAGTCTTTGGGGGATCAAGTGACCTGCAAAATATCTAATTTTCAGCACCACATGCCCAGTGATACCTGAAATCATAGTTAAAGTCACGGGGCCCTGGTCTCTTGCACACAGTAACACTGAAAGTCAGTAAGGTTGAAGTGGAAGGATGGTTTTCTTCTCAAAATAATTTCCTGCACAAGTCACTGAAACACTTTGTTCTCTATGTATACTAAGAGTTTTCCACTAGAGAGACTATCTTCATTCCTATACACAAAATTTCAAAATAGAAGGCCCTGACATCTGTTAGCAAACATGCAGAAAAAGAAATCTTCTTTTAAATAATATATAGCTTCAGAATCTTTTCTGCATGTTTCTTATTCATTTCAGAGGTCATTTCAAATGAAGATGAAACCCTTGTGAGATCACTCAGAGAGATCACACTGCACGTTCATTCCTGTGACAAACATTCAGTCATTTCCACTTTTGGTGCTTCTGCTGTTGGGGTGGGTCTGACCCTACTCTGGTTCCACTCCTGTTTTCTTTCAGCTGAGATTCAGCTGCTCCTCCCTGCTCCCACCTTTCAGTTCTTTTCACTTCCACTCCTCCAAATCCCTGTTTCAGCTGCCAGGCAAAAGCCTCCAAGAGCAAAATCCTCCAGTGCCTGAGATGCCTCAGCACCCAGGTTATAAAAGCAAGACACAAAAGCAGTGTGCATTTGTCCAAGCTCCAGCAGTGTTTACAGCTGCATTTAGATTCTATGAATCTGCAAAACATTCCCCAATATTCAGATGTTTGAGGTAGTTCATGTATTCTCCTTTCTACAAAAATTCTGCATTTGAGATTAGACACCTCTCCCAGTGGAAATTTCCTCAAGACCAATACATTCATGTGAAAAGTTTCAGCCCCAATGAACTGACATTTTTCTGATGAAAATCTTGCCCCAAACCTCTGAACTATCTCAATGTGCAGCCTCGTGGTACTGAGGCAACCACTGCCTCAGGCTCTTTACTTTAATTTGTACATTTTCATCAAACCCTGATGCCCCTCGTGGGTTTGTGCTCTTGCTGAAAAGTAGCTAAAACATTTACTGTATATTTTTGTTCATTGATTTCAAGTGAAATTATTTCATCACTTTATGTCTTCTTTTTCCTCCTAGTCCTGATGTATTTTGACATTCAGAGAATTACAGTTTAACCAAGAACACTTCAAATTGGAGTTTAGCAGAAAATGAGCTAAGGTAAAAATATTTCCCTTGGAGCTAATAGGCAGAATGAGGGCAGTGACTATTCAGGCATTCAAGTTAAATAAGGGGCTCATTACTGTCCTCTGTGACAACTGCCCAAATGCCAGATTTAAAGGTCCCATTATTTAAAGGTTCAAGGAATACAATACCATCTATTGTACAAGGTTTTTGCTTTAAAGGAACACTTCAAAGCTGAGATCAAAATCCTGTTGAGTGGTGCTCTGTAAGATGGGTCATTTTACTACTGTCACCCCAAACACCTTCCCAGGAGAGAGATTCCTCCTGCCCTGTAGGTTTTCTGCTTGTCTGAAACTCCTCCAGGGAGATTGAGCACAACTCTGGAAAACTTAAGAAATCATTATTTAGAAAGATGACCTGGAAAAGAGAAGCTGTGCATTCCACAGCTTGGCCTGAAGATGCTTCAGAAATTAAAAATTAGAAAACATGACAATGTTGTGCTTGCCTCATAAAAGAGATTGTATTTAACTGACAAGAACTCAATTTATTTTGTGACCAAATGTATGGAGAGGCTCCCTACATTTGCCTTGGGAGACAAATACCAGTGAAGAAGAGGAGCTACTCAGAATATAGCTGACATTAAAGAAAAAGCAATTTATGTGACAAGAATATGCTTAGAAGACTTTGAAAGTTTTCTAATTAATTAATGTTAAGTGTATTGTTTGGTTTATTACTTTGTGATTCTCTTTCGCCTTTACTGAAAGGATATATAATTCCAAATATTTGCTTCATGTTTTTAATATTGAATCTAAATTTAGCAATCAAATGTCTATTTATCAGTTTGATTGCTAATGCTTGGGAATTTTTAATAATTGCTTATCCATAAAAATTACCAGAATATTTTCATATTCATATTGGTGCCTCAGCTTGCTTTAAAACTGTGTGGGCATCCTGAAGTGGTTTCACTGAAATATTCAAGAAAACTCAGCTCAACGACTCAGAGAATTTCAACTTTAAAACCACCACCAATTAGAACAAATTATTAATAATTTATTAATATAAAATATCTATTATTAATAACAGTTACACTAATAAAATATAATAATACATATTATTAGAAATAATTCATTATTCCTAAATTGAAAATAAAGTTTGAGTCACCCAAATTCTCAGACAAGATGGGATATGAAAGAGTTGCTGGCACTGCAGACAGGCTTTGTGTATGGACAGGTGGGGTCATTTCAGTTCTCAGTTTAAGTCACCCAAACTCCATCCCTTCACCAATAGTTTTTGAGGTTTTGATATATTTTTTTAACTTAAGGGAAGAAATTGGAATTGGAAGTTTAAATTCTTCCAAATTTTATGAGCAGAAAATTGAGAATTGTGCCATTTGGGCCAGCAGAAACTCTTCATTCAATTTAGCTGAAATTACATTTTCTATTTTTGATTGTAACTCAAGAATTAAAAATAAATTATTTGCAGTGGAAAAAAACCAGGACTACATTTTCACTGTTAAATTAAATGTGTCCAGATTTCCCCCTTGCCATTGAAGCCAGTTCTCACAGACTGGACTCCATCTGTGCTCTTAATCACTTTTAACATCCAAAACCAGTGTAACCCCACACAAACTGCCTGCTGTCATTGTATTCCAGCATGTGCCAGCTACCTAACTCTGCCTTGCTTAAAACTGCAAGAACATAAGCAAAACCACATTGCAAAATGTTGACAGCCAATAGATTTCCAATAAACAGGGACATTCCCTGGTCCTTTGGAATTTGCAAATGAGAGTGCTGACAGAATTTCCCAAAGAATTAAAAAAACCCTCATGTTCTTTCCATTTTTGAAAGTATAGAAAATTACTTAGTATTAGTTACTAACAGCTGTTATTGAAAAATTGATAAGACAGCATTTCAAAATAAAATTGGTCCTAAAGGGTCCAGCAGCTCTACCAAAGAGACAGAAGACAGACACAGGGACCAAAATTTCTCTGAAAATTCCTTGACAAGTCTGTGATGTAGCTAAAATTTCCAATCCAGTCTCCTGGACTCTATTCCAATGATTCTATAACAAATCTTTCTCAGGAGGAAAAACAGATAAAGAAAACACTGAAGCACACAGACTGGCCTGGCATCCCTCACTGCTGAAAGAGTTGAAGCATTTTGCTTCATAGTGTGGAGCAGGAGTGGGCAAAATGCCTGGATTCCCAGGCATTTTGTGAAAGCAGGAGCCTTTATTTATCTTGTGTAGGGGAAATGTCTGAATTTGCAATCAGGGCAGCTTGTGGTACCACGCTGAAATGCAATCAGTTTGAATGTGCAGAGAGTCCCAGAATAACTTTCTAACAGCAACATTAGGAAAAGACACTCCTTTTCCCCCAGGCTGTTTGTACCTCCAACATGTAATTTTGCCATTAGTTAAGTGTGATGAAAATTAAGTCACTTGTAGAGCCCAATATGCTCACTGAATCAACCATTATTTTTCTTTTTCTTTGTTACTAACTCAGGGCTCAACTCAGGAATAAATTGGCTGCAGAATTCAAGCTGCTAAAAGCTTTTTGAGAGTCTTTAGCATTGCAACCACACTGCCTCCACCAGAGCTGTAAACTATAAATCTGAGGAGGGAGGAAGGTCATGCTAAGATTTCAGAGCCATAACCCAAGCTCCTGCCTCCAAACATGTCTTCTACCACAGAGTGGACATTTGACATTGCAGGCAGGCACTTTTCCAGCTCCCAGTGACAGCACAGGCACTTAAGGAAGCACAGAGAAGAGGACCCATGAGCTTCTTAATAATTTCAGCTTCTCTGTTTGGTAGCATAGTTTGCTGATGGAGTTCAGAGGTGGATTTGTGCAGAGGCTGCCCATAAAAATGGATGTATGAGGACAGTCCAGTGGATCTCTTGGTCCAGCAGACTCCAAAATCAGACAGCTAGGGAGCAAAAAAGAAAGCCAGAGCAATACTTGCCTAGTGCAGCCCATCAAGCAGGCTGCAGTCATTGAGCTTGCTTTCCTTGAGATGTCCAATATAAAAGGGCCAGGCAGTCAATCTCCTAATTTCACAGGGATCTGCTTGAAAAAGGGACAGGTTTTGGACAGCATCTTCAATTAGTGATAATGTAACTGATTTCATTGGGAAGAAATTAATATGAAATCAGTCAAGAGCAGTTCAACCTCAAAAAATATGGCAACAGAATTGGTTTTACTAGAACCCCACTGGGAACAAACAGAAATGTTTTTTGCAGTTTGAGAGGGCAAATTATATCTTTATATTCTATATTTCTTAATATTATAAGCTTTTTCTTTTAGTAAAACACATGCTATAAATATAAAGGAGCATTTGAAGGTGAATTTATTTTTCTGATGTCATTGTAATATATTAAATCAATTTGTTAGCACAACTGATGTTAGATTTAAAAGATGGCATCCAATTATTGGAACAAAATTTGATGTCCTGAAGTTGTCAGAATTGACATGCAAAATACAGAGATTGATAAATACATAAATTTGTAATCAGAGATAGTTTTCAGTTTGGAAGAGAACAGAGAAGATTTGCCTGCCAAACAGAAAATGCAGATCTAACACAAAGTTTTTGATAAATATGTCTTAACTTGAGTGAATTATTTTGGTTGATATATATATATAACTCAATTAAAATATGTTTTTTTTTTCTTTTGAGGTTATATTGGGCTTTCAAATCTTTCAAGATTTTCAAGACACCAGGTAAGAAATGTACCTATTGCTAAACTAAACATTCTCTTAGCCTCAAAACTATATTTAATCACATTTTTAAAATCACCAGCAGGCTAAAAATAATTTTCTCTTCCCACAGCTGTAAATGAATGGAACATCCCTTATTCTAAGTGCCAGGATTGGTAATTCAACAACTCAGCAGAGCTCTCTGACCTCAGTTTTGTTTCTGCAAAACAGATCAGAAAAAAATATCCCGGTAGGATGAATGTTTGGGTGAGTGAGAGTCAGAGCAGAGCCCAGAGACCCACAATGAGATGTCTGAACCTGGAGCCCCTTCCTGCCCTGCCCCTGCCATTGGGGAGGCACTGCAGCACACCCAGCCCACCCTGCTCTGAGATTCAAGGGCCTCCAGGAGAGTTCACTCTTTTCTTTCTCAACTTTCTCCCGTCATGTTTGCACCTCTGTCACTGTCATATTTTCTGGAAAAATCCCTTTGCCCAGGATTTCACTCCTGGGAAGCTGAGAAGCCTGAGAGCAAAAGGAAAACAACAATTATGTCATTGCTTTGCCTGTGTTTTGCTGCTTTGGAATTGGAGACTGTTGAGTTTGGAGATTGTGTTTGGAGATTGTTTATCCAACAGGTGGTTGTTTGATTGGTTTCATGTGAATTGTTTTGACTTAATGACCATGTCAAGCTGTGACTATGGAAGGAGTCAGAGTTTTTATTATTATATTTTTAGCCTTCTGTAAATATCCTTTCTGTATTCTTTAATATAATACAGTACCATAAAATAATAAATTAGCCTTCTGAGAACACAGAGTCAGATTCATCATTCCTTCCTTCGTCTGGGAACCCCACACATACAAGACACCTCATCTCAAGATGCTCCTCAGCAGCCAGGGTGACAGCCCCAGCCCCTGTGTGCTGGCACCAGGGCAGGCCAGGAGCAGCTGCCAGGCTGCTCAGGCTGGAGAGCAGATGTCACACTTGTGCTGCTAATTCAGAGTAATGCCACTCACTCCAGTGCATCACTCCAGTTCCCTTTGCTGTGCAGTGACAATTCCTCATTTTCATCCTGAGCTAAACTTTAATCCATGGCACTTTCCAAGCCTGAATTTTCTATGAGACCTTTTCTGTTATTCACCAAAAGGAAAAAAAAAAAAAAAAGGAAAGAAATTAAAAAATGAAATGAAATGAAATGAAATGTAATGAAATGAAATGAAATGAAATGAAATGAAATGAAATGAAATGAAATGAAATGAAGAAATGAAATGAAATAAAAAGATACTTTATAGATCCAGATGATTTGGTTATGTCTTCCTGGCTGCATGAATTCATCTGAGGAAACAAATACATATAAAGATGCCACTTCATATTTTGGCTCAGAAGGAAATTTTATTGTTTGGATGAGCCACAATGTCACATCACATTACTGAGTAGCACAACCCCATGTTCCTAATTCACGAAAGTCTGTCTCCTTGCTCACAAGCAAAAGTGGCATAAACCCATTTATAATTTAAGTTGCTGGCAGTTCCTAAAATGGCTTTCCTGGAGAATAATGAGATAGACCAGTGGGGTAAGAAACATGATAAGTGACTCCACAATAGAAGGCATAATGAATAGTTGCTCTGTCCCTGGCTGTGGTACTAGAGAACCCTGTCATGCACTGTCTTTTATGGCAAGTCATAAATTAAAACAGATTTTTATTGTGAAAGCTTCTGTCACTGCAAGGAGGAAGAACAATATAGTGCCACATTTCTTTCCAGGATTGAAAATCAAGGCCAAAATCTCTCCTAATGTAAATTATGTCAATACATTCATTTCAGCTGAGTTTTGCCTATGTTTATAATCAGAAAAAGTCATAAACTGCTTCTGTTTTAATTTAATTGGAGTATCGATTCTTCAAAATTGTTATGTTACATTGAATTTTAGTTACCACTGTCACCCTGTAAAAGGCAATCTGGCACAAAAAGCTGATTCTATGCATAAGTCAATGGGAATAGACAGGAGGATAGGTATCAGGGAGATGAAAATAATGGTATTTGAATTTATGATGCCAGAGGAGTATCTGTCTTCTAGTGTAATCACCACAGATGATCAGTAGAAATTACAAAACTCTGTTGCAGCCAGCACAAATAGAAATCTAGCAACAGCTCCAAAATAAAATGTCACTTTTTTTTTTCTTTTTTCTTTAATGAATTTTTCTCTTTTCCTGATCATAACTTGAGAGGAACCAAAGACCTAATTTAGGGTAAACTTTGCTGCTAATAGCAGCAAGAGGCCATCAGGACAGCCCAAGCTTTAATCACCTTTACAGAGGTGTGCCAGCACTGTGTATAGACTAACAGTGTTGGAGGGCTGCCCACGTGCTGCAGCCTGGACTAAAATATGCTCAAAGTGTAGTTATGTGGTCTCTCCATAGCTTCTGTCTCTCTTTCCTGTCCAAGTGCTTTCTTTCAGAAGTGTATGCACACACATTTACATGAACAGAGTTGTCTGTTAATAAACATTTGGGAGGAGAGGGGAGCTGACCCAGGATTCAGTTCACTAGGGACTGAATTCCTTGCATTTCTTGTTTTGCCCATTCCAGGTACCATTCACACCTCTTGGGTTTATTCCTTTCAGGCCAAGTTATGCTCCAGGCTGGGATTTTTGTACCTTCCACTCTCCTACTGCCCTGCCCACACCACCAGGGCTGCTCATGGCTCCTTAATTAGCACCAAGGGCAGCCACATCAGGGGCTCATTTGTGTTCAATTAAACCTGTTGGAAAAACAGGGCCTAGAGGATGCAGTAAGTATTCTGATCATCCTGAAACGTGGCAGCTCTGAGGTGGGAGGAATGCAAACAGGTGTGGGAACAGAGTTTGGCTCTGGTGTCAGTGGGGATGTGCAGGGCAGTGTGCACAGAGGTGTGGGCATCTGTGGCTCTGAACTGACTGGGCAAGGGCCAGTGCACTCTGCAAGCCCTCAGGAGTCTTTGCAAGATCCACACCAGAATTAAGGTGTTTTGTCTTCCAGCAGTGCTGGGACCAGTGAGGACTGGAGCTGGCTTGTTCAGTCACGTCTGCACACCCCCTCTGTTGTAAATGCAGGTTCACCAGTGAGGGGAGAGGATGATGCAACTGACTCCATCCTACCAGAAGGCTAATTTATTACTTTATTATACTATATTATATTAAAGACTACTAAACTACACTATACTATACTAAAGAATACAGAAAGTCACTTACTGAATGCTAAAATGATAACAATGAAAACTTGTGACTCTTTCCAGAGTCCCAACACAGCTTGGCACTGACTGGCCAAAGAGTCAAAACAACTCACACCAATCCAATGGAACAATCACCTGTGGGTGAACAATCTCCAAACACATTCCACATGAGCACAGCACAGGAGAAGCAAATGAGAGAAGAACTGTTTTCCTTTTCTCTGAGGCCTCTCTTGCTGCCTTTCAGCTTCCCAGGAGGAAAACCCTGGGCAAAGGAATATTTTCAGAGAATGTGAATGCCACCCCTCCACACTGACCTACCCAAGTACACACATCCACATGTGCTCTCTGCAAGGGCCAAGAATCAAACTGGCAGCAGCTCCTTGAGCTGAGAGCACACTGGTATTGAAATAAAGTCAATAAAGTCAATCAAGTCCTTGTGACCAATTATTTGATTTCGAAGCATTTCTCTCTATACACAAACATGCTTCTGATAGAACAGTTTTCTATCAAGTGAAAACAACTGAGGTAGTATTTTCTCCAAGACAAATATTCTCATAATAGCACTTATTTAGACAGAGGAAACTGGGAGCATTAATTCATTCTCCCCCCAGTGAAATTCCATTGAATGCTCTGATCTCTCTGCCTTCAACAGGAGCTCACACCCTTACACTTTCTGTGAGCCAGACTCTGATTTCTAGCTCACACCACTAATCAGATATTTCCCTCTTGCATTCATTTAATTATTCCATATTAATAAACCTTGACTTTTAGACAGAAGCTCTATGAGGTGCATTCCCAGCATGATGCACACAAAAATCCCCATGGCATCATCAACAGTAGGGCCATGAGGAGAACTGATTACAGCCTTAGGTTTTTAGCCATTGCTACCTTACTTATACATTTTTCCTCTGGTGATTTTTTCAGTGCCAACACATGTACTGCTGTTCCTCTCTTTGCTGAAAACCTTCCTAGGAACACTACTAAAAAGGTTCAACTTATGCAAAATAGAATTTTAATCTAGAAAATGCAGGTTTGAGACTCTGCATGGTGAAAGGAATCCCCTCAAAGCACAGCCAAATAGGTTACAAAAGCAGGTCACAGAAATCTGGTTTCCTAGGGAGCTTCTGTGCATTAGAGAAATGTGAGCAGCTACTGGCAGCTCCAAACTGAACACATTAAGTGTGTCTAGAAAAGATTTTGACAGGTCTCTACAAATCTGGGACTTTCTGTGCCTGTAGTACATTTCCAGTTTTATGGCAAGAGAGGTAAGAAACAGAATGGTTTCTGTGCAAGAGTTCCATACTGAATGAACACTCCTTTGGACAAATTTGCATTTATTCTGAGGTCACTTGCAAATCTCTCGACAGTCTAAAAATATTTTATTTCACTTACTACACTTTCACCTTTTTTTATTCTCTTCCAATTGGATGTTATGACCCAGTATGACTATGTTGCTGGTGTATTTGAATTCTAATGCAGAATTCAAGGTTAGCTCAGAAATACTGAGCTCACAAAGAAACACGTTCTGCTCCAAGTTATTTCAATTACTTAGGATGGGAAAGGTAACATTGTGAAAATATTTAGAAGGTTAGAAGTGAATACCACTTCGCTGGTTTTGGTCTGGGTATTATGCCTTAATAAAATATATGGTAATAAATAGTCTCTTCAGTTAGTCAAATCAAACAAAGTAATTCATCCATGGCATGATTTTATGAGTCTAGCTACAGGAAGTTATGTATATAAAATAAGAGCTAAGAGATTTGCATAGTCCTCAACAAATGTACAAAATGACATTACAAAAATCTAACGTGCATGTAATGTAGTACACAAACCATTTGCATTCACAGACAAGATGGATGCAACCAGAGATGAATTTCCTGAAAGTGATGAAAGTTGAAAATCTATCTAAATGTTTTATTTTCAGAAAGTGCTGATAAGACACTTGAAGGAAATCGGGAGCGTTAGAGTGATCATCCACAAATTGAAGACTGTGGGAAGAAATTGGGAATAATCTCAGCTAAATGAAAAGATCAAGTTGTTCTTATTTCTATGGAGAGTGCTCTTCATCTGCAGCAGTACAAAAACTCCTCTGAGCAGGACTTTCCAGCTACTAGATCAGTGCCATACCACATGTCACTTTGTCCTCTAATTATAACTGGAAGGCAAGAAAATGTCAATGTTTGCAGCTTCTGAGAGACAGATGCAATTCAATAATTCACACTGTTGCAACTGTGCATCACGGTTGGCTGCTGCTTTGTAGGATCTTAGGGAACTTTTCTGGAAAGTCTGTAATAAAATGATCATTGCTTTAAAAAAAAAAAAAATTCAACCTGTTCTTGTGGAAAAGAAAATATATCCTCTTCTGTTAAGAAAGCTTATAGAGTTTGTTTATCTTTTATCAGCTATTCCATGTATTTGAGTTTATCTGCTTGTTTTCTGCTTAAAGTGTCCATTTCCAATGGAGCACATGTTCTGTGCCTTTTAGGCATCTGCTCCTTTTGCTTTCCCCTGCAATGTTCATTATTGCCCATGACAGATCTTTTCCTAAGACTGCTAAGCCAAGCAGAAGGCTGCTCCAGAGCAGCACTGCTCTCCCTGGGCAGCTCACACGAGATCAATGTTCATTAACGTTGGTAATTCACCACACAAGGGGACAGTGCCTTAAAAACAAACCCCTTGAAGGCAGACACAGGGAAATGTTACCCACGTGGATAAGACACCACCACCTATTTTTTCCACACCCTCTGGACAGCTCCCATTGGTGTTAAGTGCTGGCACTGCAGCATTTTCCTTCTGTCCAGCTGCTCTGAATTCTTTAATTCTCCCATGGCCCCAACTTCTGCCTGGTCCACCTCCATCCCAGGCTCACTCCCTACATTGCTCCTTCTTCTCCTGCTGTCAGATTTTCTGACAGAAATCCCAGGGCTGCAATGACTCATTTCACCTGTACCCTTGCAAATGTTGCAGAAGAGAATCAGCCATTGGGATATCTCCAGGCTGTGGCATTCCCTATCCATGGAAACAGGTGAAACACTAAGTGAGGCTGTGATCCTGCTTTGGGCCAAACCAAACTTGTGAAGAACTTCTTTAGCTTTTCTTCAGATTGAAGAACACAGGCTTGTTTGGCTTTTTTGGTTTTTTTCTAAGTATATGAAAAAATTCAGGACAAAATAAAAAAAATCCTAATTTATCTGGCTCTACCCTACTTTTTACCATTTTTCTTGGGTTTCTTATGCCCAACAGCACCTGACTACATGAAGATAAAACACGTTAAAGGAAGTTTAAAAATGTGGGAAAATTCCAGTGTAACTGGATTTTCTATACTATGTTCACAAGTGTAAAGCAATTCTCTTGACTGTATTTTTCCTCAGATTGATGATTTTGAAATATTGCATTTTTTTGTGAAAACATTAAAAAAGAAAAACAGAATCCATTTGAATTTGAATTAAATGTTTCATTCTCAAGTATTTGAGTTTGAATTTGAGAATATTGAGGCTTGTTACATAATACTAAGAAAAACAAAAATCAGAGACCATCCACAAAAAACAAATTGCTGGAATGTACCCAGTCTCTCTTACTGATGGCTTTCCAAGCTGAATTTAATTAAAACAGTGAAGGTTTCAACACACAGAATGAAAAGGTATTAAGAAATATACAATCTTAAGGCCAAAAGGCAATTAAACATTATGACATCCTACCAACCCTCACCATGAAGATCATGACCACAAAGTGAACACCCTCAAGAAATCCAGCTGGTGCAGATGGAGGTTTGCCCCAGCTCCTCCTGCCACAGGACAGTCTCTAGAGCTGAGGTTTGCTTGGAAAGGCTGCCACCCCTTTTGCCTGGTGTCTGTCATTCCCTTCCTGATGGGTTGATAATCTCACAGCATTTTCTCACTACCCTGCTGTGAGAAATGCTGCAACAAAACTTACAGGTTTTGTGGCTTGGTTTTTTTTTTTTTTTTTTTTTTGTTTTCAATTGAAAATACAGTTTCTACATCACCAGCTTGACAAGTTTCATTTTTTAACCCTGAATTGCTCCCTGTTACCATCAGGAACCTAGAATTGAAACATGCCAGTTCCAGGTTGGCTTGGCCTCATCTTTCTTGTTTCATTGAACAATGTTTCTTTGAAGTGACCTGAAATTTTTTTTGGCTGGTTTTGTTTTTATGGAGTTTAATATCAAACTACATTTCTCTGCTTGGTGCTCTGGTTTTGGAGCACTCAAAAGATTTACAAAGGTGAAAACTACAATATGTGAAAAATGCTGAAAACTAAAAATTTGGATTAGAAAATGAAAATACAGTTATCTTGAGGAGCTGAAGAGTTATTTAATTTCCCCCTAAAATCCTCTTAGAGATTGGTTCAGCATATTTTGTACTTCTGAACAATGTTTTTCCACGGAGTTATTATTTGAAAGTACTGACCAACCCAAAATGTATGAAAGGTATATCTTTGCCACCTGATTCTTTCTTATATTCTTAGATCATAATTGTGATTTAAATTTTTTTTCTTATTCTTCTACAGTCATCACCAAGAAGTTTACAGCTCATGACAGCATCCATTTCATGGCACAGCCATTTGTTAAACTCCTTCAAGATTGATTATCACCAGCTTTGCTGATGGGTTTGCTTGCCAGTTCTAATATGCTTCTTCATTCCTCCGAGGTAACTGCATGTCTTTTTGGCAGATTGCTTTAAAATTAACTGATAATGACTTTAATGTGTTGATAATTTGATAATGCAGCCCTTAAAATTCTATTACAGCTGCTTGCAGTTTGCTGATTGGCCACATCATTTAGCAGGAGGAGTTAATTGTGAAAGACTTGTAATTTTACATAAGCAAATGCCACAAACTTTATGTATTGGCATGGAGCACATCTGGAGGAGCTCCCCTGAACTTAAACCAAATTTATACAATTAAAAACTGAAAACTGATACTCAGTATGTGTAACAAAAAGAATAAAAATTCACAGACAGTGTTCGTCCACTCCAATGGCTGTCAGATAATTCAAATTAAAAACAAAAATAAATTCATCATACAATGTAGTAAGCATAACTATTCTTTGTTGTTTTCAAAGAATATTTTCTCCAGCAGAACAAGAGCATCTTTGCATGGAGTGGCATTACCAGCAGTTTCTGACCAAGGTATCCTTATCTCAAAATCTAATTACTTTAGCCAACTACCCTAATTTAAAGAGTTTTCTCAGTTTATATGAAGCCCTCACTCTTACAGCAAACACTGAATGCCCTCTGTACTTTTCATTGATTTCATTCATGTCACTGCCCTATTCCCTGAGGACAATGTTTAGGTTTGCTCTCCTCTTTGTGCTGACCCTGGCCACAGTGGGCAGCCCCAGCTCCCTGTCCCTGTGCCATCCCTGTGTCTGTTCCCTGAGTCACACACACTGGGCAGGGCTATCCAACCTGTGATCAGTTATCCCAATGGCATAACCTGCCTGAATGCACCACAGGGAAATGGCAAACCCACTTGGATTTGGTTTAGAGAGAATTTAAATTTCCTTAGTCTTGAAAGCTTTAAGTAGACCAACAGATGATATTTGTCACAGAGCTTTAGAGGAGTTTGGAAGGGGGAGAGGGACCAAACCAGGCTGACCAGTGAGGAGTGGTGGGACAGTGTGCCACAACCTGAGGAAGTTTTTTTTTGCATTTCAATAAATCTTTCAATGCTGTCTCTCATAGTGTCCTTCTGGTCAAAAAGTCCAGCTCACAACTGGATAAACACATCCTGGGGTGGGTGAGCAGCTGGCTCATGGGTTGGGCAAAGAGAGTGACATTCCCACAGAGCTCAGGAAGCTCTTGGACAATACTCTTGGGCACATGCTGTGACTCTTGGGGTGCCCTGTGCAGGGCTGGGAGTTGGACTCCATGATCCTTGTGAATCCCTTCCAACCCAGCTTATTCTCTGGGATTCAGGGAAATGCAAAACAACTGCATTTTAAACAGTTGGCTCTAAATCACCTGGTAAACTGCATTTAAAAATGCACCCACAGAACTGCCTTGAGTCCAAAAGGTTTAGTAATGAAAAATATGAAGCACAAGTTTGATTCTCAGCTGACATTAAGTCAGCAGGGCTTAACATCAGTGGAATTCCCAGCTCCAAATATACTTTTCATTGCAGTGAAATATGCATATATGAGCTTGGACTAACCATGGAGGTTTCAGATTAAGCAGAGCTTTGAAGTGCTGACTCCACATACAGCTCCATTAAGTAAATTATAGTGAATAGTTTTGAAAGCATAAATTACAAGTGGCTGACACTTACATGTGTAACTTTACATATTGATCAGCAGCAGAATGAGAAATACAAGTGTATTTGGAAGAGTGCAGGGTGTACATATTGGAAATACCCACAGAGACATGCCTGTAAGTGACTGCTCAGGTAGTCCACTAGCTGGAGAATCTCAGCTAGAACTCCCTTCTGTCTTTCTGTCCTTTCTTCACAAAGCCAGTATAAAAATAATGAATTGATAATAATCTGATATTTTGACACTTTCTAATCTTAAATTGTAAATGGAGAACCTAAAATTTTATTCCATTTCTTTATTAAAATGATATTTTACATACAAAAAGGAGGTAACACCCTCTGATATGCTTTGAACAAAGTTAAATAGGAAAATATTTATCAGCACCAACATAAATAAGATTTTAGTCCTTCCTGTTTCTAGATAACCATTACAAGTTCCAAACACTATATCTGAATGAGGGTGTATCATCTTTCCGGACTGTAAAACTAGAACATTGCAAGACCCTTTTCCCTTTATTGTCCTCTTTTACCCTCATTTTCTACATAAACCTCCCCCTTCATCATGTCTGAATACTTCTGAATCCTTCCTCAGCAGCCCTTCGTGTCTTCCTGACACTTCCTAGCTCACACTTTTATCCGACTTTGGGAAATATCTTATTTGTTTGGTGCAGAGGAGAGTGACACAAGGATAGAATCTCAGTGTAGAAGAAACAGATGCATTCAATTACAGCCTCCTGTCTTACCCTTATCAAAACCTTCAGACAGATTTTGGAGGCTGTAGGATGTACATAGGTGAGGTAACACAAGGCTCACACAAACTTTCCAAGAGTTCAGAAGCATCTTGAAAATCTCCCTGCTTTTGTTTTCTCCTGTTCCTGGCTGAGCTGCTGTGAGCTGCCCCACGTCACCTTTTCCTGCCTTCATGCTTGGCTGGCACCTGGTTGCCATGTGTGTTGTTATTGCTCTACCCTTTCATTGTAAATGGCAAGCCCTGATGGATATCAATCCACAGTACAAGCACTCCTTTACACAAAAAGGACATTTAAAGTAAATAAAGGGCAAAGATGTGAAACATCTAGGAAATAATGTAGCCCAAATAAAATATTATGGTAGGAAATTGCAGAGAATCAAACAAAATAGTAGGTTGGTTACACTGTTGCCTCTTTTATTTTCTAACTAAAAAAAGAAGTAATTTCATATTTTGGTTAAATGGTGAAGAACTGTCATAAACAGTTTATTGAACTGAGGTAGTTTAGCTAAGATCCTTTGGTCTTCAACAGAACAGGAAAAGAACCATTAATAAACAAAAGTTAATATTAACCTGTACTGATTTTCCATGTGCAAGATGATTTTTACTCAGGTACTCAGGTGAATATTCCCAGGATCTTTAGCCAATTTACCTGTGTAACTCCTGTCAGCCTGGAGGCTCAGAGATGGAGAAAGGTGAAGGCACATCTTAAAAACTGTGTGAGGCCACGCTCCTAAACCACACCAGCCCAAGCTAGAGTTAGTATTTTTACTTAATAACATCTCAGTATTTGTTGATATTCCAGAATACTGATGGGATGACAAGACAGCATATTTCTGGTACGAGTTCCTCTAGAAATCATCTGAGCAAAGAGCCTCTTCAGGAGGCTTAGGGCATGATCAGCAGCAATCACTTATGCAGATGTAGAGATGCTCTGGCAGTAGTCTATACTTGGAGGATCCATTGATTTTTGGCAGGAATTTTAAATAATGAATGAGTTGAACATGAGGTCCCCGAGGGAAAAATATATCATGCAAACACTAACAAGTACATTATTCACTTTTGCTTTGAAAAATTCAATTGTCAGTACATGATTTTCACAGGCAGGTGAGCGACAGGAGAGAACCTGTCTTGCAGAGATGCTTGTTTTTGTGTTAACATTGCAATGTGAAAGCTTTTAGAGTCAGGAGGAAGCTGATATCCCAAATATCTGGGGGATAAAGGGTGGGGGAGGGCAGTGACCTTGATCACAGACCACTCTCACTCACTGTGGGGGCTGCTTGGACCACATCAGTCTTGTTCCTGCCCTCCTCCCCTGGCTCTCTGATTAACTAAGGACTAGAGTTTAATATTTGCAGTGTTGCAGGCACGTTAATCACTTTGCAAAGTTTGTGCAATCCCTCACTGTGACAGCTCTGCCTGGCTGAGGCATCACCAGGGCAAGGCAGCAGACAAACTTCTCTGGAACTCGGTGGGGAAAAAGGGTGTGGGGTGGATGGAGGGGGCTGTGGGGCACTGAGCAGTCTCAGCACCTCAGGGGTTCTCAGCTGCTATGCTCTGAAAAGAACAGAGTCTGCTTGTCAGACAGGCAGGGTGAGTCAAGAAAGAGCCATTTTGTGATGTTCTTGTTCTCCTTCACCGTCACTTTGGCATGATGGAGAACACAGAGAACAGGCAATTACTTGGGCAAACTTCTGATTTTGTGTTGTCTGCATGCTTCTGCCTGGTGTTTCACTCCAGTTACACTCCTAGGAACTTTCATTTCCCTGTGTATTTCTGTCATGCCTACAAAGTATGTGACCACAAAGTACAGCAAGTGGCCAAGGAATGATGAAGAAATTGTTCACGTTTGGAGATAAAGTGACACAGAGGAGGTTTAAGGATGCTACTCACTAAGACATGCATCTATGATCAAACTAATAAATAGCTGAGTAATAAAGAGAGCCCAACAGAAGCTGGTTTCCAAAACAGTTTTTAAAAGAAAAAAAGAAAAGCCACAGTTTCAGGTCAATAAAATTTTCAATAAATTTGTAATAGATTTGATGAGTAGAATATTTTGGAAGAGAAAGAAAAAGGATGAGCTATGGAGGAAGTACACCAGAATAATCAGAACAATTTTAATATTTTCCAAACCAGTGCTATGATATTTTGCTGCAAAATATCAATTTCAAAATCACTAGCATTAAAAAACAACCAAAATACCTCAACCAACCAACCAACCAACCAAAAAAAAACCTGCCAAAGAAAGAAAGAAGGAAAAAAAATACCAAATAATTGTAGGAAATAATTCTGATTGGCATGAAAGGAATTCTCTCCACTTTCTTCACATTATCCAGGAAATTATAAAATAAGAAAATGAAGCTGATATAACCAAAGCAGTTGCAAAATCTGTATTTAGCAACTTGAGGGAGATTCATAAGGTAGTGCTCTTATCTTTCAAGAATTAATAAGTGATGACTGTTGCAGGGGGACCTGCCTGTTCACATATTTCTCTCACATTCATTGGCCCCTCTGGAGAAGGGCTGTGCTGTACTTTGGAATAAAGTTCAGCTCTCCCTGCTGAATTCCCATCAGCAGAGGCTGAGCTGTAGGCATGACTCCTGCACTCCAATTACTTAATAAAGCTGGCAGCTGCTGTCCTGGGAGCACCAGCACTCGCCTTAAATATTGCATAAAACCAGCAGCACAAGTACTCAGGAGAAGAGGGGGAACCAAGAGGCAATTCCAGCAACACTGAACAGAACCTGAGCCCTCCTCTGTCTGCTGGAGAGCTGGCCTGGAAGCGCTGCTGGTTTAGGGAACAAGGTGTTTATGTCATAGCAAAACACAACAGAAGCCAGTGCCCTAATTAAAAATTAGGATGCCCTAAAAATGATCCTGCCCTCTGAGGAGATTGCTGAGATTGGAAGAGCAGAGCTCCCACTCATGACTAATAATCAGTGTGGAGTGGGTTTCCTTGCTGGGCATTTAGGAAACAGACACGTGACAGCTGCTTTGCCCCCAGATCTTATCAGCTGGTGCCTTTCCCTGGCTCTTATGGCAGCAGAGATGTGGAGGTGTTCTCCTCATTGTTTCTGTGTCCTTTTTGCCACCCCAGCTGAAAAAACCCCACATTATCAACGAGCAGTGATAGTATTTACTCTGCTAAATAGAGCTCAAGAAAGAATATCTATAAATTCCTTTTATTCTGGGGCTGGATTGAGCTGCTGGAAGCAACCCTTTCTCTAAAAGGGATCACTCCAGGATTAGCTGAAAGAAATTCAGGTTCTCTTTTTGCCCCCACTAAAAGGATGCAGAAGCCAAGCAGAAATGAAACAGTCAGGCTTGTTTCCTATTATCCCCCTCTCTGGTCCAACAAAGACTGGAACAGTTTTGCCTAACACAAACAGTCAGTGGGATGTTTGAAATTCCCATTTAGAGTGATTTCAGAGTGCAAGTCCATTATGTTTCTCTGAGACTCATGCTCTTAAATTACTAAGGATTTAAAAGAAAGCAGCTTGCTGCCACATCCCAATGTAAACTCAGAAGAACCATAATTGTCCTTTCAGCATCTCTGCAAGGGAAACATTTTCCTTTCTTTTATTGAATTCTGCAGTTCACAGTAACAGAGTAAAAGTTTTTTTCTAACCTGAACTAATGAACAGTAAATCATTTAAAGCATGCAAAAGCAGTTCAGAGAAATGGAAAAAACTCAGTTGTAATTCATTGAATTTCCAAAGTAGATTTCTCTGCGTGATGTTCCTCAGCTCTCTTTTCACAAAACATGCTCATTATCAAGAATTAAAGGGAAAAAAAAAGAAAAAAGAAGAGATAACTTTGTTTCATCATATAAAGTGTAAAGCAGCAGTCAGGCCAAGGGAAAAAGATCTAGAGAGTGGAAGAAAAAAAGTATTTTTATTGGAGAATATTTCAAACACATCTTCTCTCACAAAAATATTTTCTCTTCTAACTTCCCCAAAGGCACTATTTAATATGGTTCCATGAAGATTATTAAAAAACCTGGTAATATTACAAAATGAAATTAAACCCATCCAGACACCCAGTAGGAAAATTATGACAAATTATGTTAATTTTGGTCTACTGTTCCTCTACTGTTGGACAAGAGTCGTGTGCTTGCAATAGGAAACTTCACATTGAATTGTGAAAAAAAGTTAATTGTGCTAAAATTTTCGCTCAGATTATGATCTCTCCTCCAGATATATTTTCTGTTTCTTTAATTTGCATCACACATCCAATTATAAATATTAAAAGAGTGTATCCAGACTCTGGGAAGATGAGTTGTGGTCATAGGCTCGCTGGATACTCAGGTATTGTTACTTTTATCTGTTGTAGCCTCTCCTGATTTTGAAACTGGACACCTCCTATTGAAGAAACTTGAACTTCTTCATGTTGGCAAACATTTACTCCTTACCAGTCTCCTTTTTTGGAGTGACAAACTCTCATAACCGGCATTTGACAAGTGCTCCTCTAAACAAACATTTCTAGTGTTTAGTGCTAAAATCTGGGTCCTTGGTAAAGATTAAATAAAGGGAATTTGATTTTCCTAAGACACATTTTACCATCAGAGACTGGGAGACTCTTGAAATAAATTCCAGAGCCAAGAAGCTGAAGTTGATAACTTTCCCTTTAAATTCCTGAAGGTAACCAGTAGTTCACAAACATTTTGCAAGTAATTACATTTGGTTTGGTTCAATGCAACTAGCCAAATAACTGGTGATGATGTAAAAATAATGGTTATGTGAAAATAATGGATCTCAGTTTGCAAAGCAGGGTAAGGTTTGGTCTTACTGGAGAACAATCAGGGTTTTGTTTGCAAAGTTGGTGCTTCCATCATAGAAAGAGAGAGAGAGCCCAAAGATTAATCCCAAACTCTTCAGCTCTGCTCTGACCCCAAATCACATCTGGCAGCCCAACACAAATCTGAGAAACTGTTCTTCAGGATTGAACTGATCAGTTTTCCCCATCTGTAATTGAGTGAAGCCATTGCCTTGCTCAAGGCTCTCTGTAGTTTATAAACATCTCGTTTACACACACGATGTTTCCTTCAGCACAAAAGGCACTGGTGGGGAAACTGTACCCAATAAAACAGACACTCTGAAAGAGTGAACCTCCAGGGACTCATGCTCAATGGACCATGGGGAAAGAGGAGTACACCCAAATTGATAGGGGAGATTCTGTTCAGCTAATTTGGAATTTGCTTAACAAACACAAAGACTTTCTATCTCACAGACATTTGCTTAGATAAGGTCAGCTCAAGAGCACATATTTTGCACTGCTAAATATAACTTTAAAATATATTTAAAGAAAATATTATATTTTTAAGTTCAGTCAATAAAAACTGAATAAAAACTGTGAATTTTGCTAGATGCAATTAAGTTCTGTCTAAAATAATTACACTAAATACAGGGAACGAGCAGCAGCCTAACAAAAGCAGAAACTGCAGTGATCAGTTTCCTTTCTGCTTCACACAAACTTTTCCATAGTGGAATAAAAACAATGAGAAGCTGACTTTTCTCTGAGAAGGTGCTGGTTGTAGAGATAAGAGATCTCCTGCACTAAATGACACAAAATGACAAAACACTCATCTTTAGAGCTTCAGAGGTCAGTGAGAGATAAGGCAGAGAGAGAGGTGCTGCTGCTGCTGCTGCTTTAGAAAGCCATGATAACAACACATTTGGGAAGTTGCTGGCAAAAAGGTATTTTTATTTGATATATCATATCATACAGTCTGTGAAAGCCAGTTCAGTTACAGGACTGTGCCAGACTCCCTCTGCCAAGCACTGCCAATCTCAAGGGTCATCTGTCATTCACAGTTACTAATTTTGCAGTTGCTAAGTGAAATAGTGGAGCCAGAGAAGCTCAGTGGTCATTGTCTTTTTCTTTCATTTAATTTTTGCATAACCTGGGTGGCAGCTCATGCATGGCTCACAGCACAATTCACTTTTCCTTCCTTGCCTCAGAGCAGCACCAGCAGTGATGTCACCCAGTGATTCTGGTACTGCACAAATGCACAGCAGCTCATTTCAAAGTTGATCCTTCAGGCTTAATGTCCCTGGAGTTCTCTCTGGACAAGTCATTTATCCTTTATAAGGTTTCTAGTTTATTGCCTGACAAAGAACCTGGTCTTGTTGACGCTGCTGATAATTTATAGCAGCCAGAAGATCTCAGCAGGAGCTTTTCTCACCTTTATTCCCCACAGTGGTGATTCACTCACTGATGGGTTGCTATAAAAACACTGAACTGAAGGAAGGACCATGTTCACTTCTGTTCCTCTACTGCTACAGCATCCTAGTCACTCCCCTCTTCACCAGTGCTTCACATTTTCCTACATTCTACATCCCCAAAAAGTCTCAGAAATGGTTAATCAATCATCCTGCAATCTCTGTAGGACAGGAGTGAATTTGAGAGATGAACAGAAATTTTCAGGTAACATTTTCCAGAGAAATTCAGCTCTACTAAAAATTAAAACCACTATTAAATTTCTAAGAAAAGTTTATCTAAAATACACTTTCCAAAAATCCTCCCAATTGCCACTTGTAATTAATATTCTCAATGAAGAATTGAATTATTTATTGTTTTTTTTTTACAAATATTCTAAAACGTTTCAGGTGCTGTAGTCTAAAAAATAAATTGCAGAGAAAATAGAAAAAGAGCATGAAAAAGCTACTTGGCACATAATTTGCATATGTATGTACTTGGATTTCTCCAGGTCTGAAGGTTTTCTATAGCTCTAGAGAATTGAAATGTTTTTTAAAAAACCCAAACAAACAAATAACAACCAATCAACAAAAAACCAAACAAAAACCCAAACCAAAAACAAAAACAACAGCAACAAAAAAACCCCATTTAACACCTCCCTCAAAATATACTACATTATTTCACTCTGCAGATAGGAAAGAGATAATAATGATATGACTTTTCAGTCAAATGACTTCCACACAAATTTGGTGACATCTCCTCCAGTAAAGCTCCAGGTAAAGGACTGCTCAAGGTTAAAACTTTAAATCCAGACTGCAGTATCTAAGTGATTTGACAAATTCATGAATTAAAACAGCTTCTAAATGCAAGGGTCACAGCTTTGTTTTGCAAAATAAATGTTTAAAACTCAGACTCACAGGATGGTTTGTGTTGGAAGGGACTTTAATGATCCTCTCATTCCCAACTCCCTTTCCATGGGCAGGGACAGCTTTCACCAGACCTTTAGGGTCACCTCCCTTGCTCTCAAGAAAGAAAATTGTGCCTGGGACTCTCCTGTGTTCCATTTGAGCATTTGAGCAAGCAGGAGGAGAGAACAGAAGGAAATCAGGAAAAAGGAAAACAGGAAAAAGGAAAGCAGGAAAAAGGAAAGCAGGGAAAAGGAAAGCAGGGAAAAGGAAAACAGGGAAAAGGAAAGCAGGGAAAAGGAAAACAGGGAAAAGGAAAACAGGGAAAAGGAAAACAGGGAAAAGGAAAGCAGGGAAAAGGAAAGCAGGGAAAAGGAAATCAGAAAAAAGGAAAGCAGGAAAAGGGAAACAGGGCAGCCTGTGCAGCAGGGCTGCCTCACTTGTGGTGCACTCAGCACAAAACCTGTTTCTGCAAGGCAGTGAGCACAAAGCAGCTTGGGAAATCCCACAGAAAGCTTCTCCTGAATATCTCCATCCACGGTGCTTTAGGAGGGTTAATCAGGTATTATGGGATGCACCAAAATAAGTCAATTTCACAGTTATACAAAAATGCAGACAGTGATAAATGCAGTTTAAATAAGTGCATTAAATCAACTTGCTCAATGAGAAGACTGCACTGAATAATTTCAATGCTGAGATTTTCTCAGAGACAAAACTTTCATATCTCCATTTCTGCACACACCTGCAATGAGTGAGGCTCCAGCACTTTGTTATTTCTGACATTTAAAACCACGTGCACTTCACTGCAGACCTGAATTACACAGTATATTAAAAATACAAAATACATAAAATAACATGCATATTGTGCTAATGACCACTCTCTAAATTATCTTCAGGTGAAAATGAGTTTATATGTTCTGGTTTAACTCAGCTGTAAATTCTTTTCCTATAAATACCCACTGGAGTCATATTTCCTATAGGCATTTATAAAGTAAAAGGAAAGCACGCCAGCTGAAATTGAGATGAATGATATTTATGACACTGTCTGTACTCAATACTTTATTTGCAAAATAAAACTAATCCAACTAATGTTGCTATGAAAGGGATAATATTCAGCTAGAGCTTTGGAATCTCAGGAAGGGCAAGGCAAGATTGCATACTTGTTTAAAGGGGAGCAAGTATGCCAAGATCATGCCAAGAGGTGCTGCTTGCCAGACCAGACAGAGCTCCCTGCTGGAGTAAGGGGTCCATAAGGATGCAAACAGTGACTATAGGGCAAGTTCTGCCCCTCAATTCCCCTTTTGGACAAACAGACGACACAAGACCCTCCACTGGCACTGCTGGTGTGCCCACCAAATCACACCTGGGTGTTGGTATGGACAAATATTGAGCCTATTCATTTCAATATTAGGAGGGGAAGAGGGCAAGCCTAAATTCTCAGACCAAAACTTTTTTTGATACTTTATTTCTGGTGATTAAAACCTTAGTTAAAAACCGGTCACTAATTTCCTCCTTTTTATGAGGTCTCATACAAAATGAAATCTTGAGGATTACCCAAAAGGAAGAACAGATCTCATCGATTTAAAATTTAAAAGGGAAATACAGATTTTAAGTCTTTAAGCAGATTCTCAAAAATTAATGAATACTGGTACAATTAGAAGCTTCCATTTCCCCTCAAAAACTGCATCAACTTTGTGCCACCTTACAGCAGCCTTGAGGAGATAAAGGGAGGCACATGGGTACTTTAATGAAGCACAGCACAGAAAAGGCCACGAGGAAATAAAAAAGTGTGAATTTACAAAGAGAATTAGAAGATCAGTAAATAAGTCATGGGGATGTGCATTGAATAATGAGAAGAAAAGGAAGCTCTGAATAGCTGCTCATTTAGTGAGACACATTCATGCAGAGCTCTGAACGAGGCAGGAGCCCCACGAAGAAAGCAGTGTGTGATCAGGTAATTAAAGACTCCATCATAATGCATGCACTCAAGGAAGCCAAATTAAACTTGCACAGAGCCATCAGTGCAACGTTTCCCAACTTTTACACGTTTGACTTTGTCACCTCTGCGCTCCTCCAGCGGCAATTTTTGTTTTTTGCCTTTCTTAACAGTCGTTGGTACACATTAACCATGGAAAACTTGTATTGCTCTTAATGATCTGATGTCCATGTAGCTTAGCTGCAGCTTTCCAAACACTGTGGGAATGTGGCTGGGTCATGCAGAAAATCAGCTACAGGCTTGGTAAAAAGAAATTGAAAGTTGCATCTTAAAACTGTGAAAAAAATCATTAAAACACTGACTCACGTATGCACAAAAACAAGATATCCACTTTTCCAGCAAGCTCTTACTAGCTTGATTTCCTAAGGAAGGAATTAATTTCTGTAATTATGATGTGTGCTCATCTCAGTCCTTGCCCTTCCAAACAATTCTGAATCTATTTTTAAATCGTAGAGCAGATATGGAAAGAAATAAAGGTGTCAAAGATTACTAGTTTTTACAAGGTTCATGAAAATTTCTGACTAAATGTGACATCACATGCCAAAAGCCAAACTTTAATCCTTGCTATTCCAATCTTCAACAAAATATACAATTATTTTAAGACTCACCACAAAAAATTAAACCAACCAAACAAAAATGAACAAACCAAACCAAAAAACCCCAAAAAAACCCAAACAACTCAGAAACTTTTCAGAAACCTGATTGCCATCACTTTACATGAAATAACTTTTCAATGATATCTCTGCCAGTCACAGAGTAGAATTCCACTAGCTGATTTTCTGCCAAAATTGTTACCATTTTTTAATGGGAAGCTCTTTGATAGTTCTGAAAGGAATTTTATAAGCACAGCTGAACTCAGCTCCAATTCTTTGCTTTGAGCAGAGAAGATTAAAATAACATTTCTCTGTTCTTTGTAGGACAAGAAGCAGTTTTTACTAGTGTAGATGACAGGAGATATCATGACAAGATCTTGAAATAATCTTTTCTAGTTGAATTTAAAGTCCCTGATGTCAGGTAAGACATTAATGAGTTCTGAAACTCACCTCAGATGTGCAAAAGGCTATGGTTAAAAAATAGTATTATTTGCTGGCAAAAAAGAAATTAACATTTGGCCATGTTTTCTGTGGGCTGTGCCCAATTCAAAAAAGTTAAAAATAGAAAACAAAAAGAGATTTGATTCAGAATCAGTTAAATATCAGTAAGATACATGGGAACCAAAATTAAAATATATATACAAATTTAAAAAAGCATTATATTAAATGAATAATTATTATTTTAAATTAATTTATTATTTAAGAAAAATATGAATAGAAACTTCCATTATGGTAATTGAAATCAAAACTTCTGTCCTCTGCACAATAGAAATAGTGACCAAATGCTGTGTATCAAAACTTGTTCTATTTTAATTTAGCTTATATATCACTAACAATGAGAAATGGGAAAGGGTTATCTACAAATAGAAAATAAAAATAAGATAAGAACAAGAAATATAATGGAGAGAATAAAAAATAACAAAACAAACTAAATTTGAGCTAAGATCAAAGAGAGATGAGTGATGAATAATAAATCTGATCTCATTATATATCAGAACAGGACAAATAACAGCAGATTCTAGTTGAGTGAAATGGTTCATAACAAACTCAAGTCACAGATACTCTGACTGAATATAAATAGTTCAAATTGCCTGGCAATGAGATGTTACAAACACACAAATGTGTGCCCTGGTGGTAGAGATAAACCAGAGACAAATGCTCCATTCTCAGTAACACATCACTGCTGCTTGTCACCATTAATTCCCTGTCATTGTTTTATTCCCTTACCAGGGCCATGATTAGCAGGAACAAGAGACTCCAGGCTTACAGGAGGCTGAGACAGAATTATCAGGCAATATGGTAACAAAGGAAAAAGCTCCCTTCAGCTCATCCCATTTGATCTCATAATTAGGGACTCTGCAGTTCTGGGTCTGAGAGAAGTCTCTGTAGAGTTCAGGTGAGGAATAACCCCCAGAGGAGCCATGGGCATCTCCCAGGGCCACTCCATCTCCAAGGTCAGCTGAGACAATCCTCACCATCTCCAGCTCACAAAGGAGGGGAGTAAAGACACCCACAATAAAGGATCCTACCTCTGAGGAGCTGAGAAGACAATTTTTAATTTTTTTTTTCCTTACATTGATAGTTCCCACTGTAGCACAAAGGTTAACAAATTCTTGCAACAATATGGACAGTATGCTCTGATATCAAAACCAGTGGGCTGTCCTGTCCCACAGTGAAATAACTTACTGCTAGAGAGGCTGATGGAATAGAAATCTATAAGAACAAACAAGTAAAATTCACAAAAACATGTGTATCAGCTAATGCTGATGGGAAAGAGAGAGGAAAGACAAAAGCCTGGCTGTTCAAGTCCCATTTGGAAGTTGCAGTAGTATTTTCCCTCCACTAATCCTAATAAACTGTAGAAACCATTACCTGACGTAACAGAAATCCTCACTGAGTTATAAATATTTATAACACAGTATCACACAAAATGCTTAATTCTATCTCATCTGTTCCAGACCACCAGGATGTAGGAAACATCTGTGCACAACTGTGTCACACCTTACATATGGTGCATAAATAGTTCCTAAAACCATCCAGCACTGGCACTCCAGAACCTTCCTACACTACAGTGCTTCAGTATTCTTATCACTGGAGTTTTTCTCCATGCTCAAGAAAAGTTTCAAGCATGAATTTGGGTCTGTTGCTGCTGCAGATGGGTGATTTCCTTTCTTTTTCTAAACACCTTATAAATCCTTGGAGAATATTATCACATCCCCTGACATTTCCTCATCATTAAGCTCAGCAGCCACAATTTTTATTTATCTTTCTATGATGCATGTTGAGGTCATGTTTTGTAATGTGCCAGTCTTTTCCTTTTTGGTTCCCTAGACTACAACTAGTACATATTTTATGGCCTGTGAGGTGCTAAAAATAGATACAGAAGGTTCAATAGACCTTTCCAAAAGGTCTAATTTTGACCTTTACAACTGATTCTCCTAGAGATGACCACAAGTACATATGTATGTCATATATATTTGTATAGGTAAAGAGCATATCCTAGGCAAGAATAAAGCCTGGAAAACTAAGGATTAATCTGCAGATCCTTTAGAGGGTCTGTGCCAATTTTGGCTATTTTCTTTCTACATTTGTATAAATTAAAATAGAAAATGGTCTGTGCCAATTTAGACTATTTTCTTTCTACATTTCTAAATGCAGAAATACAAAAGACTTAAACAGTCATAATTATGATATGCACCATCATGAATTATCATATATACTATAAATACAGATGTATATTCCCTATCAACCAGATAAGAAGAGCAATAGATTATCAGACTGGAAAGGCTAATTTCTATTTTTTTTTTTTTTTGAGGCAGGCTAGCTCTCAGTTCAACAACCTTCTCATTTACATAAATGCAGTAGCTGTCAGTTCATTAGCAGGTTGTTAATAACACAGGGCTGGGGAGGATGGTTGCAAAGTCTCAGTGAAACATAAGAGGCCAAAGCTTCTGGTTGCAAATTTATGTTAAACTTGACAACATTCAAAGTCACAGGTCAAAAATTATCCTGATGGGGAGTCAGAGTTCGCCTACCTTACACTTAGAATAGTCTCACATGAATTACACAATCAAATCAATGCAGATTTATAATTAATGTTTACAGAATATGCTTCTAAAGCAGAATAAACCCCTCAGAGTAGGCTACTTTAACACTGCAGATACCACAGTGTCTCTGGGGGCACCTGAGCTGACACTGGTGATTTAAAGCTGGTGTTTGCAGCACAGGGAACTGGTGTTTCTTGTAGTAAATCTGAGGTCAAGAGCAGTCCCTTTGGCCAGCAGGTGTTAAAATTAACCCCAAACCCAAGTTCAGGCATTGCCACCCAGCTTGCCTTGCCAAAGTGATGAGGAGGAGCCACAGTGCAGTGAGAAGTTCCTGGAGCAGTCAGATGAAAAATCTTAACTTAAGCTAAAGTTGCACAGGTGATGTGAATCTCAGGGAGTCTCCTGTCTCAGCCTGTGGCAATCCACTCTTTCAGATCTCAGTGCTACTGGCAGGGCACAGCAGCTGCCCAACATCCACCTACATACACAGGAACATTCTTGAGTGATTTTCAGACAGTGTTTTGATGGGCTTAGGAAGATAAAACAGATAGAGATATCTGTTTTATTACTTATTCCTCAATATTAACCCAAGGACAGTGGAAGGAAGTCCCAGCTTGAGATATCTTATCATCTGAGGGGTCTGAACTTTGGTGCATTTTCTGAAATATGACTGCTGTTGTCATCAAAAATCCATAAATGCTAATTTCTTTGGTGATCATTTCAATATTGTGTACAACAGTGACAATTACAATAGGTACATTTTCCTTTTCTGGGGAAAAAATGGAAGCTCTACAAGGTCTATTATGGCCCTCAAGCAGTGTCTGACCAGTCAATTCCAGTAAAAGATGTGTTAGAAATGGAAACTTTTCAGTGCAGACAGATTTGGGCAGGAGTCAACTCTGCATTTTATCTTTGCCAGGTGTTCAGCTGAGTACAATAGCACCTAGGCAAACCAGAACAAGAAGGTCATAGGATGATAAATAAGATCTCTTCCTCAAAAAAGCTCAAGTATGACTGCCCTCCTTCCAGGCAGTCAATTTGTAGGCTACCACAGAATCAGCTGGCAATTAGTAAATGCCTTCTGAATAAAGGGAATTGACAACACTTAATGTCACTTACTCCCATCCCAGAATTCCTCTTTTATGCTTAATGCATTCTCTGTTTTGAGGGGATTCATTTTGATGCACTGACAGCTGTTAAAATAATTTCTCTCATCTCTGATGGCAGCTTGACTAACACAGTGCTGAAGGTATGGTATAGCAGAGCCCAAGAGTAGCAATGGGTTTCTCTTCCACTCCTCTGCTCTGTTGCAGTTTATCAGCACTCTGTGCAATAGTTTATTTATTGTGAAAATGAAGGTATCAACAAGTGAAGTCATTCCTTGGCCACATCAACTTCAGAGGGCAAAAACCCCTGCTGATGTCTAAGAACCCAAATTCACTCTACACTGAAGCTGAAGACCATCTTTTGAAGCTTTGGAAGTTTTCTTAAAGACAAATCTTTCTCATTACCATCATAATTACCATTTTGCCTTCATCTAGAGCACACTCAACTGCAGTGGTTCCCCAGTGAGCACCTCAGCTGCCTTGGACTCTGGAAGAAGTGAAAGTCAAAGGAGCCAAGGTAAGAAAATCTTGTGTGTAAATCAAAGCTAGAGGGATGAATCCAGAATGAGCCTCTAGTCACAAGAAACCCCATGCAAGTAGTTTCCCTTTACCAGCCCAGTTTCCACAGTTTTGATCACACCTTTTCCAGGTATTCCAGTCAGTTCAATCTAAGTTTGGTGACTTATTTTCAGCACTTCTATTACAACAGAAGTTTTTAAATGTATAAAGTCCTTTAATGGCATTCTGAAGATGTTGAGACTGTATTCATATGTAGAAATGAATCACAACCTGATTGAGAAAATATGCTGACAGCAGTGAGAATGTATTGGATTATCTCCTGGAGCACCTGAGAAGTCAGCAGGTGCCAGTCACCTGCTGGCAGGTCACCAGCTATTGTTTGGCATAACTCAGACAAACACCAAGAAATAAAAAATAAAGATTTATGAAGAATGGGCCTCATTTCTCTGCCTGGAAGTTATGGTGCAGCTGGATTTGCTAAAATAAAATAAGTTTGTTGGGGAACAGCCAAGCTGTTCTGACATGTACACAACTGAGGGCAGGAGTGCTGGGACCCTCTCTGCCTTTTGCAGGTCCATTGGTTTGGACATGGAAAGAAACCTCTGTAAGGCACTGGCAAACAAGGGAAGGGCTTGGAGGAAAGTTGAACAGCGTGGGAGGTGAATTCAGGTCAATATTTGAAAATATCCTGTTCATTCAACAAAAGAAAATAGAAGACATTGCAAGATTTCAAGGATTTTATAATCTGTGCAATTTATGAGCATGTGCAGTAAAACAAGGGCAAAAAGGTTAACTACAATGACAGTTTAATGATCCAAATGAAAATAAAATTAATTTTAACCAGTGGAAAGCTTCCACACTCAGAAGAAAACATGAACAGAGTAGAATCTATAGAAATCCAGCTGGATCTGGCATGGGAACAAATCTTGGCAGCAGGAATAACATCCAGCAAATCAGATATCTTTGATAGGAAAGGATTTGGAAGGAAGACAGACCAGGATAAGGATAACACTAAATGCACATTTTTGCAGCCCTGATCAGATAAAGCTCAGACAACAGAAGCAGCTGGCAGGAACATAAATAAGAAACTATCAGTGGTGTTGCAGGGGTAAATCAGGTTTCTGCTCAAAGGTTTATTTGCTTTGCAGCACAGAGCAGTAGCTGGTCATGTTAATAAATTGATGTCAAACACTATAGAAGATTAACAAATGCCAGTGTGATTTTTTAAAGCAGACCATTCACATTTTAAACCTTCCACAATTAGGACCAATATTCAAATACTGAGTCATGTTTCCTGATGTGTAAGATGAGTAGCATAGAATCATAGAATCATTAAGGTTGGAAAAGACCTCCAAGACTATCAAATCCAAACCTTGACCACAATCATATGCAACACATGTTCACATAACTGAATAATTATATATTCAAGCCTGAAACATGATCCCCTTTTTAAAGAGAAGTCATGAAATTTCACCTTGAATTTGAGATCTCAAGGCCTGACACCAATGAAAGATTTTAAGCTTCACCCACAGCATGACCTAAAAGGCACCTTCCCCATCACTTGTGGGAAAAGCACATTCAGATTTCTGGCAGATGTTTTTGTGATCAATTAAAGAAAAAGAAGTTTCCTGCCATGATTCTTAAGAATGCTGCCTGAAAAGAAAGATCTTCTGTGTGTGTCTAAGGTGATTATACTTATTTTTGGAGTGTCTCTTTCAAACACTTGAGTGTATTCTTGGCATTGAGGAAGAATTTAAAGTGGAGGCTCGCAAGTTTTATCTACATCCATTGTTTAACATAACATCAACTTGACAGAGAGGCTTCTTTGCAAGGGAAAGCAATTTCCTCAATGTAGTCTGAGCACAATGGACACCAGTGGGGCTGGCACTGACATCTGCTGGCACTGCCCAGTGAGAAAGCAGCGACAGAATGCAGCATTTCACAAAAAACCACCCTAATTTTCAAATGCTGTAAGAATTTTACAAATTCTTACTTCTCCCTTCTTTCAACATGGGTTTCTTTTGGTGGGCAGAGATTTATATTTATTTATCTATTGGAGAAACAAAATCGTGTCTGCCCACATGTGGCATTCACATTCTCTGGAAAAATTCCTTTGCCCAGAGTTTTTCTCCTAGGAAGAAAGAGGCCTCAGAGAAAAGGAAAACAATTCTTATCTCATTTGCTTCTCCTGTGTTGTGCTCATGTGGAATGTGTTTGGAGATTGTTCACCCACAGGTGATTGTTCCATTGCATTCTGCTGGGAGTTGTTTTCACTCTTTGGCCAGTCAGTGCCAAGCTGTGTTGGGACTCTGGAAAGAGTCACAAGCTTTCATTGTTATCTTTTAGCATTCAGTAAGTATCCTCTCTGTATTCTGTAACATAATATAGTATAACAAAGCAATAAATTAGCCTTCTGATAAGATAGAGTCAGATGCATCATTCTCTCTCCTCATCAGGTTACCTGCATTTACAATACCCACGGAATGATGAACCTTTGAATCTGGCTCTGAAAAACTCTTTAAACTCAGACACAGTGCAAGAAATACAGAGCACTACAGCTTCTTTATCTTGTTTGACTTTCTAAATATTGCATGCATTTATTTTTTTTAAATATAAAAACTTAGAGTTATCAAATCTCTCAAGTTTTTATGCTGCGCCCATGCGCACGAGCATGGCACATCCACTCTGAAAAGGACACAGCAGCACAGAATGGTTTGGGTTGGAAGGGACCTAAACTCATCTCATTCCAAGCCCCTGCCATGGGCAGGGACACCTTGCACTCAAAACCCCATCCAGCCTGGCTTTGAACACATCCAGGGATGGAGGAATGGTGTGTGTGTGTGTAAAGGGATGCTGGGAAGCAGGATATCTGTACAGCTCCCTCGTGGATGCACGAGGGTGCACCTCCTGTCATGAAAGTAAAACCAATCTGTGAGTCCTCATGCTTTGGTTCTATATCCTTGGCACTGGGGTATGCCAGCACTAAATCTGCTGAAGCTCTGAGGCAGATCCAGACACAACCCATGTACACCAGGCTTTGGCATAAATATTGAACAACAGCAGCACGGAGAAATGCTGAGAGAGTAGGCTGAGAGCTCTTGGAAGATTACAAGGATAATTCTTCATTGCCTCAGTTCATTAGTACCTGGAAACCTTTAAAAGACACTTCAGAGCTGATGTGTGTATAATTTCTGGCCTGGATCACCTAGCAAAGAATGTATATAAAATTATCTTTAGAATCTATCTACTGAGAGAGCCTGGAAAGAGGAAAAAGGATATTTTAAAGGTCTGAGGCATTATCAAATTGTGTTTAAGTTAGATAATCTGACTTTAGAGGCATATAAATTTAATTATGAAGCACTCAGCAACACCACCAAATGCAGAATTAGATTCCTTTAAAATATCTTGTACAGTTTGAAAAAGAAAACAAAGATCTCAATTTTTCATCAGGACAGAGGTGACAGAGCCTTGCCTGGGGAGGCAGCCCTGACTCAGACTGGCACTATGAACAGCAGCCCTGACCCACCTACTTGTGCCATTTCCAGTAATTAAGCAGAACATCTGTCCTTCAAATGGGGCACAGAAATGAGCACTAAATCAGCAGTGGAGAGGCATGGCTTTGTTAGAGGTGTCAGCCTGCAGAAAGGCTCATTATAGCACTGAATTCTTTCACCTTTGAAGCAGAGAGCAAAATTGCTGGGTGCTGCAGGCAGAGGAGCAGGTACATCCAGAGTATCCCTCCAGGAACTGATTTTCCAAACTTGGCTGTATAATTCATTATATCTCAAATTACAGTGGGACAGCAAAGCCAACTCCCTGTGCCAGGGAGCAGCTGCAGGCACAGAAGGGGCAGTGCTCCTTGGAATGCAATATCCTCAACAGGAATTCTATCATAAAATTGAAGCAGATACACCCATTATTATTGACATCACGTTACTCCTTCAGGAGCCAGCCAAGAGTCACTGTTTCCACTCAGCACAAGCACCTCTCACACTACAGACCTTGGCAATTTTAGCAGGTCAAGAGAACTGTAAGAGCATTTCAGCAAAAAATCATTTACTTCCTTGAAAAGTCTTTCGACATCACTGAAATTTTTAATGAAATCAAGTCAGATCTGTCAGAGTCTGCATCAGATATTTCAAACATTTTTGGAGGATATATTCCATTTTCAGAACCTATTTCAATACATGACTTGAAAAAAGACTATTTCAATTTGAAATTTGTTTAAACTGAATTGTAGTAATGGGCTTTAAAATTTCCTAAATAACTTATCTTTGATTAAATGGTTCAGGTAAGCTGCAAGGAATCCAGATCTTCCAAGTTCAGAGATTTGGGGTTTTTAATATGGGAAAATTTTATTTTTAAGAATAAGATTTAATTGTGTTGCAGGGAAAGAAGCATCAGATATAGATGTAATAATCAGATGATGTAAGCATCAGCTATAAATATAATTGAACTGCCTCTCCTCTGACTCTATTAAATTGTATATGCCACTGAATAAAAAAAAAGTTTAAAGATTTCTTTACTTGCTTGAAGGCTGCCCACAAAACTTTCATCCTGCCCTGCATCTGTATAAGAAAATACCTTGAAGACCAGGAGCATTGCTATTTATCTATCAATTACCAGAGAACTTTGAGGTAAACCCGCTTCCCTGGAAAGACAAATAGACACAACCTCTGGAGTTTCTTCTTTGATAAACAGTGAAAAGCTCCTATAAATAGATGAGATTTTGTTCCATTTTCCTTCTCCTATGCTTTCTCTAAAAACTTTGGAAAAATCAGAGTGTGAGCCAAAAATGCACATAAGCAGATATAGGTAATTTTAGGCACTTAGTTATATTGACTAATTGCTAAAACTCTGAGGTTGTTTGAATTTTCTAAGAAAGAAATGACTGGGAAATAATGGCTATTAAACAAAAGTTGGATGCAGCAGAAAAGTGATCCTACATCTTGAGTTTAGCCTCAAAAAGGCTCTGAAATCTTGACAGACTAGGTTTCCTCCATCAGGGTACATAAAATGACAATATTGAGTGTAAGAGATTGTGAAGTAAACCTTAGAAATCAGACAGAACCTTCACTTTCCTCCTTAATTTGTGATTAAAGAATACTTTGCTTTTCAAAAATGATAAGATGGGAAAAGTAATAATTGAAAGAAGAGAAAGCTAATGAGAAAGTGTAAGGGGAAGAAAAATGTGAAAATTTTTGGTGTATGTGTAGAGCTAAGATTTAATTAAGGAATTTATGAACTTTACACTTCTTTCCATCTCCTAAATAACTTGGAATTGGCAAATCCCATTGCATATCCCACCAGGAACAAGGGGGCCAGGGGAGCCATTCCTCTCATGGAAGAGCAGGGATGTCTGAGGTTACAGCTAAAGCTGCTGAAAAGGAGCTCACCAGTCTCTCATGACCATTATGCTTTTTAAAACAGGTTAAGAACCAAGAGGCAGAGGAGATTTCCTGGTGCACATTCAGGCATCTCAATATTCAGATTAAGTTAAATTCACTTGCTGAGCAGAATTCCTCAGTCTGGATGTGCCACAGACTAAAAGGAATACCCAATACCCAGTGTATCCATCATGGAGGAGATGAAGGACTTCTCCCCTTCCCTGATTCTGGCAATAAACACTGTCAGCACTGGGGCTGCTGGACACAGGACACAGCAAGAAAGGCCCAGAAGCATTCTTAAATTATTGATTGCTTTTTCAGAGCACCAGTTACCCCTCAGACCACAGGACTGACAGCAAGGAGCTGAGACTGGAAGAGATCATTCCAGCATCCAGACTCCACAATCCTTTTCTGGGATCAATTGACCTTCAGGCTCATAACTTAGTACCCACTCCAACAGACTGAAGTACAATATCCATCTCACTGTAAATCCAGCTGTGACATGTGTAATTTCTTTCTTCCTACAACACACTGTCATAGTCCTCCTTATCATCAGGAAAAGTGATGTACAGCTTATTGTAGTGCTAAAAAAATCCAGGGATTACTTTACAGAAATATCAGAGCATGAAAGAGATTTCAGATTGCTTTGCTTAAGCTTTAAGAATGGCAGACAACAGTAACAATAAAAAGAGGGGAAAAACCCCTCCTCTCATGGTGTTTTCTCAAGTGCCACTTCAAATATTGGAACTCTGCTGATTCTTACCTAAGACAGACCAAATACTGATGTGCAAAAATCCCTGTAGTTCTGAGGTCAAGAGGCCCCTGCAGGATGGCACCAGCTGTATGGAGGTCCCACTGTAGCTGATATTACCCATTACTGCAGGGATAAGTATGGAATTCACTCCAGGGCACGCTGGCTGCTGTAGGGTTTAGCTTAGGAAAAGTGCTGAGCAGCAGTTCAATATCACCCCGACCACATCTGCCTTGAATGCTGAAGCTGGAAACTAAAACAACACAGAGAAAGAAGCAAAGAGAGGAATAGCTGCAGCTTCTCTACAAATCTGTGCTTCACTACAAATGCACCTCACTAGCTCCAGGAGAGAATTAGAGGAGTGAAGTCCTTTGACCAGTCTGCACAGGGACTTGAGGCAATTCAGGGCTTCCTTCCTGGAGTCTCTGAAAAATTCAGTTAGGTCTTGGGTCAAGTCCCAGGAGAATCGTGGTGTCTTGTTAGTTCCATTTGTTATTACTCTAGGAAGACCATAGCAGCTTTTTTGCAGAGGAACTCCTAACAAGTCAATTTTGGAAGTATAATTTTTGGCATAATGCGAATTTTTGAAGGTCAGGCTATATGGATACAGTATAAATGTTCAGAGTTCAGACTTTTTTTTTTTCTCCAAACTTTTGCAGAGTTTTTCATGAGGAAAAAGAATTTTCTGAAATTCATCAGACCCTCTGGCTACATCATCTTTTAAGTTTGGAAATTAGCAACTGTTTTGCTGAATTTAACAGCAGTTTATTTGCTTCTTCTTCTACTTATTCTTTCTACATATCTCAAAAAATAACCAAACAAACAAACAAAAAACAACCCACAGTTTTGAGTCAACTGAATTTTTGAATCTCAACTGATACTCTGAACTAGTAGATGGCAAGAAAGGAATGGAGGGAACAGCAGTGTTCTGTATATATAACTCAAAAAATGAGAACAGATTCTTTCTGCTCATCAGCAAAGAGCTAGATGCTGAACAGTGTCAGATCCATCACATCCTGCTAAATAAAACCTTCACTGAAAGGGTGGAGGAAAGATTAGAGGAGCTTCTGTTATGGACTTTATACTGTGATAAATCTTTCTTCAGATTGAAGAACACAATCCTGCCTGCTTCATTTGTGTGATCAGACATCCAGGCTTAAACCCAATAATAAAAATAATCTGCTTCAATGGGATTATTTGCACAAGTGAGGGTTTGCAGAACAAGAGCTTAAGCAGCCCACCCATGTGGTGTTCACTGGGAGCCTTCTGGGGAATCTTCAGAGAGGCTTTTTGCAAGTGCTGTGCAATTTCACGTGTCAGACACTCTTCTGATGCAATTCAAAGCAATATTGTTGATATTAGCTATTCTCTAAGGTCTTCCCTGTAAGGATCTGACCTGCAGAACCAGCTGTATATTAGCATTATCTTTTTATGCTTCCACAACAAATAGGTTTAATAAGTGGCCATCTCTTTTTTAGGATGTTCTTGCCAGAGACAAAACAGAAATACTGTCTGCAATAACACCAAGGTCAAAATGTACTGCTAAGAAACAGAAGAGCATTTCACCAGAGAATAGAATGGATGTTAAATATTTTAAGAATCTGCTGCTTAAATAAAAAGTAACCTCCTGTGCATTAAAAATACATTTATTGATCCTATTCAGGATTCAACAGAAATACTTCCAGCAGAAAAAGGCTTAAAAGAACTTGTTTCACTGCCAAAATGGGAATGTTTATAGGACTGTCTTTGGTAAATGTAGCAGAAATCATAAAGCATACTTTTTAAAAGGGTTTGAATCCCTCTTTTCCCTTCAATAATTAACCTGAATTACAATTTAAGCATTGACAGTGCAAGGAGACAGTTTAAAGAGTGAGATAAGAAGAAAGAAGGTTCATCACTTCAGACATCCCAGCTAATATATGCAGATAGAACTGTTAAACAAATAAATTAAAAAGGGCCCCCACCGTCGGCACTTGACAGAAGTAGAGATCATGTTCTTTACTCTTGGTGTACCCTGATCTTCTCTTTCCCTTAGTGAATGTGAATCAGAAACTGACACTGGCAAAACAACTTCTGAAAAACTTTGAAATCTCAGAGAAAAAGAACCTGGGTTTATTTCTGTTAATATGGAGTCTGGAATAAATTCACCCCCAAACCATCCTCCTACCCCCCAAATAAACCCCACAACATGAGCACTGACCTTCCTCAGCACATCATATTTACACCATTTATTTACTGTCTTTTTATCCTTGCAGTTCTGGTTTGTAACTTCCACAAGAGCCTCAGAGACAGCTCAGCTTTTGGAGGAATAAAGAACTCTGCTCCTCATACTATTAAAAAAATAACTGCAATGATTTATTCAGTACCAGGCTTAGAATCTGCTCTGAAAATGTGAATCCTTCATAAACATTTTACCTGTTCCTATCAGTACTTGTTCAGATTGGCAGAGCTCAGAGAAGTCTTTCAAAGTTTTTATCATCAAGGTTTCATCTGACTTTGGAGCATATTTGCTCTGAAATTATTGATGGTACATAAAGGAAACAGAGTATCATCAAACTATGATGTGTTAAACTCTGAAAAATATCATTCTGAGAGATGCCACAGGAATTTCCAACATGAAGTAGAGCTTTGTAATAGGATTCCTTCTCTGTATAAGGCAAGGAAATTTGGAAGGCACAATTTTAATATGTATGGACAATCCAAACTCCAGACTTGGATCACAAAATGTGGATGGGGCGTGAGGAACTCTATTTTCATTTAAAGCCCATTATGGAAAAGCCTCTGGTGCACCAAGGGTTCAAGGGTCCAATCTGTACATGCCCATTATTTATGCTTCCTGTCCCTCTTGCCTTTTATATCTGGATGTGTCCTTCAGTTAGGAAATGGAAGAGCAAATGCAGTCTGAAATGGAGACTGATTCCAAACGAGCCATGAAAAGGAGTTGGCTCCTCTTTATGGACACCTCAAACTGGGGGGCTCTGCAGACACAGGGGCTCACAAGGCTCAGAGCTGAGACCTGGTGACAGATATTTGCAGGAGCATAGCTGAAAGAAGGTCTTGGCATGCAACTGGAAACCAGGCTGGGCTCCTGGTTTAGTGAAACAGCACCTTTAATCTCCAGGAGTCTCACTGATGGGAATAAGGCTCTTTGAAGGCTGATGCATGGATTAACATGTTTGGGTTAATAACTCTGGGTAGGGGATGCTCCTGGCACAGGCTGAGAGCCATCAGATCATTGTGTGCATGCACCTGTAGCAATATCTGCCCTCAGCTCAGGCTGTGCTCTTGAGCACTGAAAGCCCTGGGAAGAAAGGGCCAGCTGAGCAGCACCAGCACTCAGCAGTGCCTGTTATTAACTCATGAACAACGTGGTTCAAATTGTTTCATCCCAAATTTTTCCTCCTGTGAATACTGCAAATCCAAGTGTTATGAAATATTAACCTGGGAAATCACAGTCAGAGTTCCATTCTTTAACATTACATCCCATCCAACCAAGAGCTACTGTGCCATATGAGACCAAATTTGTTTCTGAGGTTCAGCACCAGCTCATTCCTTCCACAGAGGGAGTTTGGGGGGGCCCTGCATGAGTCTCTCTTACATGTCTCTGTTGATAATCCATATTCACTTTGGCCACCAAAGCAGATTACTCACCACCATATCATGACAGAATTCAATGATACTTTCTGATAACTATTAGTTTTTTAACTGATTTTGATTTCTTGCAACTTACTGCATGAATCCATTAATTAATTCCTTTAATTGATGTGTGAGTATATCACAGAAGCCCATAAACACTTTTAAAAAATAAACACAAAAAGAGACAAAAATACAACAAATACATTTTAGCTAATTAAATTCAAAAAAGAACCACACAGAGTATTTCTAACCCTTCTCATCTTTTATAGTTTTTAACTTCTCTATGTGTAAAAGTGATGTAGAAGCCCCACAATAATTGCTGAAGTGACTCATTAAAATGCAGAACTATGTGAAAGGGAAGCATGGAAAACATTTCTGACATCTAAAGGCAAGGTAAAGTTTTCTAAAGAAATAAGTCTGCAGATCAATCCCCGAGCTAAAAGACTGGCATAAATTAGCATCCTTGTGTCAAGTGTTTGAAACAAGTGAACCTTTCTTTTAGCAACCAAAGCTAAAAATATGGAACAGCTACTTCTGCTTTCAGCAGGACAAGTGCTTTGCATAAAATGAAATATTCATAAAACAACTTGGTTATAAAAATAGGTAATTCATCACTGCAATCATAAACACCAGGGCCCAGGAGGTGGGTCCAGATCATAGGGAGGGGAAGGTGCATTCAGGCACACTGCTGTCCCCAGGACAGACTGACATCTCCTGCAAAGCCCTTCAGGGAAGCAGGACCTGTGCCTAAGTCAGCAGTCAGGAAAAGAGAGTGGAAGAAACAAAAGAAAAGCTTTTTATTAATTATCTTGTTTCTCAAAACTTCTTCTAAAGTGTCTCTTTCTAGGTTCTGGATAGTCTTCAGCACTGGTCAGGTGGATTTAACATTCACAAATTGGGGAGCTGCTCTGCTTAGAGCCCTGCAGGAGTCTCCTGGAAAAGGAGTGAATTGGATGAGGAAAGTGCCAGAGGGAACCCAAGTTGATTTCCCATTTCCCAGCACAGCAGCTCAGAGCAGGGCTTTGCAGAAAGATGGAGATTTGGCTGTTTTAATTGATTGGCAGCTTTATGAAGGTTACAAATGTGGGAACTCATCTGGAAACATTCATAATTTTGCTTGCTGTCAAAACAGGACTTAAGATCAGCTCTTAGAGGAGTGAGGGAAAAGTGTAGGGTAGGCAGGGCATTAATGCACTGCCAGCAAAACCTCAAGACAAAGTTTGAAATAGAGTTTTATTTATGAGTCTAACATTATTTTCTTTCCTCTTAAACAAAAGGCAATGCACTAGAGGGGTGTCTGTGAAATAATATGCATGTGTGAGCAGAAATAATGGCTTCACACATTTAAACTGAAAAGAAGAAAACAATTGTTTCACTTGGCTGAAAGAGACCAAGGGAGAGAGGGAGGAACACGGCACTCATTAAAGTAAAATAAAGTATTTAACATGTTTCATATTAATTGAATTGCTGTACTTAAAGTCTTCAGCTCGAGTGCAAAACATATGAATCTGTTTTTAATTTACCAGGTTTATGAATTTTACAACATAGCCTAGAAAGGCAAGAAGAAGTAAGAGTGGGTAAAAGTCACAGAATTCACAGATTAAGTTATTAAGAATTATTGTAGGAACACAGAAAACCACAAATGTAAAATTAAAATATAATTATAGGAAACTAAAAATAACTACAAGTGCCTTGGAAAATATGTGGGAAACAACTGAGAGATTCTGAATAACAACACCACAATGTTTCCTTTGCTTCACAGGCTGGTTTGGGTTTAGAATTTGCAAATGTTTTACTAATGCATTTCCTTTACCTGGTAAATGATAGAAATGGGGTTCATCAAGGTTCTGTCAGATAAAATGTTGTTTGCATTTTTAAACACCAATTATTTCTTGTCCATAGATCAGTTTTTCTGAGCAAAGGTTCCCTGATATGAAAAGGGACTAATGAAACTATTTTAAAAGTTCACTTTCTATAGGCAATGAGAAAGGGAGAGATCTTTTATTTTGTTAAAAGGATCTGTAACAGTCTGGTTATTGGTTTTTGTTTTACTTTGTTGCAACAGCCATCATTCTTCACTGAGAATTTCAGTGCATTAAAGGTACTGAAATATCAGGGGAAATGAGTCTTTAAATCAGCCCATTATTCAACAAATAAACACTCAGCTTTTCAGTTTTCAGTCCCATACTCTTTCTAATGTCATATTTCACATTACTATCAGTAACTTAAAGTCACACAGCCTTTATTACTGTAAAGTAGCATAAAGTTTATTCTGTCTAAATATTAATTTGACAAACACGTGTTAATGCTACTGAATAAATGTCTATGACTTTTAAATCTTTCCTTTGAATAACTGTAAACTCAATGGGATTTAAAAATGCAATCTCCTCTCTACTGTGTGCAGACAAAACCAGAACAAAGCCAGGAAATACAACTTAAAAATAAAATTGCTAAAGGTATCAATTATATTCTTAAAAATTCCTGTGAAAATGAGCTTCCTCTATTTAAAATTTCTAAAAAATTTATTACTATTCTGTGTAATTTGTCAAGCACTGACAACAGTGACAGAAGAGATCAAATGCTGCACAGACAGGGCCTCCTCCAGAAGAGCACAGTGACAGAAATGAGAAGTCAAGGGAAATTAATGCCTTTAAAAATGTGTTACACTCAATTTTTTTTTTAACCTCAGTAATTTAATGCATTAGAACAACAGACACATTGATTAAATTCTTGTGTGAGCTTCAGTGAGGCTCCCAGGAGGTAAATGAAATGGAGGTGTTTTCTGGCACCTCTGCAGGGGATGCCAAAAGAGGAACCCGTGGAAACTGTGCCAAAATGCTGCTGGACTTCAAAGGGATGAAGGTTCCAGGGCAGCTTTGAAGCTTTTTAAAGGTTACTGGAGAAAAAAGCTGTCTTTCACGAGCCAGTGTGAGGACTTACTACTCTGGAGCTTGCTTTTTATCATTTACAACAAAAAACCTAGCCCATTTCTGTATATTTCAGAGTCTGATCAGTGTTGACACCATTAAAATCTCCACATTATGCAAGGACAGTGAACTTGTACTCACCTACCCCAGCATGAAATGCCCTCCTCCTCCACAGTCTGCTCTGCCTCACACACTGCTAAGATACATCTAATTACAGTAATAAAAGCCTCCACCTGTTTCCTCTGCTTATCTGGGTGCAATAAGAAAGGCAGACATGGACTGAACTTAAGTGAATTAAAATTAGCCTAATAGTCCCAGTGATTTAAGCAATGGCAGGTGGTCTGGCTGCCTCTTTCTACCCTTTCCTACTGCAAGTGGGCAAATAGCCTGCCAGGTTTGAGTCCTGCTTCTAACAAGTATTTTTAAAGCTGTTTATTCACTCAGGGAAAGGAGAATTAAGGTCACTGCTAAGTAGAAATGGGAAAGGAGTTCCAAAGCACTCAGCACTGCAGTGAACACTGATCCTGTTCACTGTACTCGAGGTGTTTTCATTAATTTCTGTAAGGCCAATGCAAAAATATCTTGGAAAACCTGAGGGAAGGATCATTTTTACATTTAAAAGTATTGACTAGTTGATTGCCTTTTCCCTTACCACACTGCCCCTCATAGATTCCTTCTTCTACAAGATTTTTAAAAAATCAAAGATTACAAAGAAGACTTGGAACATATCTTGAGGGCATCAGGAGGGAGAAAAGCATTTTCCTATCAGCAGTGTTATTTTTATAATATCCAACTTAAAAGCTATAAAATATTGCAGATTCCTGGCTGAAAGGTCAGCAGGGACAGCCTGTGAACACCTGATGTTCAACGAAAAATGTTTTTACTTTGGCTGAAGCATGATATTCTGGTATCTAATCTTTATCAGCAGCTTTATCACAGAATGAACACCAAGCAGCAGAAGTCAGCATTTATTAATTGCTTTTCAACAAATAATGCCTCTGGGGAGGGCAGAATCAGCAGTTCTACCATGGAGACCTTGGGCTTTGGCAGAAGATTCAGCCTTGTTTGGATAAAGTGACCTGTGCTGGGTGCTGCTGGGTCTGACCCAGCTGGGACAGGCACACCCTGCTCTGCACTGCCTGCACCCTGCCTCCCAAAATCTTCATCCTGCTGACAGCAAGGGGGCAATGAGCCAGAAAACATTTCTACCTTTTACCAGCCACCTCCAGGTACATCCAGAGAGAGCAGAGCAGGGCCCTGAGCCCCAAACAATGCCAAGCTCTTTGTATTTCTTGTGTGGAAAAACACTGGTGAAGGACAAGTATTCAAGTCTGAATCTAGACCAAGGCAAAGATGTTTATTTTAAACATCCTCTTCTGAGTTTCCCTTTCTCTTTCAGGAATCCATGCAGTACTGAGGAGGATCTGCATTCTTCCCTTCCTCTGAAGGCTGCAGGTGCTCGTGCTAGGGCTGCAGTCTCACTAAAGTAGGGGGGTGAAAGCCTCTGCATGCCAGAAGTATTTGACTGACTGAGATCAAACTTTGGAAGAGCAATACATTAATTGTGATAAAAAACTGGCTCAGGTCAGAGTAGTCCCTGTCCCAGAAAAGTAACTTTGCATTGGGTTCGGCAGTTTTCTAAAAATGAATGGTATTGTCCATTTAGTTAACTTCTATATTTTAACAAGTGCATGTCATTTTCAATTAATTTTACTTTCCCAACCTAAATGATTCCAAGATTCTGTTCTCTTTTTTCTCTTTCCCAGGACAGCAAAGAGCTCAGACTCTGCCTCACACCTTCCCTGGCCTGGCAATGCCTCCTGCCAGCTGATGGCAGAGAAACACCCACAGAACCAAACCAGAGCAGAGACCAAGCATATCAACCTTAAACTCAGTAATGCTTTCTTACATGAATTTCAGACATTTCTGCTTTTTCTTCCTGCAAATTCTTCACAATATAAGTTCATGACCACTTCCCAGCCATTGTAATAAACACTGATAATTTTAGAATGCTTTTGAAGCTCACAGTTCTTTGCTAACACTTATTTTATATTCTTAGATCTCATGCCAGTTCTTCTATAAGGACATAAAGCCAGCAGATTAACTTTTTTCCTCATCATCAGTTAACACCTTTTCACTTTCTGAAGGCTTATTTTTAATGTTTATTTTATTAAGTCTTTGAGCCCTTGTCAGGGTTATTAAGGAGTCTGATAGCTAAATGTAACACTGAATGTGCCATTACTTTCCCCCATTTTATTCTGATCCACCTTTCTAAATGTTAATTCTAAAACTGGTGACATTTCCCCCTGAACTGGGAATAATTCTGATATGTATTTATTCATTTCTGTTAACACTGATTCATTTAATAACTGAGTATTCCAACCTTTGGTATGTTTGACTGTAGCTTAATAGAAAAAATGATCTAGTTCATGATGAAGTCCCTAAGATTTTTTTACTACTTCAGAAAAATAAATTTAGGGGACTACCACAAAAAGCTAATGAATTACACTGCTAACTGCAGACTTACATTTTTAAAAACTACATCAAATAACAGAAACATTTCTCCTTTTTTTAATGTAACTGTGTAGATAAGTAACAGATAACTGTGTAGATAACTGTAAGCATTGGAACAGCTGAAGATCAGAGGATCCCCAACCACACAACATTAAATTTCTGACTTTGGTCATAATGTATTTTGAGTAAATTTCGGCAGGAGTATCCATCTGCAAAGGTATAAGGGAAGCTAAAGGTCTTTGGAAATTCATCATCTGTCCTTTTTTGATGGAAACTGTCAGGCTGTTTTTTGATGGAAAATGTCAGCCACAGAAAATATCAAAATCTAGAAAACATCAAAAATTACTGCAGGGTAAAAATTACTGCAGCCTTACTCTTTGATGCTGAGAGGCCTTTGATACACCTATGGTAGAGAAAAGGACAGATGACTTAGCTACAGGCTTTCTAACTGGAAATAAAGTCCTTTAATAATTTCTCAACTTTATCTTTGTAATAAATATATAAACATTGAAGCCCAGAAATATCTCTATTTTTTGGGGGGGAATACCTTTATTTAAGAAACTTACCAAAATGTTTGTGCATTAGATTGGCTTTTAAGAGAGGAGTCTTGGCACAAAATCTCCTGACTATCAGATATATTGGATTGCTTCCACATAAATATCCACTGTTTAGCAGGAGCTCCTGTCCTTGGAGATGTGCAGACCCCCACAGAGTAAAATGTACTACCCAATATCCTCCTAATGATATCTAGAAAGTGATTTGTGTGGAGATTATTTCTGCTGCAAAGCTGGCTGCTGAAGGTGAGCGCTGCACTCCTGAGAGTGCACAACTTTCCTTATTATTTACCAAAACTTGTGGAGCTCAGTGATGAAACTTTAATTAAATAATATCCTGAATGGATTCTTCTCTTTGACCTTGCTCAGTTTCATGGACTCTGTTTGCACGAGGGATTCCACCACTGGTCATTCCATTTGGATCTCACACAGTTCTACTCTGCCAGAATGCATTTTGAAGGTATTTGCACAGCAGCATCTGTTCTCTTTCCACTGTGCTGCAGATTTATTGGTACAGGTATGCAACTTCCAATGGAACTGACAGAAATTGGATTTAATCCTCACAAAAACCTCACTATAGTTCTTTCCTGTTTTCTCCAACACCAAGTTGCTGTTCAAGATAAAAATTATCTCAGGTTATCCTCATAAGGAGAAAATGGACTATAAAGTTTGTCTGGGCAAATTCCTCAGCAGTAAGGAACCTCTGCAAAATTATTTTAAAAGTCCATTTAAAATAGAGAATTAAAGAGAACAGAGCAGGGTTACTAATGCACAGACCAGTAGAGGAACAGGTGGAATGTACAGATCCAGCAGGGAGCTCACTGCAAATATTGAGGGGAAAAAAACCCTCAGGCACAGTAAATAAGAAAACCATGATCTGTGTTAGCCAAATTAATTTTAATTACTAACTGAAAATAAAAATACAGTTTAAGTAATTTATGATACTGTCTTACTTTTTGCACTAATGAAGCTTCCATAATAAAAATAGATCTATAAGCTACTTGTCCAAGCACTTTTATCCAGTTTTTAAAAGAACTTTATGTGCTTACTACCCTGCCAAAATAGAATCTATTAAGCAATTAGTATTTCAAAATCTATTGGGTTTGCCACCTCAAGTATGATTAATTATTTAGGGTTTTTTACTGCAAAAGAGAATTGAAAACACTTTTTCTGTTCTGCAAAGCATTTTTACACTATTTTTTTTTACTGTATGCTAGCATGAAGAAAAAAATGTGGAGTAACCATATTATGCCAAAATAGGATGATTATTGTCCTTGCAAACATCACAATTCCTATTACTAGTATTCAAAAAAAAATTTTCAAGGCTTGAAAATACATTTTGAAACAGAACAGGAAAAAAAATTGTTCTTTGGCAGCAGTATTTGAACAGAGCTCATTAAAACATCTCTTGACAGGTCATATTAAGTGCTACAATTATGCCTAATTTTGGTTTAGTACAATATGTTAATTTTAAACAGTTTAAGAGATTCTATCTCTTCTGTCCATTTTCTCCCTGCTTTAAAAGTGCACTTCACTCCAGCAGTAATCATAATTTCATATTGGAACTAACTGCATTTCTTTAGCTCTCATATTGCAAAGAACAATTTAATAGACACATTGGCTTTACTCTGCTGAAGCTCACGAGTTTTTTTTCAAGTAGGATATTTAATATTGCCATGAGGACAGATAGGAAAGACCTGGAAGGTGTCATAACATATTGAGCAAGATACTCTTTCCTCGGACAGCAGTGACAAAATTCATACAACAGACATGGCAGGAAGGACTGGGAGCCAGCATTAAACAGACTGCTCTACATCATCCTTTCCTAGGAGTAATATTCTTTTCCACTGGAGAGAATTTTTAGACATGGAAGCAATCCTTGAGCTCTGTTTTGGGGATATTTTTTTCCCCCTATGTGCAAAGATCTGGAACAGGTGACCTAACAGAGCCAGTTGGAAGAGAGATTAGGACAAATATTACCCTTTGAACTGCAGTGAAACAAAACCCATCTGATGATGCAGAGGGAGCCATGTGCTCTTTGGGTTAATGCAGAAGGAAGTGCTTCAGCCTACATTTTCATTTAAAGGGAAAAGAGTAATGATTTTAATGTTCTCTTTTGAAAGGTGCTATAAAACATAAATAATATAAAGCAAAGTCTGCCTGGGCTGAAAATTGAGGGATGAGTTTGAGGTGAAATTACCTCTAATAACAAATTCTGAATACTAAAGATGAAGTTGCTCAGGTTTCATGAAGAAACCACAACCAGGAGTGGTGAACCTTCCCCCCTGTACAAATTCCACATCTCAGTCTGCAGGCAGCCAGGAGGGATGAGACACAAACCATCCAGAGGGAGATGCTGACAGGGAAAAGGTGAAAAGAGGCCACTGCAAGTCCACTGGACTCCAAATGCATTGGGAGGGTTTGGGTTTTTATTCAAGATAGAAAGTGAAATATAACAACGTGGGTGAATCCTGGACCAGGAACCCTGGGCAAGAGAAGAAAATCAATGAGAGCAGCCCTGAATGTTGCAGGGGAAGCTCA